>NC_045671.1:43887732-44187732 GCF_009829145.1 Chiroxiphia lanceolata | reverse complement strand
AACCAGCAAAGCACAGCAGTGGTGGATGCACATTCTGGTAGAGAGCTGGTATCCTTTTCTTAACCACCTTCTTCAGCAAGTGTACTCTGAAATTAACAGGATTATGACCCATTGTGATGAGCAGATCATACCATGGATCTTCCTGGCCCCTACTTTCTTTCACGGCTTTGGAGTGTTTTCCTTGATGTGACAGAATCCTTGAGACCCACCAGGCACAGGTTTCACTGGTCTCTGAAATTAGATTTGAGTTCCGCTCTCTGAGTATGTGAGCTTTAATTAAAGAGTTTGCAGAAAAGCTGGAGAGGTCACATTAGGGACACAACAGATAGCATTTGAGGCTACAAAAATCCATTAAGATGAGGAATTACAGGAATCTGCCAGATTCACTTACCAAAAAGGAGTTTGATCTATGACATGATTGCTGTGGAAGAGCACCTTTGTGAGGAATTATTTCCATGTACTGACCCTGCCTTTGATATAGAAGAGAAACGTATTAAAAAAGAAAAATCAATTTCTGGAAGTTAATGTCCATTCCAAATGAAAAAAATAGGACATTTTTAAATGGAAATTTAAAATAACTCAATTACAACCTGATGCAGGACAGGGAAAAATATTTGTCCTCTCAGCAATGTTCACAAGCTAGAAAAATTATTTCCCATGCTACTTGGAGCAGCGTGGGTCAGAACTACCCAGGGCCATGAGTTCTGCTTGGAGACTTCAGGTGGTATTTTAACGCTAGCAATGAAACAGAAGCCTTCTTCAACTGCAGAGGTGCTTTTACTGTTCCAAGAAAAAGTGTACCTCAGCAAGAGCAAAAAAATTTAGACCACCTAACTGATACTGCGGAGGGAATAGATTACATTGATTAATAGCTTTGGGAAGGTTTTGTTTTAATGCAACTTCTTTTAAGACAAGATTCTTGCAAAGCAGTGCTTCAGAACTACAGAGGATGGAAAAGCTGTTATCTGTCTTTACAAAAAAAAAGCAAACAATATGGAATAATGGCAATTGCTCAGAAATACTGTTGTGGTATAACGTTCCAACATGTGTTCTAAGTGCTTATCTGTTAAGATTTTCAGTGCCAAATACAGTATTCAAATACTCTTTCTTTGATTACCAGCAATGGGAACTGGGCATGAGGGTGGCCTAGGAAGCTTTACGAGTCTCCCTTCCCTTTAGGGACATTAGGATTGATGTCCCATCAGACACAGCTGATGCCTCATTTTTGTGCCTTTGCATATTGGCAGGAGGCAGTAGTTATACTGTAGTCCATTTCTGATTTTTTTTTTCATAAATCACAGTAGAGAGGAGTGTTGGTCATGATTATTGATCAACATCATACAAAAAAGCAGCTTTGATACAGAGGTTTTGGGGCATTTCTAATGCCACTTGTAGATCAACACCAAAACGTCACTGTTCAGGGTGTTCAGTTATGCTGTTGACATCCAAATGGGAGCCAGACCACTACTAGTACAGAAGCTGTCATTAAGAGCTTTCTTAGCAATTCAGAAGCCCTTTTATTTGTGATAGTTCTTTGCAGCTTGGTATTTCTGCAGCTCACATATCATCTCGCCAGGCATAAGAATGGCCGTAATAAAAGTAGAAGTGTAGCAGGTCACATTTCTACACTTTAGCCTAATGGGATAATTTAGTGTGCTAGTAATGGCTATAGAACTCTCCCACCCTCCCTAAACACAATTCTAACAATGTGAGATTTGACGTAACAGAAACCTCTGGTCTGATGCTGTTATTTCTTTTTATGGCTTGCTTTTGCCACTCTGCAGAGTGTAAAATTCAAGATTAATTTGAGATCAGTTTGGATAAGCATAAACATATCACAGAGATATTTTAATTGCTTGTTTCTGCTTTACAAAGTCCACTGATATTCAGCAAAAAAAATATGTCAAGAATTCATATGTAATATTTGGGTGAAGGCTTGAAAGCCAACTCTTCTAAAGAACATTCATTACAAAACAACTTCCACTTGAAAAATCTTACAGCTTCTTTTGGGATCCTAAGCCTTTGACAGGAATGAAGTATTTTTGGAGATCCTGTTTTGTTCTGTTTTTATTTTGAACACATACTAGGAAAGATTTTATTTATAAAAAAAAATTTACTATAATGGTGAGCCAATAACATTTTTCTGTTCAATTTACATAGATAAAGTGCACACAAGGCATTAAATCTATGATTACTAAGCAGTTTTTAGGTTTGCCTTTTGTACCATAACCCTTGAAATTCCTGATAACTTCTAGCTTTTCCTGCATGCTTCACAACTCTTTCCATGTATACATAAGCAAGCTGTTTTACTTTTTTTTCTGGAGTAATTTGCCTTTGCTTTACTTGGTACTAGAAAAATATGATTATAGCGTCAAAAATAAAACAGTAGTATTTCACAACTTTTTTTGTAGAGTGGTGAAATCCTTGTTACAAGAACTTTTCAGTAAACTATAGCACAGGAAAATGCACTATGTACAGTTAGAGAACATGCAATTAATAGTAAATAATAGAAAATAGCTCTTGGTTTTAGCATCATTGATTGCCATTCAGAAGCTTTCAAGCACCCATGTCAGCCACACTATATGTATTGCCCAGAAAAGAGTGATGTTTTTGTGCTATGCATTTACCCTCTGAAATTAAAAAATAATAAAATCATCACATTAGCAGTATAAACAAAGGGATTTAGTAACATTTCTCCAACCACTGTTCAACACACAGGGCAAATGAAGAGTCACAAGTGAAAACATTACATCTTTTCTCCACGAGTATTTCTGTGTGCCATTTCAGTTAAGGAAATGCCCCAAAGTCATACAGATTAGCACTTTTGCTGTCCCTCTTTCCACAAGTTTAGAGTTGACCTAGTGTTTAGTAATGAAGCGCAGGCATTAAGACTGCAGTGGAGCTTTGATCTTAGCACTGAGATATTATGAGGCACTCCAGCTCATCACAGGAAAATTCAAGTGTGATGAATTTCTTGAACACTTTACCTCTCTCCTTCCTTAAATTCTCTTGAGGGAAGCCAGAACTGTACATTAATTAATTGAAAATGTACATATCATCCCTGGCAGAATTAATAATGTCCTTTTCATATCTGGCTTCAAGGTCAAGTATTTGTCTAGATGCATGCAGGATTCCCAGCTCAAACTGGGTCTCAGTTATGCTGAATGATGATCAAACAGATATCATGGTCATTTTCCTTTCAAAATAGTTGATAATCTGCATATCAAACAGAAAATAACAGGTAAGCAGAACAGATTAAGGATCACAAAACAAAATGGAGAAAAAAGGTGTGTGGATAAAATCGACACAGTGCTGAAATCACAGTTCTAGCAAAATAGTTATTTTCTCATCAAAAATATATGTAGTGTGAGTTCAGGTGTCTTTTGACGTACTGCAACTCACTTGTCAGGCATTTCTGCTACTATCTGAACTTCTACATCAAGGATTCAGCATTCATTGACTTCAGCAGAATGAGGATAAACTCTTCCCATCCAAAAGTAACTCTTCACAGGTAAATCAGGACCTGCTCAGTCACCTCCGGGCATGTCCTTGAGCAACACAGACATGCTGCTTCCACAGACACACTGCCAGGCTGCTACACAAGAAAAAAACTGGCTTATGCAATGCAGACTAAAAGAGTCAGTAATTGACCAGCTGACAGATTTTATTTTTTATTAGAGTTTCGAGAATGAAACCAAATGAACCTTTTATTTTGGCACCATTCAAATAATAACTCTCAAACACCCAAATCTTAATTCATTATCTCTTTTCCACTGTAGTAACAAAGACGCCACATAACTGTATCTACTAAAATAAGGACACCAGAAATTACTAAACATCTTCTCTGCCTCATTTCCAAAAATAGCTATTCCTAACAAACTGAGGGAGAAACCAAGTGCATGTGGGTTAATAAATTAGTTATCCAGGATATCTAACTGATCATTGATCTGTGAATACTTCTTCACAAAAAATGGCAAGGGTTAGAAAAAGCATGCAAAAAGTCATAAGCTAGTGGTATTTCTGCAGTTTGATAAAATTAGAAATGTGCAGTCATAGACAGATATATTAGGAAGTGAAAAATGATACAAATTTTAAGTGTTTTGAGCTATCTTGCCCATGTTCAGAGCATAAAAAAAGAAGCAAATCAAGAAAAATTATTAAAATTTGAGTATGCTTTAGTCTAAAACCAAAGGGAAGCATATAAAACTTAAACACCAGTTACAGCCGCATTAGCAGAAAATAGGGCCTTACAATGTTAGATTTGAAAAAGTGAAAATATCTGCTTCAAACAACTTATAATAATTGTCTTCAATTCTCTTCAATTTCTGGGCCTCTCTTTCAAGTGTGATCAATAGAAAGGTGCCAGTAGGGCTGAATTCCTAGATCAAAACTTTAGTTGCTATAAATCAGCACAGGTCCTTCTGCTTTATGATGGGTTCTGAGATCGAGAAAGCAATAGTACTTGTAAATTGAATTTACAATCTATTCAGATGTTTTGTTTGTTATAACTTATTGTTATGCTCAGTGCAGAAATCAGCAAATACCGGGCAGAGTTGCAATTTAACCCCTCTGCAAAAGGACTTGTGCAACACTTCCTCAGGTCAGTATACATTGATTTCTATGTCTATTACTGGAGCTTTTGCCACTTTTGAGACAAGAGTACCATAAACATTGGAAGATGTTGATTTGAATTAATGGAGGACCATTAATTCTTCTCTTTGCAATTTCTCCCCTACAATGACTGGAACTTTTAACACAATTATGCACAACTGCTACTGGTAGCTCTATCAATGGACTCTAGCATCCTTTGCCACAAACATACAAGGCTTTAACTGTGGGACTCTGATGAACCCTGCACACCTTTTATATAAAAGGTTTCTTTCCTTCTGCTTCAGCCACACTTAAAGCTGCATTTTCTTGTATATACAAACCTTCATAGCTGTATTCCTACTTAGGTGATTCCTGCAATCACACCCTTCTCTCCTCCCCTAAGTTCACTCTTCCATATCCCTTCTGTTATGTTTATGACTCCCCACTTTCTTCTTGCTCTTGGAGCATATTGCACAACTACCAAGAGAAAAAAACTCGAAAGACACATATTTTTCTCCCTTCTCTTAACATAGGGATTAAAAAATTAACTGCTGAATCTATCCAGCTGCTCGTCATTGGCATAGTGATAATGAGAAATCAACAAGAGCAAAGCAAGGTCAGTGTTGATGGGGCGGAAAATGTCCAGTGAAGTTTTCCAGTCAGGATAAATCTGTAGAATCATTTAGGTTGGAAAGTACCTTTAAGATCATCGAGTCCATCCACTAATCCAGCAATGCCAAGCCTGCTACCTAACCATGTCTCTTGCCTTGCTCTCAGTCTTGGCATCTTCTGTCCTGGGAACAACTCTTCTAACCACCTTTGCAGCTGATAAAGTTCTGTGGTATTTTCTTGTTTTTGTCTGCAGAAATAAATATTTGCATATAAAAGTACTTTATAAATACATTTATGAGGGAGCTGCTGGTATGGTATGGAATTGTAGAATGAGCCCATTTGTTGACTGAAAAATGCGCAGAATCAATAAAAATGGACTTTATGAATGTGAACTGCAGAGCAAAACAAAAAATGTTGGTATAAACAACTTGAGATTACAGCTTTGGCACTGTTAGCAGATCACCTTTTTCAGAAGTCATTTTTGATGTCAATCTTTTGATTTCAAAGGACATGGTAGTCCCGAGGCTGGTGTTTTACCCTGAAATCAAAAGAAAAAGAAACCCATGCCTTTTCACTGCTTCATGCACTGCAAACAAAATCTCCCATCACTTCTAAAAATCTTAGCAGTAATCTATATAGGAGGACAGAAATATTCATATTCACGTCATCCTCTTGTTCCCAAAGTAGACTAATCAACTGGAAGAAGCATATCCTTAAGTATCAATAAGAGCATGAAATTTTTGTTCCGCTCTTGCCGTGTTACCTCTAATTCAGAGGGACTACTCAGGAATTCATATGGTACATATTTACAGGCAACTTGCTGGGTCAAAGCTGAGTGCTTTGACATTCAAAACCTGTCCCTATTTAGTCTAGCCTGTGGCAACAAATTAATTATGAAAACAGAAAAAGGCAAATGTATAAAACAATATCCATTCAACAAATCAGAAACATCCAATTGACAACAGAAATGCAGTGCTGCTGAAAGGGAGATGACATGTATGAAAAAGACAACAAAAATTATTTTCTACCTATGTCTGGAAGAAGACTACATAAAAACAACACATGCACTATTTCTTGCTTGACTTTCAATTGAAAAATATTACCCTTACTGATCAGACGTACTAATGAGACTTTCTATTTTTTATACTACTGCTTGGGGATCATGCCTTTTAGCCTCATGTCAGTTCTTTGAAGCTTGTGCTGTTCCCCTTTTTGAGCAGAAATTACCTTACAGCAGGGAAGTCAAGCAGTGTTTGCTGACAAGAGCCATCAAACTGGCCCAAGAAGATCTACTGGGTTTGGCCCAGTCAGGGAATTGCTTTTCTCCCAGATGGGGTGAACAACTAAATAACTGGGGGAAGATCACCCAGTCCTCCTGGGAGCCCTCCAGAGAGGAGAGGGAGTCATGAGGAGGCTCTTTTGGGGAGACATGTTTGATAAAAAAAAGGGTGGAGCGGGGTATGGTTAAAAAAGCAGATTTCCACTGAGTGGGCTGATGAATGGGGTTTGATATGGTGAATTTATTTTCCTTGGAGAAATGATGCTGAATGTTCAAAGGGAAGATTTTGGGCTGATCTGGAGAGTGCCTTTCAACACCTAACATTGTCATTTACATTTACCTAGTAGTTCTCATGAAGAAAATAAATGTTTCTCTCTTAGATCGGACCCTTATTAGGTATGTAGGCAGCCGGGAAAGGTTTCACAGCCAGAGTTTCTTCATTTATTTCTCAGCTTCTCCTCTGCATATCCTTCTTATTCTGTAAATTTGGAGTTACAGTGCCATAAAGCATTTCCATTCTAACATAAGGCTCCTCAACATTAGTTAAGTTTCTCTTTTTTTTACCTTGAACACCACTGTGTAGTGATATTTCTGAATTAGCTGGGAAAATGGCTTGGGCAAAATAAATCTTGACCTTTTGGATGGTCTCAGAGAAGCTGTACTGCTGATAAAGCATCAGCAATGGTATAGGCTCTCCTGGAGTCCATTAAAGCTCCTGCACACCTGTTTAGATTCCCTTCCTTACACAGGAATTCAAATATAGGGAAGGGCTTGAATGTCCATCTGATGAAGTGCAGCTGGGGTCCAGGCCCAGGAAGTGGTCATGGGCTCTCATGTCCTGCACATCATCCCTGAGGAACTGATCATGAGGTGGCCAAGATCTGGTCTCTTTAAAGCAGTAATTTCCCCATGGGACGCTAAAGATCTGCTCCAAGCCTAAAAACTACTGTGATTTTTAAGTCACCTGCACATTCTTCAAGAGCCCCTGTGAGTCTGAGATGGCCAACATGGTGTGGGACAGGCCATGCTCTGTAAGAGGTCAGTAAAGTCCATTTATATGTGTCCTTTTCTGCAGAAATTAGGTCAACTCTTGCTCAGTTTTGCAGCCAGTGCTGCTCAGGGCAGCAAAGGTGACAGCTTGGTGCTGGCCAAAGTCAAAAGTTACCTGTTTCTTGAGCTTGTCTTCCACCTTCCAATTTATGAACCTGGTTGTCTGAGGGCAGATAGGTTATAGGCACACTGGCCTAGAGCCACAAAACATTTAGGTGAAGGCACCTGAAGCTGATAGAAAAGCAGAGAATTGAACTAAACATATAATTGCATACCTTTTACCTTCCCACACCTCAAATTGCTTTTACTATCATTTCATTGTTTACCAATATCTTTCAAAGCAGTCTGTAGCACTAATAAGCTATGGCTTGTACTCAGCAGCTGCTGCTGGGAACAGCCTGTGAGCTCAGGTATGTGTCCATGGCACACCTCACCAACTGACAAATGTATATGCTGTCATGTTTGTGTTTAATTATGCAACTCTTCCCCATCTCTATCTGCACAACTGAGGAGCGCTGAGACCAAAGTTGATGAGAAAAGGAAAACAGTAATTTGGCAGGGGAAAACGTATGAAGATCTTCCAAGATGCTGAGGCACAAATTACTCCAACTAGGGTGTGATGGGGCATTACGTAGTAAGGTGTGGCAAGTGGAGTTTTAGGTGGAATAACATCTCCTCTTCTAATAGCAGAGAGCGGAGAGAAACAACACGTATATGAGCAGCGTGGTAAAACAGAAAGGTGAAGAGCAATACCAAAACCCCCAATATACAGTAGATGGGAAATGTAAGGAACGTGGGGATATCCATAGGGCTGTGAAGTTGAAAAGGCTGAGGGTGAGATGAAGAACACAGGGCTTAGAGCTTTCCTCCTTCAGTGAAAGTGGAGCTGCTGTTGCCTGACCTCTGCTCTCTGCCAGACTAAGGCACCTGAACAATTACACGTTCTGTATGCAATCTACATTCATTCATTTTTTTGAGAAAAAAAAAATCCCAGAACTCTGACAAGCTTTATGATTTCTCCCTGTCAGTCAGGGTTCCAACTGAAGCCCAGTGCCAGCACATCCAAAGATAAAACAAAATCTTCTAAAATCAAGAAGCTTGCATAAATCAAAGGTTTTACAGCTCTCCACCTGAAAGCTCTCTACTTCCCCTTGTAGCTGTTAAGCTAATGTTTTTGTTGAATGAACAAGGAAAGCAGAGATTCACATGAAATTACCTTCTTTCAGGAGCTTGGAATTTAAGATGCGCAACATAAGACAATATTAAACTTTCATGAAATGTGTTCATTAAAACAACTGAGATCCGTTTGTAAATAACTAGCTCCTTCACCATCTGATGTTTTCACAAGACTCTTCACAATCTGATGTCTTTGTAAACTTTGACAATCTCTTCCCCTCCATTCCTCTCTTGTATTTGCAGAAATATATATATGCTCCTTCTCAAATAATTTAATATTCCTCAATCCCTATAAATATTAACTGGCAGACTTTGTACAGTAGGAGATGAAATGTTTACCATTCACATCAAAGGTAGTCACTTCATGACCCATTTAGGTTGAATCCCAGTCAGGGGTGTAGGGGAAGGAAGAAAAGATGAGGTAGAAAACAGTCCTCTGTGAGTGCCATTTGAGCATATGTTTATGGCAAAACCTTTGTTGCCTACACAAATGTATTTTCATATTCATGAGTAATAAGAATTAAGATGTGGGCTTTGTTTGAACTCCTCTTGACACTTGATTTCCCTTTGACAGGTGGGTCCTGTTTTGCACACTATGTTCAGCATTCTTTGAATCCCCAAATCACTTCACCAAAATAGCTTAATAACTACTTTCTGAGTGCCTTCAACTCCAGATCTTTCAATAGAAATAAATTATTAAAGATAAATCCTCATTCTTGAATCTGTGTATTTCAACGATGGCAAATTAAATGTTCATTAGTGTTTTTTATGTTCTGGTAGCTCTGAGAGTTGCCTGAGCAGGTGAATGTGTCTGCTATGTGCATGGGATGACATTGAGTAGTTCCTGCATCTCTTCATATTCAGGGCTTTTCCCCCCATACTTGTAGGAAGGTAATAATACTGATACCTCTAGTAACTTGGTAACAAACCAAGTATACATTGCAGAAAAAGCAATCTTATTAATTTACCATTTATGTCACAGTTCAAGCAAGTAAATAAATGCCAAACCAATAAAAACCAGAAAGATGACTTCACTGATTACAAAATAATGCTATGGTATTCTTTTTCAGTCTTTAACAATGTACCTTACAGTCTGTATCTGCTTTTATCATTCAGCTCACATGCACAGTGCAAATAAATGATATATTAAGAGTTCGATTTACTCCAGAGCATCTTTTCCACCAATTTCAAATAGTATTTGAGGTACCTAGACTTAAAAATACACCAAAGAATTACAATCCCCTGACTTTTTGGATAGTCCTAGTTTAGCAGACCACGAAGAAAAGAAAACATTTGCTGTGATTTAGATTCCACTTTTGGTTAGATGGGTGTTAACTAAGACAGTCCACTGGTAGGCAGAAAAACCATTTATCTCACCAATCTGAGTAGCAGTTTTTCCTCTTGAAACCACTGAAATTTTAATCCTTTAACATCTAATTTTGTGAAGGAAAATTCAATTCCTTTCATTTTTAACAAATTTGAATCTTTCAAATAACTCTATTTTGTAGGGAGTGTCAATAAACATGAACAGTGAAAGTTTGTAGAGAAGAAGACGTGGAGGCACTCCAAGTCCAGATTCATGCCTTTGCCTCATTTTCTACTACTGAGATAAATTAAATTCTTTACTTGCCCCTCAAAAGCTAGTGCATGGCAGTTACTATCTGTAAGCAGTGGTGCCTTGTAATGTTCCAAAGAGGTGCAGAAACATATGGCATAAGACTGACAAGTCTTATTGTTGAATAATAGTATGATTTTATATCAAGAAATGTATCTGGCATTCATGCCCTAATAATAGACAGAAGTGCTTCATCATGCTCAGTATACGACCCTGCAGTGACAGTCATTAAGTGCAGTGGAAGAGCCTTCCTATTCCTTCCAAGTGAAAATGGTTCTAAGAAAGGACAATATATTCCTGGAGATAAAATAATATGCTTGCAATCCTGATTACCATCCTCTAGTAGTTCTGAGTTGGATGATCACAATTTTCATTTTCTTAATAAATTTAAAGTGTAATCACTCTAGCACTACTCATTTTCTTTTTGCTAGCATGAAACTACTGTTATGAACCTTTCTTTCCTATCTGCCTTGTGTCCCTTTTGACACCAGAAGGTGGTGGATATCACATTGGGCCATGATTACAAAGAAGTGGATGGTCAAAATATCTTGTTTGATAAACAGTTGCCGGTTTGCAATTGAGGAATCGTTGGAAGTCTTGGTGCTATGGCTCATCTTGTCCTCCAGAATTAATCAGTGCTGTCAAGACAGTGCTGAGGATGCATCTCAGTGGCAGGAGGAGAGAATATGTGACATCAGTCCTGAAGCAGCTAAGGTGGTGTGTTACTGCCCATCACTTTGCCTTCCTCATCCTCTCCTCATTTTAGTAAGCCAGATGTCTGTCACTAACTTGGTGCTCCTAAGAGACCTTATAGCCACATCATGGAACAGCTGGAGAAAACTTTTGCCTGCCAGTGAGCTGCCCAGTGCCCAGGATGTTCCTACTGCCTGTATAATGCAAGGCAATTCCAACTCATGGTAAAAGCTCAACTTTGCTCTTCAGTAAGGTGTGGGATGGACAAAAGGGCTGGATCTGAGTGTATATGCTATCTGCTTCCACTCCACTTGCCCCCTTCAGTGTTAATCCTTTGTATTTTCTCTCACATTTCCTGTCTATTCCTCTACTCTTCTTTCATCAGTAATCAAAACCTCTCTAAAGTGGGTGAATAAATCCAATCACTGCTTGTATTAGGATTGTATGCAACAACTCCAGTATCCAAATTCTTCATATTCATAACTTGCAAATTGGTCCCTTTACCCTGGAGGAACTATGTGGATTGAGGCTCTATGTGTCTGAGGATCTGAGGAGACACTACTCTGAGGACACTGTGTATATTAACTGCTAGTTTTGGTTCTGCTTTGTTTGTTTGGTTGGGGTTTTTTTTTGTTTGTTTTGTTGTGTTCTTTTTTTTTAAATTGGCATTTCCTATCCATTCCATTTTAGGGCCAAAAGGAACCACTTAACTCTTTGTTTCCATTGATATTGTCCAGAAACACCAGTCCCCTTGTCTCTTTGACGACCTGCTATTTCCTTTCCACCCTTCCAAGGCCCAGACTCTCTTCTTCCAGGCAGGAACTACTGAAGCCCTTCAGACTTTTCAAGGCTTAAAATCTAGATTCACATCTTGACTGGACCCTGTTTTTCTGGTGTCAGAGAACAATTTCTGGATAAGTGATTATCTATCTAGTAGCTGTAGGGGTTTTGTTCATCCTTTGATCTGAGCATCTGGAGTCCTCTAATGATTATGGTTCTGATTAATGATCTCTGATTCCTATTGTCTGAGATATCTGTTAATGGCAGGGCCTCTGGAAGTTCCACAGACAAATCTGATTGCAATGACACTTTCTTTTAAAACCTTGAGGTGTTATAAAGTGGTCAGTGTCAGATTTTGGTGTGTATCCTGAAGCTGTTGTAAGAATCAATGTTTGGAAGCACCTGCTCTGCTCAGACTGTTGAGTGGGGGGTGTTAAATTTCTGATAGTTGAGGATGAATCACCACTACTTGTGACAGGTCTGTAGGACCCTCTTTCTGTAGGACCTCTGAGATATTACAGGAGATTCTACACACCCTTGTGACACATCTGCCCAGGTACAGGCAGATAGTTCCTTTGGACCTAGCTGTTTGCATCTGCCTCTTCAAGAACACAACAAGACTGTGTCTACTTGTGAAATATAAGTACCATGATGATGCTTGGAGAACTGAATGTGATCTCTTTGAGAACAGAAAAAGGAATCACATGTATATAATTATTGCATAAACCGAACATTTTTTCTAGTATTTCTAAATTCTTCTAGGCATTCTAGATTTCATGAAGCCAATTCAAAGGAAAAACATTTGCACCTGAAAAAAAATCCTACTCTGTGCTACTTCATGTTGCTGTATCTTGTATTAACCCTAGCAGGGCACAAGGTGGGGATGAAAGCTGTGTAGGTGGCAGGGATAGTACAGAATTGTTGTATTTTTCATAGAGGAAGCATTTTTTTAACTGAGGAACCAAATTTCAGTAGAGCCAAATGCTCTTTGTTTGCTCCTCTCTTTCCTTCTAAACATTGTAGATGACCCTCTTAAATTAATGGAATTACTGGAGTGGATAAGGCAAGTCTGTTTACACTTTAGAAACACCCCTGGAAGTCTCTCTAATCAAGTCCAAGATGTACCCTCCTCCTTAAATGCACAGCTTTGCAAGTCACAGTATGACCAAATGTACCACAAAAAGCCTAGAGAGGCCTTGCACGTGAAGCTGTTTCCGGAGGAGACAAGTCTTTTCTGCTTTCTTCTTGTTCTTTGGGTATCTTATAAAATACATATTTTTTTCTATTGTTGATAGGAAAACTGATCTGTCAAGACTTTATGATTTACCTTCTTCTTGATACTTATACTGCACTGGTCACCTCCACAGGGCAGTAGGTGGTTGCTGGCTTCCATCCCAAGTGCTCTGTAGCTGCAGTTCTTACTCGGACTACACTTTGATTTGACTGGTGATGATTTGTCACCTCTACACAAATGGTATGAGTATATAAATACCTCTGGGCTGTCAATTGTTGTTTCTTTAAGATTCCATTAATGGAAAGACATGGACCTATTGGAGTGGGTCCAGAGGAGGCCACAAAGATGCTGAAAGGGCTGGAGCACCTCTCCTATGGAGACGTGTTGAGACAGTTTGGTTTGTTCGTTCTGGAGAAGACAAGGCTCCAGGCAGACCTTAGAGCACCTTCCAGAACCTGAAGGGGCTACAAGAGAGCTGAAGAGGGACTTTGGACAGGACTATGTAGTGGTAGAACAAGGGTTAGTGGCTTTAAAGTAAAAGAAGGTAGATTTAGATTAGATATAAGAAGGACTTTATTATGGGGATGGTGAAACACTGTCACAGATTTCCCAGAGAAGCTGTGGATGCCCTACACCTAGAAACATTTAAGGCCAAGTTAGATGGGCCTTTGAGCAACCTGGTCTAGCAGGGGATTGGATTGAGATGATCTCTAAGGTCCTTTCCCAACCATTCTATGACTCTATGATTCATCATTATGGTGTTGTTCAGAGTGGCATGCAATCCCTGCCTGGTGATGAACTGAATTGGTCCTGTTTTTCCCTGAAAGGGGAGACAGTCAAATGCATATGCTTTATGTAATGAGGGCTGCTGGATCAAGTCAGAGTCAAAAGTTAATGACTTTTCTCCTTTCTTATCTCTGATTACCAAAGCAGCCTTCCTTCTTATTACACAAGGCATTCTGTTGTCTTTCCCTTCTACAGTAAATTAAAAACTGCAAAAACCCCAGACTGATTTTTTTTTCCAGCCGAAGATGCATGACTGACTTTGAAAGGATAAGAAAGGAGAAACTATAGATTTACAGTGAGTCACTTTTATGGTTATCATCACTATTTTCAGACACTGATGTGGTCAGTCCTCTGAGAACCCTGTGCTGTGAAGACCCCATACATTGCTATGCTTATCCAGGAAATACCCATGGCCCTGGCCCTAAGTCTGAGCAAGACTGGCTGTAGAGCCAGAGAGGTTGTGGAGCTGGCTCGCACTGATACAGGGCAAGACTGGGATTACAACCTTCCCAAATCCAGGTATCACAGCTGCAGATAGCAATGCAGAGGGCAATAAATCTGTAATGGTCTGTAGGAACTACTCTTCTAGCCCTTTTCCTTCCTTGTGATGAGTTGTGGGTATTTTTTTTTTTTTTAATAAAAGAAAGTCGTTGCCAGTTCAGTCATCACTCAGATAATTTGTTGATGCAGGAAGGAAGCACAGAGGCTGGCTTTCCTGCTGTCCTGTTGTGATGAGCACTTGCTGACAGAATGAGGTTATTTTCAAACAGTACCTTCTAAGACATTATTGTTCCAGCTTCATTTCCAGTTGTTAAATCCCAAGACTTCACAAGCAACCTTTCTGGAGCTCCATTCCTCATGCCTGACAGAAAATCTGCTTTGTCAGAAGAGCGAGCAGGTTAATATCAAAACTTGTAAAAGGAAGCAGTTACCCTGAATGCTCTTGTGAGTGTGATGCCACATTTCCCCACCAAACCACATGACCTCTTTGATTTAAGATTACCCAAAAGCTAGATTAGTTCAGGTCCCAGATTCCTGACCCACCAAAGTGACCATTCTGACTTTTGCATCTAATTCTCAGCTACTACACAAGTACTGCAGTTGTACTTAACAAAAATGACAGATGACAGTGCAATTAAATTCAATAATTTCATCCCTTCTTAATAACCTACTTTCTAGAGAGCTGTCCTACAAACTTCAGATTAATTTTGAACTTCAGGCACTGCGCTTCCGCATGCTGATCTTGTTAGGCTGAGCGCACAGAAACAAAGAAATTCATCCTGGCATTTGTTCTGATGTAAAGCTTGGTTCTTGGAGGCATCACACTCGCCTTTGAGCTCTGTAGTGGAGTCATGAGTAAGCAGATGAGCACAGTGAGGGAAGCTCCTGTGCAGGAAAGAGGTAGAGTGAGCATGGGGAGATCAAGTCCTTGGCTGATATAAACACAACTAATTTTCAGTTGGCGGGAAGAGATTTCCTTCCTAAAGGGCTTTCAAAATTACTCCTATACTGGAGAAAAATCAGAGTGCCAGACACTGACTAATATACCTGACAAGTGTTGGTGACCCTAATGTTAGCAGGTCAGGCTTTTCAAAGTTGCTCCTGGTACTTAAGAAACTTGTGCAAACCGAGGCCTTTAAGGACTTTTTGCAGCAAATCACTACTGCAAATGACTGACAGCGTGTACGTGGAACCATGAAATGACACGCACTGGAACTGGATTAGGAGGCAAGGATGGTGGGATGGCAGAGGTGTACATCTCTTGGCCCTTCCCTGGAGCAGCATCTGAGTGCGGAAGAAGAACTGGGATTGGGAATTTGGCTATGCAGGGGTGCGCAGCCCCAGACGCTGCCAGATTCAGAATAGGCATTTGCATGGTGTTACAAGGATATTCCATTTGGTCCCTCCAGGTACAGAGATGGACTTCTCAGTTCTCCTGAGGCTAAGATGAGGCACCACTGCAATGGTGATAGTGGAGCTACGGGTTTTATTCACTCTCTTGCTCCAGTTGCCATGCTCAAGTGCAGGGTTGATTGAGAGCTATCCCCAGACAGCCCCGCTCACATCATCTGCAGACTTTTTATCCCTTTCACGCTTCTTAACCTTCCATTTCACCACCCTTGTACCTTCTTATCTCCACCTCAGTTTCCTCCTAGATCAGAAACCCACCTCAAATTAGTTTATTCCCACAGACACCAATGTTGGTATTTCTGATACTTTTACCTGGGTAATCTTTGTCTAATGTGATATGCCTGACAGAGTTATCTGGGTATGGCAGCTTTTCAAGGCCTGTGGAGTTTGGCCACGTCTCACACAACTCCAGCCTACTTGTCTGTGAGATCTACCCACCCCTCCTTTGTGGCAGCACCTGCCAGTGACTCACATCAATATTTTTTTATGGAATCACACATTTGTTGAAGTTGGAAGAGACTTTAAAGACCATTTAGTCTGATCACCCTGCAATAAAAGCAGGGACATCTTCAACTAGATCAGGTTGCTCAGAGCCCCATCCAACCCGACTTTGACCATTTCCAGGAACGGGGCATCTGCATGTCCAACAGTTCCGCCACATCATGTCCAACATTTTTCCATGTCCTAATCAATTTGTTTAACCTCTGGCCAGAGACCAGACTGTGCTCCCATCATTTTCCTGCAGCCCTAACAGTGATTTTTAGTGTAGGTCTTGTAGCATAGTCTAAATATCTTAGTAAGCACACTCAAATGATCATCCTGAGAGATCAGACTAAAATGTACTTAGAAGAGAAGTTTGTGTTTTGCCTCTAGGACGAAGAGGTCCAGGGATACATTGATGGATTTCATGATCAGAAAGACTTACTCGATTGCTGGACTTCAAGCTCAAGGTGCAGTTGCAGTGGGAACGAATCCAATAAAATAAAAAATCATTGAAGTACAACCTCTGACTTGCACAGGCCACAAGATTCATGTCCTTTGTTTTAAAATGTCACTAATACATCAAAATTAGTTGGCTACCTTTTGGCACAGGGGTTGCTCACCCTCTCCTCAATTCCAAAAACAGAATACATGTTTTAAAACAACATTCAAAAGCAAGAAAAGTGATGGAATGGGAGGGACTAGCTTTGAGTACTAAAATAGCATCCTATTGAATATGAATGTTACCTGAAGAGAAAGTGCAGTTCAGCATGTTCGTACAAGAATGAAGACACCTAATGTAAACTGAAAGCACACAAAGATATACTGGGGAAAATCTTGCATAGCTTGGTTAGAAGATAACATCTAATTCAGCAAAATAAGGGAGGCAAGATATATTACTATGAGTTGGTATGAAAATATATAAATAGCAGGGTTACAAATTTAGCTAAATTGGCACATCTTAATGTAGGACAAACCTAATTCCTGGACCTGCATCTCAGCCAAAACTGAAACTGCCCGTAATTTTTTGTTTGGTTGGTTTTATTCTTTCAAATTCTTATTCTTAAGGTACTTGATTAGCAAACAATTTGACTTCAAACAGTGTCCAAATAGAGAGTGTCTCCTGATTTAAGGTTTTAAGCCAACAGGTAAAGAACATTGAAGAAAACTGGGCTGCAGTGTACATCTTGCTGTCAGATACTGTGGACTGTTTGTGTGGAGTACTAATTTTAGGCACACATCTGAAAAAATACAGAACATCTCCATTTAGGTGCAAAATCTGTTTTGTTCATCTCTTCCTGTGCAGGTAATTATGAATTTGCTGTTAGCCATACGGAGATGGTATCTTCTCTCTTGTTAATAGGAAGATATCAGAAATTTTAAGAAAACTAAAAAAAACCCACCACCAATAACAACAAAAAAACCTCCACCCCAATATTTGAGACATATAAACTCCTCAAATATGCTAAGAGAACAGTTTTCTAAGTTACTGCAGTTACTACCTGCTTACACCCACTCAACTTGAGCTTGCCTGCCAGTACACTTCATTATGCAAGTGTAATTTGCTATCATAAACCCCTAAGATCATTTTCCCAAACTTAGGTGTATCATACTCTATCAGCAGCCTTGTATGTATATACATATGTAAACATATAGAGGTAGTTTGTTTTTTATTTTGCTAGAAAGGAACATCAATCTGATGTTGAAAAGCAAAAAACTGGTGTCTTGCTCCTTAGACAGGGAATCATTTGGATTATTCCCTGTGTTGCAGGGTGTGTTACGCATTGTATTCACACCCCTCTTTGTTCCCATTCCCTCAACCTTCTCCACGGTGAAGACTTCTTCTGTGTCACCGGCAGCTAGGATTTTCATACCTGTAGCAGTAATGTAACATATTAGAAAGTGGTCTGTTTCCTCTTTGTGGGCTTTAACTTGTGGATTAAGCTTGAATCCCTTCATTTCAGATAAGAAACTGGTCTTTGCATTTAGCCTACAGAGTGTTTAATGAGAAATAGCAGCTCCCATCATCTGCAGCCAAAAGAATCCATTTTATGTGAGGTTTGGGTACGGTGTTGTTTACGAAGCTGGTCTTACCTAAAGCTTAAGTGGAATACTGTTATCTTCACTGGCATAACAGATGGTACCTTTTCCTCCAACTAATTAGCTATGCAGTGCCTTGTCTGCAGGACGGGAAATCCTTGATGCCTCTCTGCTACTACCTCTTCCCCCAGATCTGTGCAGCAACCCCACCACAGGCTGTCATGGTTGAGAGCCTGTTAGCCTGACAGAGTCCAGCAAAAAGTGTTCCTGATCTATTTCAGACCTTTGGAAATTTGACAGGTCGCTCTTAATTAATCATGAGAGGCTTGCTTGAGCTGTTGCTTGATGCGGGTGGATTTGGCTCACACAGCTGAAATGGGAAGCCTCTAGCACTGGTTGCTGTGAAGTCAGGTTTAGAGAATCAGAGAATCACAGAATCACAGAATGGTTTGGGTTGGAAGGTGCCTTTAAAGGTCATCTAGTTCCAAACCCCCTATAATGCGCAGGGACACCCTCCACTAGATCAGTTTGCTCAGAACCATGTCCATGGGACATTCACCACCTCTTATGGCATCTCTGCAGTCTAGCCAGTGCCTGGTGTGGAGTTTCATATGAGGTCAGGGATGCTGCTTCCTCCCTAATCCCTTGGGAATTTCTTGGATGTGATGGTAGCCTACCAAAGCCTCTCCCAGATCTTAGAGAAACTGAGCTTTCAATGTGTTATCTAAGGAAAGCCTCTAAATGTAGATTTTAAAAGACTTTAGTGCTACAGTTGAGCAACCTGGTCTAGTAAAAGGTGTTCCTGTCCATGGCAGCAGGGTTGAAACAAGATGGTCTTTACAGTCTCTTCCAACCTAAACTTGTGTGATTCTATCCCACAGCAATGTGCCCTGCTATTGAGACTACAACTGAGATACTTAAAAAAAAGTGTGCTGAATTTTCAACCAGAAACATCTGACATCAAAACAGTGGTATGGTTAAGTCTCTGGCTAGCAATGAGGGGAGTGTAATGTCATTTCAAGACCAGGAGAAAATAAATCATAGTGAATAGGAATCTGCCAAGCATGAATTCACTGGGAGCTCTGTAGCAGTCAGCTTCAGTTCTCCAGAGTGACACCTGACCTGCCATCATGGTCACACGCTTAGCTTTTGGTGCTTTGCAGAGCTGTATCCTAAACTGGTTTAGGCAGGACTACTCTTGGTAACCCATCATTGCTGCCTGACAAGCACTTAGCAAAGATGGTTAAGTAAGTGCACTGTTCTCAGATAGAATGTACTCAGCTAAAAAAATCCCCAAATTAGTCCTAAAGTCATTTTTTGTTATATTGGTTGCAAACTTTGCACCTCTATGCCTTGTACACAAATCCTACAGCTGCAGCTGTATGGACGTATGTATGTATGTTGTCGTCTTCTTGTTCTGTGCATAAGGAGGTGTGGGCATGAGTTAGATGTGATTATTCTGGACAGTGAAACACTTAGAAGTCGATCTGTATTCAAAAAGCTTTGCAGAAAGTCTATACTTTTGCACACTGGAAAGAGCATCAGGGTGAATGTATGAACATATGATACTAGTGAGGCCTTAGGTTGAATTCTTATGCACTAAACTCTGATGTGACTTTATCTGAAACTTCATGTATATTCATACTGCTGTGGCAAAAAAGTCAGATGGGGAGATCAGAGAGGCATTTGTCAGTTAGAGAAATAAAGCAAAAAATGCTGATTCTTTCTACTTTTTGAAGAAATTGCCTCACAAAATTAGCAGCAAGCAAACACATGCTAAATCTAGCAAACACTTATGTTGTCACTATAAGCATCCTACTACAATACTTGATGGAGTAACATATGATTATGGTGACAGAGATTGTCCTGGATTTCTGGATTGGATCCACCCAAACACTCAGGCAAGCAAAGAGTATTGAACATGTCCTGCAATTGGCTTCAATGAAATTACTCCTTAAGAAGAGTCAGAATGTGAGATGTTTTATTGGAACTTCCGATGGAAAGAAGATAAACTACTACCAGGAGCTAAAAAAAAAAAAAAAAAAAGGCATTAAAAACTAGCAGTGTGAGTCCGTGTGGGAAATAAACATTTGTCATGAATGTTGCTGCACTCATTCTTCCATGAAGAATTACAGACTTCTGAATTGTTGCAATCCAGTCTTCAAACTCCAACACTAGATAAAGGAGCTGACAGATATCTGTGCCCCCACTGAATTATCATTGATTGAAAACTAAGATTTGTTGCTTTTAGCAGCAAAATATAAATCCTTCTCCTATAGTACACATCTTTGCCTCTTTTTTTCTGTCTACTGTAGAGAGCCTCACGTTGCCCACAGGATTTCACAAACATGGGTGTGAATTCTTTCAGCAAGTTGGACAACCGGTTTCAACACACTCTGGATACCAGGTACACTATGATTCAAAACACAAATGTGTAAGGATCTCTGAGGAGATTAAAATCTGTTTAAACTACTGAGGTATGTGATGGATGAAAAGACAGAATGGGAGAGATATGTTGCCTGGAGAAGCATTAATGGAATCTAAATGGACTTGTTACTGACTGGACAATCCACCCAGCAGACTGACAGCTTTTCCCCAGTTTATTGTTGTGTACTTATGAATTCTTATGCACCCCAGTTTATTGTTAAATTTTATGAATCCTGCTGTACCTCCATATTGTCCCCATTTCTCCCTCAGACTTTCCCTTCGAAAGTTGTTTGTCCCTGTTCTCCCCTGCTTTCCCGCTCCTCTGCCACTGATTGGCTGTAGTTACCACAGTGCAGGGAGAGCTACCATTGGCCAGTTCCCTGAGAGACCAGGAGTTCCACCCACCTTTCCCCTGTCCCCCTATCACATTTCTCCCTGAGCTGTCAATCTCTTGCGCCTCCCCTGTTTGGAATCTGCCCCTCAAACCTCGTTTATTTAAACCCTTGTACCCCCTGAATAAACCGGCATTGCTGCACACCCTCCAACTGTGCTAAGAACTCTTTTTGCAGTGCCAGGTCCCATCCCCCTTACCCCCGCGGACCGTGGCAGAGGTAGGTATGGTTTTCTTGGGAAATTAATGTATATTGCAATCTGAGGAACTGGGCATTTCTAAAAATCAGAGATGCATGTCCCTAAAACAAGATAATTTGATTGTTCTAGAGGCAACACATGCTGCTGAGAAACTGCATTCACCTGTTTTCTGTGGGGTGGGGTCATGTCCCCTGAGACAGAAGATGCAGTTTCTACATGTTTACTATTTAGCAAGTGCTTCTGGTAAAAGATCACTCTTGTTTACACTTCTTAATTTGTTTTCTCTTTTGTTTGCTTGTTTTGTTCTCAAATTCTCCTATTAATACATCTTCTGGAACTGCCTGGCCTACTTTAGGCTAAAAATAGTCCTTGTTGCTACTGCTGTAGCTCCACACAAGCCACATAACAACCACACCAGGAAAGAAAAACCCTCATGCCCTGCTGAGCTTCCCTGAAATGACAAGTGGGTCAGAAATCCATATGACCAAAAAGCAGGAGGAAAATGAATCCTGCCTTCCTTCTCTGTACTGGGCTTGGTGATGGTGCAAAGTGAGGGAAGAGCAGAAAGGGGTCTGTGTGTTTTGGTTTCCCTCTGTCTCCTCTACACCCATCAAGGACAGTAGATGACACTTCACTTATGGAGAGACATGAAAGAAACAATGAAACTGCAGGGACAAGAAGCTTCAAGGAAGACATTTTCATTTTGGTTTCCAATCACTCATTCTTGAAATTAAGGTAATTTGATTGATTTCTTGAGTAAATAGCAGTCTTTGGGTATGATCAGACCAATGCTTCTGATGCTGTTGCACTGCTTAAGTGAACAGGGTTACCCTGTCTCCTTCATTGGGCTGTGTCTGTGCTCCTGGTGTCTTAGAAAGGAAAAGGGCATTGGATACACAAATGTTTTCCTCTGCATTGCAGCAGACAAAACTTAACACTTCTCAACCTTGAGTGAAAAACTTTACACTACTTGTCTGGTTGTGCTCCTAGGTTCATGTGGCCAGTGATGCATACTGGTGAGACACAAACAGTCTTACTGGCCTTACTGGTGATCTCTGGCTGATAATGAAATGTGGGAATGAAGAATACCCAAAAATGCTTCTGCAGCTACCTTGGCAACTGAGGAATGAAACTCTATTGCTCCACAGATAAAAACTGTGTTTCTATGATTTACTCCAGCTTGTGGGTGCTATTTTTTTTTCCATTTTACACTTAAGGCATATTGGCAAGAGCATGTCATACGCTTGTTGGAAGCCAGGACTCTGTGCTCATTTGCAGTAGAAAATCCCCTGGGTCACATTTTTGTTTGCCCTGCCAGCTAGCTTGAATATAGTTGGGGTTTTACCATCCTCAGTTATAGTAACACATCTGGGACTTGGAGACAAATCTAAGCCTAACATAGAGAAAGCACAAGGTATTCTGTGTTCTCACTGATCTCATAAGGCAGTTTGTCGAGGACAAAGTTATATCGAGTACCATGAATTCAGGGTGTCCCAGCAGCTTCTGCACAGGACAGGAGCTGCTCAGGTGGATGGGGGGGGCCGCGGGTGGTTTTTGAGTTGGGACCCAAACGGCGTTGGTCAGCAGTCCTGCCTGGTGCCCCTGGAAGGGGGCATGCCAGCATTGCCAAGATCTGGACCAGGATCTACATCCCACCCTGCTGCCATTGACAACCCCTCTAACTCAGCGCATCCCCAGAGTCTTGAGGCATCAACACCGCTACGGGTCACCCAGACCCCGTCCTTCTGTTCCTTGGTTGATTTTCTGCTCCCTCCCTTTTCGGGTGGTGCAGTCCCGCCCGCGGTGATGCCGCAGGGCGAAGTCGCAGGAGCAGCGTGATGCCCGCGGTGGGACCGGCACTGGAGCAACCGGGAGACCCTCCAACCCCCGCCGGGCACTGCCGACTGCAGGTAGCGATGTCCCCAGGCGGCGGACTCGGCCCCGGCCCTCAAGGAGGGGACTCGGCTCCAGCCCCCAGGGAGGGGACAGCCTGGGAGAAAGGGGCCGAGCGCAGGGAAACGCGGCGGCTCGGAGGGTCCCGCTCCCCCCTCCCCTGCATTCCGCCCGCCCCTCCCGGCCGGCCCCTGTCCCCTCCCTCCGCCCCGCCGCCGGGAGGGGGCTGGAGCCGGGTCCGGCGCCCGGGGAAGCAGAGGAGGAGAGGCGGGCGGTGTGAGAGGACGTGCGGCGGCTTCTCCTGCGGGCAGCGCCAGGGGGAATCGGGGCGGGAAGGGGGGCGAGGAGGACGAGGCAGCAGAGGAGGCGGGCGGCGCAGAAAGGGAGTCCCGGAGCCGGCCCTCCCCGCCGCGGCGGAGGGCGGACCACGATGCCCAGCCGGAGGGCGCTGCCTGCCCGCCCGCCCGGACACCGCCGCCCGTAGCGGGGCTGCCGCAGCGCGGGGTGAGCGGAGCCCGGGGGCGCGGGGGTTGCCCGTGCGGGGCCGGGGGGGCTGCGGCGGGCGGCAGGAGCCGGGGCGAGGCGAGGCGGCGGCTTCCCCGCTCCGCGCTGCAGAGCGGGCCGGGATGCGGGATGCGGTGGGTCGGTGTCGGGGGTGGCGGAAGCGGCGCGGGGACGTCGCCACGGGGTGCGCTGCTCCTCTCGGGGGTGGGGGGCCCTTTTCTCGCGGCAGGTGCCGGCTGGCCCTTCGCCCTCCCTTCTCCACGGGACTCCCCGCGGGAACACCCCTGGGAACTCTTCGAAAAGAGGGTCGGTGGCCGCCGGCTCTGCCTCTTCTTTGCGGCGGGGCCGCGCGGGTGGGCTGCGGTGAGGGAGGGGGCTGCGGCGGCCACAGGGCATGATGGACGCGCCGCATGCGGGGAGAGAGGCTTTGGAGCAGAGATGCTAAAATGTCACCGCGTGCGATGTCCCTGTCAGGTCTGGATGCTTTGAGCGACCTCCCGCCACTGGAGTCTTTCTGCATCTCTGGAAAACCCCGGTGGTTCGGGAAGGAGAGGAATGCAGGCGTTTTGATCAGCTGTCATTGATAGCTTGCAGGTAGTGAGATGAGGTTTCCAAGCTCTGAGGTTGTACAGTAGTTCTCTGGTTCCTTGTAGGTGAATACTTGAAAAATAAATGTGTCAGAGTAACAGCACTCGTCTTGCATGCTATGTGGTCTTTTGTGGGGCATGAAGGCGCCTAGTACAGAGCAGGGATTCCAGCTGACATCCCCCGTGCTTCAAATGAGACGGGTATGGTGAGAGAAAAGAGAGATCATGGCATTGTGTACAGATTTCTGCCTGTTTCTATTCGGGCGTAACACCAAGTTTTTTAAAAGACCTGTCATTTGAGTACAATGGGCTTTTGTGCTTGATTTGAGAAGGAAGGTTTCTGGACAAGTTACTATAGAAGGGGTTACCTCTGAGATGGAGGCTACTTGGTATGATTCCCCTCAGCCCTTGCATTTGAGGATCCTGTTTAGTCTGAGGACATTGCTGTGGCCTCACTCTTTTTTTAAGTCATCTCCCTGCTCTCAGGTCTGATTTTTGGGTTGACTAGCTCTAAAAATAAAGACTGATAAGACCTTAGGGGAAGGCCTTTATGCATCTGTCCACAAGTAACTTTGAATGTGCTGTACAGGAGGAGAATCTGATTTCGAGGCTTGACACAGAGGAGGAACAAGGACAAAATTTACATCACCTAGGGATCTGTCAAGTACTGGGAGCTATGACAACAGCTCTCTACTACTCTCCCTTATTTATTTGTATTCCTTCCTCTCCTCCAACTTTCACTGCTAGCTCTCATGTGGTATATTTCAATGTTGGCTTATGCCCACTCTGAGTGGAAAACAGTGATGCTGAAAAACATGCTAAACCAATGTGTAACAAGAATGATATTCAGTACTATGTCTCCTTTGATGGCTCATGTGAACTTGTTTCTATAGAGACTTACTGGCTAGCCATTGGTGCTTATTAACCGATTTCAACATACACAACAAAGATCATGTTTTGTTTTTTTTTTTTTTCTTCTGATTGATGAGACATCGGAGGAGAGAAAGACCTGGTGGGGAAGGGTATCCTTAATTCCTGAGCCATGGAGTCACATCTGTTCAGTTACAGATGTGCTTGGTCTGTAGGTGTGTAATTGGAGACGTATTTTGACTGGATTGAGAGAGTTCAGTAGCAGAAGAAGGAGATTTTTGAATTTGCAATTACTTTATACCTTTTTTTTTTTGTAATACTGTACCTGAATTTTCTTTGAAAGCTGTGGTCATCATGAAAAATCTTGATTTTTTTTTTCTTTGCTTACTCTTCCCTGCCTCTTTGTTCAATGCTAGGAGTCTGCCTACCATTGCACTTTGTTGTTTTTAGGGTTTTTTAAAATTGGCAAACATTTCGATAATTATTACTTCTATCAGATAATATGCTGAACTGATTAGCCTATTTTCTAGTGCCCTAATTTTTCTTCTTAATAGTTTCCACAGCCTCAAATATCTTGCAGTTCTGTGGGTAATACAACAGCATGATGGAGGTGTGTTTTTCCAGTTGTGTTCAGGAAGAGCTAGTGTGAATATCACTTTGGGATTTTATTGTGGTATTATCACTTATTGTGGAACTAGGCCCTCAATATATGCAAAATTGTCTAATGGAAAACGACTACCTATCATCAATGCTTGAAAAAAGCATTTCTTTAATCCACTCATGCTGTCCTATGTGTACTGATTGAAGTTATGGAGAAAGACAAACTTTTTAAGTTGGTGACTCTTCAAGAGTAAGATCTGCCTTCAACATTATTTTTCCCCATTGTTGTTTCCTGAAAATAAAGGTAGCACAAAACCAAATTCTGTAGTGCTGATGCCAGAAGCCTTTGTGAGCCTGTCTTTTCTCTCTCTAACTGGTTTGTGCCCAGAAAATCTGAGATACATGGTCAGTTCTCCACTTATTTTCACACAAGGCTGCTAAAATCAGCTGTGCTGCCTTGTTCTGAGTGACTGAAATCAGAGTGGTTATTTCTTAGCAAGTGAGAACACCCCAGGTTATGACAGCTTTTGAAGCCTTTGCTGTGTCTTTAGTCTGTTGCTGTGTCTTTAGTCCATTGCTTCCCAGGTGAGATTCCCGTGTGAATTAAATCAGTTCAGTTTTTGTTCTGTCACTCTGGTGGGCAGCTGAGAGATTAGTTCTCCTGAAATTGCTGCATGGTGTCTGCTGTGGCTCTGACTGGTTGTTGGTGATGCTCAGTGCTTTGAAGTTCCCAACTCTGGAGGATGGCTTGATATTACATTGAATTCTGCAGATTTAGCCCTATACTATTCCCAGGACATATTTTATTTATTTTTTCGTGTGTCTTTTTTGTTTGTTTATTTGTTTTTATTTTGTTTGGTTTTAATCTGATGACAGAAAAGTCAGTGCAAACATCAACCTGCAAGCCCAGTTCTTCTCTGAAGAGCACCCAAAGCTCTTGAGGTTTTTAACTGGTAGATGTTTGGACAGGGCATAAACACAAAAATAATGACCAACATGTTTATTGCTACTGCTGTGCGAAGTTGGTGCTGCAGCTTGCTCACATGTCCTCTCTTACATATTTAGGTATTGTTTGCTGGGTTTGCATATCCAGAGCGAAACTTGCTTTTCAGTGGTGCTCTTCAGAAAATGCTGCTTGGCAGCAGCTGAGAGACCCATTGTGAGTGGCATTGTTGTTCATGATGCATGTCCTGATTCCGAAAATCTGGTGCTTTTGTTACAATTGTGCTCCCACCGACATCTATTGGATGGAATGAGCAGGGGTTGAAGAGGAGAGGCTACAGAATCAGTAGCTACTTTTAGTAATCATTAGCTGGGTTGTTATATATGTGCCCAACATTCACTCTTTTTCTCCCTTTTTGGAAAATCTGCTTTATTGGTGGTGTGTACCCTGTGCACTGTCAAAACAGTGCTGAATAGCCTGCCTGTGTTGTAAATAATCAGACCTTCTTGTAAGAGTATGTAGTGACAGGACAAGGGGGAATGGCTTCAGACTGAAAGAGAGTAGGTTTATATTAGAAATAAGAAAAAAATCTTTACTGTGGAAGTGATGAGGCACTGGAACAGGTCGTCTAGAGCAGTTGTAGCTGCCCCATCCCTGGAAGTGTTCAAAGCCAGGTTGGATTGGACCCTGAGCAGCCTGGTCTAGTGGAAGGTGTCTCTGCCTGTGGCAGGGGCGTTGGAACGAGATGACCTTTAAGGTCCCTTCCAACCAAGCTGTTCTATGATTCTGTGAATCATCTGAGGGCAATTACACACAGTCCTAGGGAATTGAGGGCAGTGTCATTCATATGGTAGTCTTTGTTGTGCTGCTTTTTTTTCCTGATAAGCAAGTGGGTTGATGCTTGTTCATCCTTTTCAAGTAGAAGATAACTTTCCTTAACCCAAGTGGGTTTCTGTGTTTTATTTCAAAAGGGTTGAACTTTGTTAGTGTGGGATATAGGATCCCAGAACAGTGTCTGGAATGTGTTGTGCAGCTTCCAAACTTTCTGGTTATACTGAAAATCATACGGGAGTGATTGAGGATATAATTAGTCTGAACGGGGTGGCCACAGGCGGAGGAGTGAGGACAGAATGGGCTTATACATATAAGACAGTGTTTTGATCCATTTTTCTGAAGGATTCATGCTGCATTATTCTCGTATCTTAACCAGAACGAGAATTAGCTTGAGGGCAGATCCATGTGCAGAGATGTGCTGATCATTCATTTACCATGTCCTCTAGGGATCTGAGGATCAGCATAAATTGTAAAGGCACGCTGCTTGTTGCCAAATAACAGAATTGTGTCGGCCAGATAGAGATTTAAAGTTTTCTGTGGGCTTGGACATCCTTTGAATTTGGAGTAAGGCTTCTGCTTTTCTTGTTTTAGAGGTGTCACTGGAATTCATGACCATACAGGTCAGTCACGTTGCCACACTGCCACATATTCTCTACTCCTTTAAGCCATTTTTTAAATAGCCTTGACAATACATGGCTCCTTTGATTTTTATTTTCTCTTTGTTGTTCTCTAGCAAGTGGAAGGCTGCTCCTTTGCTCAGAAAATTTGTCTCATGGAAGAGCAACATTTACAGTTAATGGCTCTTGCTGTTGATGACCAAGGTTTTGTAGAAATCATGGCAAATGCCTGTGAGACACTAATATTTTTGGCAGCTCTAAGGTCACCAATTTTAAAATTGAACTCAGCACAGTTGCAAAATTGAGCTTCATTCCTAAGCCTGTCTGAGGACAAATGATGTGTAAGTCTAAAGAAATATGTCTGACTCTCATCCTGGTTGTCCCTGAATCCCTGCTTAGAGCTTGTCAAAGCTCACATGTTTCTAGAGAACCTGGGAGTTGACCCTTGTAGAAGAGCTGCCCTATTCAGTAACTTAAGCAGGAACATGAAATTGCAGTGTGAATTTTCATAGGTGTTTCTTGTGCTGCTTTTTACTGCTTACTTGAGGCTCCAGTGAATTCAGCATCCTGCTTCACCACCCGTCAGTTTAAATCCATCAAAAAGTAGAGGAGGAGAAGAAAAAAAATCCAACTTCAATGGAAACATACACTGCAAAAGGCAGTTGTATCACATTTATATTCTGCTGTGTGCTTCTGTCACCCACGCTTGTAAAATACTCAGTGATGGCAAAATGAAGTACATTTCATTTCCACATATACAAATGTTGTATTTGCTGTGTAATTTCTGGTAGCTTTTCTATGGTAACTTATTTTTCTACTTGTTCCAGACCTTCCTCCATTCCCTGTGCATGGAGGGGGATGTTTCGTAATGCAAGAACTGAAGAGAAACTCAGCTATTTGTTTTTAACTGACTGAGGTATTAACTTGAAAAATGTAATTTCATGAAGTGCAGCTGGGATTTTTGGAGCATCCCATTAGAACCACTTATGGGAGAAAGGCAGAGAATTGGAAAAATGAAGAGTCATTGTAAAAGGGTGCTTTTTCTTCCCTAGAACACCTCAATCACTCTCTTTTGTGCTCAAAGCTTGCTAGTAATACCAGTAAAACACACTCATTAATCTGTCAGAGCCACAAAATTCTGATGGGAAGGCTGTATTTGGATACATGAAGCCAGAAGAACTGTTTACACAGACTTGTGAGGGACTCTTGCACTCTCACAGAGCAAACTCATGTTGCCCTATGCTAAAGCTCTCCTGCCTTGTGATATGCCATGCCAGCTCAGCCAGCAGACCTGAGGGCAAGCAGGACAAGGGCAGGACAGCCTACAAAATGCAGGGCTGTAGGGTGACAACCCTAGCAGACTGCAAAGTGTCCCCAAATGCCATTTGTTTCTTTGTAAGGATTGTGCCCTCACACTGCAGAGCACAACAGTGCTGCTGATGAGGACGGCCTGGAATGCTGTCTATACAGGAGAGAAAAGACACTGAATGTGTTGAACAGGAGTGCTTGCACATTGTTTTGGGGTGATTTGGGGAGATATCAAGTAGCTCAAAACCTTTGGTAGGTTGCAGAACTATTGGTTGTAATCTACCATTCTGAAAGTGGAACGGATTTTAAAGAACTGAGTGTGAAAAATTATTGGACAGTGGATCATCAGAGCAATTGGGATATTCAGGGATTTAAACTGCTGGTAGAAAGGGCTCCACCTTGAGAAATGCTTGGTGATATGGGTATATTTCTTAAGTGCAGGACCAGATCAGGCAGAAGACACCAGTTTCCAGCGTTACACTTCTAACACTGGGCTGAGTCAAGGGAATTTCAGGCCTCTCCAGTGCAAATGTGGGCCATAAACTGATGAAGGTTTCACATCGTTGCATCACTCACACAAATAATTCTCAGTTATATTGAGAATACAGTGAATGTTATTTGGAAAGACATGAGAAGGTGTAACACAGTTTGTCAGTCTTGAAAGCCATTAGGAGCAGGCAATGTTTTTCAGCAAATAAAATACCAGAAAAATAAAATGCCATTCAAGAAATACTCAGCTTCCTGAGGCTTTCACTGAGACCCTACTACTTGCTGGCTGCACAGGGCTGTGTAGTCCAAATGCAGACTTACAGAGCCATTTAGGTTGGAAAAGACCTTTAGGATCTTTTAAGTTCAACCATAAACTGGTGTCCTGGCTATGTGGTTGCATGTTGGTTTCCTGTGGTGATAAGCATCAGATGGAGAGCAGCCCTTTGGAGCAGCTTGTGGTTTTGGGAAAACTAGAGGTGAGTCATGGGTTGTAGCCACCACATCACTACTGTGAGTCTGCCAAAAACACAAGAGACAAATCATTTATACGTAGTCATTTCAGGCACCACTGCAGCAGGGAATGGAGAGAGGCCATTGTTTTTGTGGGGTTGTCACATGCAGTACGTCTGCCTCTGCCCTCATGCATGCCCCAGTGCGTGCACCCAGTGACCCAAATATCTGAGAAACAACAGGGGAATGTTCAAGTGTCTGAGGTTAGGTGAGGACAGCAGCAACTGTGAACAGAAAGGAGATGAGAGATTGGGTGATATTCAGCTTGAGCTTTACACAGAAGCTGTAACAATGCAGAGAACGGCATAAGGCACATTAATCTGTGCTGCTGCCCGTCCCAGAGGAGATGTAAATCCACATCAGTGAGACAACCTGGACAGCCCATGGGCTGTCACTGGTTTCCGGTCACGGAAGTGATGAAGCTGGACTGTGTGCCACTTGCATCAGCCAACAGATTATGCAAGGCAGTTGCAGAATATTACAAATTCACAGGTGTTGAGCAAGAAAAGCTGTGCCTGTGCTACAAGGGATGATCTGTAAAGAGAAGCTGTTCAAGGACTACATGCCAATCATGTGCCTGTATGATTTGCATGAAAGTGGTGGAGATTTTGACTAGAAATGGTTGGTCTGTGGCTTTGTTTTTCTTACTCAGATTCCATAGCAAAATAAAATTCTGCAACATGCAGAATTAGGTAGAAATTAGGCAGTGCAGAAAAGTTCTGGCCCAAAACACCGAGCAGAAATATTATGCATACAACTCCTCCCCTCCTCCCCTCTGTGCAGGGCTGTTTTTTAGAGGGTTTGTTTTCTATTTACTTAAAATTGCAAACATAAAATGATATACCACTTTGAATTGCATTAATGTTTCTTTTTTTGTTTGTTTTCTTTGTTTATTTCCAGTTGAGAGTACTAGGGTTTGTTGATTTTTTTGTGTTGTGTTAGTGCCATAAATTAGACAGAGAAGATTCTACTTTTGACTTCGATATCTGGAGTAAGAGAAAGGATGTGGAGTTTGAAGTCGGAAAAGGAATTAAGGATCCAATTAAGGTCCCCTATGTCTGCTAGTTCTCTTTGTGTACATATCTGTGCTCATTATTTGATTCTTAGGGAGATTTTCTTGAGTTTGTTTTCAGTGATGGAAATAAGAGGTAAAGTAGAAGAACTGGTAACTGGGGAGGAAGTTGTTTGGGGTTGACCAAAGCCATAAGCTGTTTTTTGTGCTAACAGGAGGAAAACAGGGTGTCATTTCAGATATAATGAAATATTTTATTTCCTTTATATCACTGTTTTATCTCTTTATGGTTTGTAGCTTCTTTGTGTAAAAATTTTATTTTCTTTACCCAGAGTTCAATTTTGAAAGTACGTGCTGGAGCTGACAACCAAAAGTGTGTTCCCTAGCCTCTCTGCTGCTCTTTTCTGTGGATTCAGCAGTGCCCTTAAGAGAAGGAAAAGCACAGCTGGTGTCCGTCCCACAGAGCAGCAGTTGTGTGAATTGGGTGGGTTGCATTTATCTGGTATTGGCAGTAATTCCCCAGAAAGTGACTCTATTGGTCCCTACAGAAAAGGGACCACCACAGACAGATTTCCCTACAGCTCTTGAAATAAAAGATTGAGGCACTCTGTTTATTTTTTTAAACCCATAACAGTCTTGTCGCATAAGCATGGCATCAAACCTCACTTCTGATCACCACAAGAGTAATGAATAAGCTATTTGCATGAAGAAATATTAGTGTCAAGCTAAAGAGCAACAGAAAGAGGCCCTGACTGGAATGAGGGGGGGGGGAGTACATATCATTGACCTTATTGTCTTCTTGCTGTCTTTGTTCTCTAAATAAGAATATATAGGTCAAGGAAATGGTAAATAAACTTGATGACATTTTTTCAATACTGATAGCTCTGTATCTTCTCACGTGGCAGTCTGTATTTTCCAGTACATAGTGACCTGCAATTAATCTGCAGTCATCTATCCAATCAAAGGCTCATGTCTTTCCAATCAACACCACTGGGGTGCTCAAAGGAAAAACAAATCTCTCATGACATCAACTAATCCATTTTCAAGAAGGAGCTCATTTTGTAATGTCTTCCAGCCCAGCAGCCCTATAAACATTCTTTTGGTGTTCAAAAACAATTTAATTAGGAGATAACTGGTGTTTGAAAATAATTAATATCAATAGTTTTAGTTAATAGTTGATATAAACTGTATTCCACCTTAAGTTACACTAAGTTGAGTTAGGGATGGATGTTACTAGATTCCTGGTGATCTGGAGATAGGCCAGAAGTTGGAATATGTTGTTTCTTCAGAACACGATTTTGAAATTTTATTACTGATCCATGTCCAGGGTACCATCAATATGCATATCCCCATTGTCCTGACTTGCACTGTTGAACTGGGCTGTGGGAGGTGCTTGCTTTGAAAATGGTTGTGTTGCTTGTTGCCACACTCCTGGCAGCAGCTGAAGACTTAAGTCCATGATATCAGTGCTCTCATAACACAGCACTTGCTGTCTGATCTCTGGCTGATGCATCATTGTAAAGAGAGAGAGAGAGAGAGAGAGCCAAAGGGAGAATATGGTAGTGGTGATGATGGGGATGATACACACTGAGTGACTGAAGTTCTCTGCTTTAGATTTCGGCATTATCAGGAAGGAAGTTTCTGACCAATTTTGCAATATTTTTTCCTAAGTATTTTAAAAAGTTAATTTTGATAATAGAAATAGCTAGTTGACAAATGTTTTAGGACTGTTATTTTCTTTAAGTGTTCATTTGCTTCCCAGAACTCAGCTTAGCTAAGGTATAACTTGTCTTCTTCAGTAATTTCTTCTTGGGAAACTAACATCTTCATAATATTTCCTTAGTGTTGCATCATTTTATAATGGTAAGGCTTCATTTATCTTAAGAAGAATTACTTCCTTGGCTTCATTTATACAGTAGAGACAGTATCTGCTGCTGTCAGAGACTTGGTCTGATGGATGTATCTTACAGTCCTTCAAGATGACTTAATCTGCTCCAAAGTTATTCATGGGGGTTTTGGCTGAATAACTCAGTGAAATGGTTTCCCAGATCTAAAATGCACTCCCTCCAGAGAACAGGTGTTTGGTTGCTTTATTCCTTTTATGGTGCAGGAAAATAGGCTTGTAAAAATTTGAGCACTGTGAGTTCCAAAGTCAGGAGGACTTAAAAAAAAAGGTAATTTTTGAAGGAACAGAATGATTTTTTGAGTCAAGGCTACTTTTCATTATTCCTTTGATACCTATTTTCTGGTTCCTGAATTCCTACTGAGATCATGCTGATTCCTAGTTCCAAGATGTTTGCTCTGGTATAGAGAGCTGGGAAAACAGCTGTTTGGCTTGAAATCCCATTACGCAGGTTTCATACTAAATTTTACCAAGGAGTGAATGGAAAGCACACTTGCTGTTTGCAATGATGTGATATGGAATGATTTTTAAAAATCTTGGTGCATTGTGGAACAACAGAAAGCAATTATTTTAAAATTGCCATTCCTTTTCCTTGTTATTATTCAAGGTAGGATAGATTGCCAGAAAAATTCTGAGTATTATCGTTTGTAGAACTTCATTTATCTTGATCTTCAGCAGAAGCCAGGCAATGATGCAGGTAATTTAAAAAATAAATTGAAAGGGGGAAGTTTATTTGTTTATCTCTCTTATGAAGCATTCAACAAGGGAAATAGAAAGTCAGGAATAAAATCTACACTGTCTTGCAAGGAGAGATGAATGTGTCAGGTGGTAAATGGTATGTTACTCAGAACAGAGAGAGCACAGTGAACGTTTCAAGTAGAGCTCATATCAAGCTACGGGACAGAAGAGCACATATTGAGATTTTTGCATCCTGTGTTCCAATGAAGAAGTAGTATCAATGCCTAAGAGGGTTTTGATTGGCATTAAATGGCTTTGTGGACAGGGAGAGATGATAGGAGGTCAGGATACCCAAGTCCATTCAGACCTAAGGCCAGTGTGTTTTCTTTATCTTGTAGCTTCTCCTTTGTCACTTCCTCCATCCTCTTGTAATAGAAAAAGCATTTTTTTCTCCTTTGTCCATGCCCTTTGCCCTCAAGCCAGATATGTGAGGTGTCCACTTCAAGTCTCAAACCAGTCATGTCCCATCTGCTTCATCCTCCTCAACATTTCATGTACTGTAACTTTATCATAACATTTACTTTACCGTAATGTTTTTTCTGCTTTAAATTTATGCTTTGATGTGACTATCTAAGTTGTGTAGCTCTTCTGGGGTTTGTTTACTTATATGTATTCAGTATCAGTGTTTAATAGCCTAGCTGCCAAGTGTCAGGTCCTTTTCAGGTTTGTTTCCCCGCTTGGCTACCAGAGAAGTCTGGTGTTCTCTGACCACCTTGCTTGGCCTTCCTTAGTACATTGCTCTTGTCAATCCTTATTTACCTTTGTCTCTTACAGTTTTGATTTCATCTTCCTGTGATGATAACAGAAGGGGGAAACTGAAACTTCCTGCATATCAGGAAAGTAAATTGAGATTACTGGCAAGTTTTAGTTATGGTATTCTTGGTAGCATGTGCACCTTTGAGTTTGTTTCAAGCTTCAAGAGCCTCAGTGGGAGACTCAAAGTTTTGTTCAAATCATCAGTGATTCAAGACTGGTAGTTTTTAAAATTATTTGCTTTTAAGCCTTCAAACAGCTCTTCTGCTGGAAGATTTTGCTGATAAGCTGTTAAGCACAGCAGGTAATGGAAATATTTCAGTGCAGGTGAGTGACAGGTGGGAATTAAAAACCAATTTTCAGGACTTCTCTCTCCCTCTGCATTAGTGTAGCAGAAGCAGTTCATGCCCTGTTTTATCAGTTTTCTGTAAACAGTAGCTGAACAGTTGAGCAGTGACAGCTTGCAAACAAATGCTGAGGTGCTGGGAGGGTGTAGCTGTTACCCTGAAAGTTGTGCAAAACTCTGCATTTAATGTGTGCTCAGTATATCCATGTTTGATGAGTATCAGTTACCACAAAGATGGACTTCCAGTGGGAGGGCAGAAGGCAAGTGAGAATGATGTAAATTAGAGGTGGAGAAGGAAGGGAATGAAACGGTGTAAAGAGTGGTGATTTTGTGAGCATCAGTTGCATTGGCAAGTGTTAACTGGAATGGGAGTTGGTCTCGCTTTATACCTTCCAGGCTGAGCAGAAGATGGGGTCCCCCGACTTGGTGCTGGGGTGCATGAGGATAAATTGATAATCAATTATGATTATGTTTTGAGTCTTTCAGCTCAGGGTGGTATTTTTATTATGTACCAAGGATTTCCTTCACCACTGACCAAACCAATTGCTAGCTCCATTAAGGCTGGATGTGAAAAGTGCTGTCCTTTTTCAAGCAAAACATCTTGGGAACTGGAAAAAGCTAAATGTTTATTGACTCCTCATTCTCATGTGTTGTAGCACTACTGTATTTGCTCAGAAAGATAATTTAACAGTTTGCAAAACTGGCTCCAATGAAACTATTTGCTGAAATGAAAAGAATCAAACCAAAAAGGTTTTCCAGAGTGGACCAAGCTCAGATAATTTATCAACTCATGCATATGTTAACACAGAATGTCATCTCTCTAAACCAGTCCTATACTGAAGAGCTGTTATATCAGGCCATGCAGTTCCTTATTAGTATGCCTGTGGCACTTCCAGCTCTCCTCTGCTTCTGCACTCAGAATGTGCTCTTGGTTTGACCCCCTGTGCAAACAGGGAGTTTCCTTTGCTGGTCTTTTAAACATGGTAATATATGTCTTGTCTCAGGAACATCCTCTGAAAAGGTATCTAAGCTTTCTAAGTACCTCCCAGAGAAGCATTCATTGCTTTCCCCTCTCTTTTGACCTGTGCGTGAAGGTGCAATTCATGGTACTGATCTGTCAACAATACCCTGGTTTGTTGCAGTGAGTGAAGTTATACAGGTTTATACCAGAGAATGGCACATCTTGTATGAAAGGTGAAATATAACCCTATGCATGTAGCTTAAGTTTTATGTACTGCACAGCATTAGGTGGGTTAAGCAGGATGAAATTAAGCCAAATAGAAAAGTATTTTCTATTTGCATTTTTCCCCTGTTTTCTGATTTGCTCAGGTTAAGCAGTGATTAATGCAGGCACTCAAACTCTTTTTAGTGTTTGTATTCCTTAGAAATTGCTTGGTTTTTTAGAAATCTTCATTCTGATAAAAAAGTTGCAGCTCCCATCTTGGCCATAGTTGCAGACATGAAAATGCAACAGGCACCAAAAAAAATTGCAAATGAAGTCTGTGGGTATCCACATTTCAAGTTAAATGATAGACCTTTCCACATCAACTCACTCACATGTTGGAGAAGCTATGCTGCAAGAAATTCTCAGATCACCTTTCCCCTTACTATTGCTGAGGTTTTTTCATAGAATTTGATAGATCTTTAATTCTCTTGAACTTAATGGCAAAGCTTCTACTCATTCAGTGGCATCAGGGTTTGACCAATATTTACAAGTGCTGTAAATCAACCTCCTTTCTCCCAAACTTAGAATCATTAAGGTTCGAAGAGACCTCTAAGATGATGGAGTCCAACCTTTTACTGAACAGTGCCAGGTTCACTACTAAACCATATCCCTAAGCATCACATCTACATGTTTTCTGAACACTTCCAGGGACAGTGATTCCAGCATTACCCTGGTCAGTCTGTTCCAGTGCTTGACTACCCTTTCAATGAAGAAATTTTTCGTAGTATTCAATCTAAACCTCCCCTGGCACAACTTAAGTTTTATCTTACTTAATGTAAAAATGACAAATGCCTGAAATAAATAATTAAACAAGTGGTCTATCTCGCCTTGATTTCAAATGTTTTCCAGGGGACATTTTCGCACTACAGTGCTTGAGTTTGTTTATAAGCACATATGCTGTGCATGCTGACATACAGCGAACACCAATTTATTAAGGCATTTCTCTTCCAGCTAAATGTGTATTTGGCTGTTTTGAATCAGACCTCAGTATAAGCTCACCTCTCTTTTTGCTGTCAGCTTCCACTCTGTTTTGCGAGTGCTGTCTCCCAGTTTCACAAGCAAATGGAAAGACAATCAATTCAAATTAGCTTCTCTGACACAGAAAAAGACCTGGAGCTTTCTGGAATGTGTAGCATCACACTGAAGAGCTGCTAATGCTGAGGGACATCTTCAGGAAGTTTCGCTTCCTGGTGATTTGGCCAGAAAGCAAATGGTGGAGATATAAATTAGCTTGACAGAAGTAGAAAACATGGGCACTTGGATACATTTAGGTCATGAGTCTTCACCTGTCTGTCCAGGGATTAGGAAAGAGCTGTAGGTAAGTTTATTATCCTGCAGTGAGCTACCACCTGCCAAGCTCCTGGAGGCTCTCACTGTCAGGTGAGATATTGGGTGGATTTGTGATTGCTGTGATGCCTTTATGCCAGTCCCAGTATCTGTGGTTGGAAGTGCAACTTTTCTGCTGATAAATGGATGCAGATCAGGCATCCAAGCTGCTCCTATTTCCAGTAATTCCTTGCCTTGTAAGCATCATCCTAAAGAGCGTACTTGGGAAGATGAATCCTAATGTTGTCTTTCAGGGCTTGAAGAAGGCAGGGCCTGAGATGGGTTGCTACAAGTGACACATGTTGTCTAGATGTGGATATAAAAGGAGAGACTCGATCAAAGATTTAGAATGTTTTCAACAAAAACAGTGCACATGTAACTGAGAGAGATTTGGATGAGGAATGGTGTTTTTAGCATGCCTTTGACCATAGGACAGGCTTCTGTAACTCTCAAGGGTTCACAAACTATAAAGAAAATTAGCCTAGAAATGAAAAGCACTTAAAATTTTTAGTCTCACTTTGCTACCCACTTATTACTATCAGAACATAGCTGAGTTTGTTAATGAGATATGCCAATTATAGGAGTTTTCTTTCTCAAAACTGTAGGGAAAAAAAGATTTTTAAGGTCAATTGCCTTGCCAATTGCCTTGTCTTTTTTTTTTTTTTTTTAATAAACTATACTCTTTTTTAGAATGGTTCTGAAAAATAGGTTTCGAGGAAAGAACAATTACCATGGTCAAAATTAAAAGCAAAATTTAAAGCCAACTTTAGTATTCTTTTAATGCATGTTTTTTCAAACCCAACACATTAAACTGAAATGTAGTTCCCTTCTGTGCATGATGAAAAGAAAGAAATTATAAGAATTTGAAAAATCTAGGAAAAAATTATTATGTGAAATTTGTATATGTACCATAGTCTTCTCTTGTAGATTTCTCTAACATAAAGGTGTGTTCCTAAGTAGCAGGTTTCCTTTTTATCATAAGGGTATTACATTACTGCCATGATTGACATACCACTCTTCACACAAACACAGACTTCAAGAGACTTCAAGTGGAATATTAACCAGTGTCAGTTCAATTGCTTCTCCTCTCGAAGGCCTGCAATCTTTGGATAAAAGGTGGGAGAATATCCTGACACTCCAGTGTTCTTTATCATCTCTGCCATGCCCTGTCAGGATATGTTTTCCTTTTTTGTTGGAAAACCTGCTCTTTGACCTTTCTCCACCAGCCTCACCAGGGACAGCTCTGAGAGCTCTTTTCTAAGAAAGAGTTGTACTTCCACATCCATAGCTGCACTTAAGCCCAGCTGGACACACCAGGCCAGGCTCTGCTGACACCTGCATCTCTGTCAATCTATGTCAAGGCTTGTGAAGAAAAGCAGAACTTAGTCCTGTGAGTTCTCTAATGGATTCCACTTGCCTGTGCCATGGGATTTGTTTTGTCTCTTCTACAAACTCACCCTGAAACCTCTTTGCTGATCGTACCTACTATCCTCTGACCTAGACTCTCTCTGGAAAAGCATCAAAGCTAACCTCTTCTGTCCTTCTCACTTCACAGTATACATTTGTTTGCAGTGACCTTCTTTTGGAATGATAGCAAAGCTTAACATCTACGGTACATCTCACTCATGCTGTGAAGCATTTCTATTTCACCAGAGTCATAGTGGGGTGGTCTGTAGGAGTCAGGCAAAGCAAAGTCTGAGTGCCCTTTGCTTTCAGGTGTCTATGTGAGGGCTGAAGCTGCTGGGGTTGTTGATGAGGAGGGAGCCTGTGATACCTGCACCTGGTTTTTCTGCACAAAGCCTTTGGTGCTACAGAAGGTCATGTGAGCTCAGGAAACCAGGGACACACTGTAGGTACGTTTCCCTGGACAGGGTATAACACTGCTGGAAAGCTGATCTTTGGATTCTACCAATGACCTTTTTTTCTGTCCACATAGAATGGTGTTGGGAGCCTTCATCTGGGAGAGCTGTATTGAAACTTCCCCTGCCTGACACTGCCTTGAATCTGGCCCATCTCAAACAAAGGCAGCATTCAGTGTGCGATCTGAGGTGGAAACAGAGCAGCTATATCTCCAAAACTCTTTTTCAGCTACCCTTGCAGCTTCTCTGTGCTGTCAGCATTCCCCTAGATCTCTGGCCCTGCTCATCAGGCAGGAAAACAGCTAAGACACTGCTCAAAGCAGCCTTAGGGCTGCTCCAAGTGCATCTGCCCAGGAAGTGGATTTGTTTGAATGGGAGCTCACCAGGCTGCATCATAGCTAACTGTAAGTTTAAAAATGTCAAGGTCAAGAGTTAGGCCCTAGAGACTTGGAGAGAGGACATCTGCCTAAGAGCATGGCGAGTGCAGGAGTCGGTCACCTGGAGGGGAATTTTGTCACATGCTTGATCATGATTTAAGCAGTTAACAAAGTTAACTGCAGCCAATGAAGGTCATTTGAATGTCATTTCATAGCATCATAGAATGGTTTGGGTTGGAAGGGACCTCCAGCCCAAGGGTGTTGTCCATCCCCTGGGTGTCCAGCCCACATGCACATGTGTGCATATGGCCAGGGACACCTTTCACTAGACCAGGTTGCTCCAAGCCCTATCCAACCTGGCCTTGAACACTTGCAGGGATGGGGCGTCCACAGCTTCTCTGGGCAACCTGAGCCAGGATCTCACCATCCTCATAGCCAAGAATTTCTTCCTGATATCTGAACCTGTCCACTTTCAGTTTAAAGTCATTGCCCCTTCTTCTGTAATTTCATGCCCTTGTCCAAAGTCCCTCTCCAGCTCTCTTGTAGCCCCTTCAGGTTCTGGAAGGTGCTCTAAGGTCTCCTTGCAACCTTCTTTTCTCCAGGCTGAACAATCCCGATTCTCCCAGTTTTGCCTTATCCTTCTGGCCAATTTTCCTGTTTGACAGTAATGATACCACTGGATGTTAAAAACCAACATTTGATTTATAATTCAGCATACCTTGGATTGTATTGGACCCTTGAAGTTTAATCCATTTTGCTTGATTAGCTTTAAGTATTTTCTCCTTTTGAGCAAGCTTTATGATTGGCATTGCTTTAGAAGCTCACAAGTAGAAAAGTGATGATTTGCTGCATCCAAAATGAAGACCACTGAAAGGAGCTATAGCTAAATTTTTACCTTGGTGAGGACTGAAATTTTTCAGTTAGCAAAAAAATAAAACCAACTCTCAGTCAGGAGCAAAGCCCTGGCATCATTGAAGCTCTACCAGTTTAACAGTAGGAAGTACAGCCCTTAGGATCCAAGAGCTATACCTGGCCATAAGAAGAAAGTTGGTTTGGTAATACTTTGGTGAGATGGAATAAAAGGGTTTGCAAGGAAAGCTTATAGCATAGGGTATGTTAATTACTATCCAATTTCTTCGCAGTCTCCAAGGAATGCCAGTTTTATTTAACCAGATTTTTAAAATATTTAATTTCCTGAATGAGGCTTTTCATTTGCCTTATAATTTTGGAACTGCTGTGTTGCCTGAGCAAGACAGAGATTCACTGTGTAGTACTCATAAGTGAGATAGATAATAAACCTTTGAACATCATTTAAAAGTGTGTTCGTCAGAAATTCAGTGTCTTCCCAAAGATGCTGTTAGATGTTCAGCTATCTTCTATAGCCCATGAGCTGAAAGGAGTGGTTTAAACCAGAGGCGTTGTTTGTTGCTGAGTGGCATCTTTTGCAGCCAGTTGGCAAGAGGTGGAAGAAAATCTCATGTGTTCAATGTGAAATATGGGTGTTATTATCTTCTGTATAAGAAGGTAAACTAGGAAAACTAAATGAAGAGGAAGGCAAGGAATTGATCCAGTCAAATCGAAGGTGATCGAGGTTATACCACTGATTCACAGAGGGCACTGGATGATAAGATGCTATTTGGAGCCTGATATTTGCTCCACTCAGGTGGCAGCCTGAGAGTAGTGGTTGTGCACTTGGGTTGTCCTCAGTTTCAATACAGATTTCATTTATGAAATTCAGTATTTTGGTCTCTGTGCTGTTGTCCTCTTTATTCATCTACCATTCATCAGACTCCTTAGATCCTCTCAACTGCCTTTTTCCGTGGTCCAGCTGTTTAGTCTCCATTCCAGAGCTTTGCTGCTGCAACTTATTTTTCACTGGCTGGATTGAGGTTGCTTCCTTTTCTCAGCAGGGGTGGATTTCATCTCTGATATGTATTCTGCATTATGTTTATTATGAAATATATTACATTTTTAAGAATTCATAACATATCATGGTAATCTCTTGATACCTGGCACAGGTGAACTCCTGTTGGTTTCCATACATACTCTCTTAAGTCTTGTCTGCATGGCTTTATCAAAACCAAATGTAAAAGTATATATAAACCAGGTGCTTTTTTACCTGCTGTTACTTTTTTTAACTTTTTGTATTTTTTTCTTTTTCTATCTAAAACCTTTTCTAAGAAACTCTTTAGGACTGTATTCTCAGTTGCAAAAAAATTGAGGTATATAAAAAGAGAAGGCTACAAACTCTGGTGACTTGCATAGTGTAGAGGTAGCCTCAGCTGTGTTTCTTGTTCCAGTTGTGTCCAGAAAGGCTTGTGATGCTATACAGAGGCTGGTTAAGCAGAAAATTGCTCCTTGTAGTGCTCCCCTTTCCCCTCCTTCATACTTGGCATGGTTGAAGAGAAAGGTCTCAGGTAATCTGGTAATAGTAATCTGTTTGTGGCTGGGGGAAGGAAAAATTGATGTGGTGATGAAAACTCTGCCTCTGACCTTGCTAAGTTGTGCATGTCCCAGTCCTTTGATGATAGCTGAGAGCTGCCTTCATAGGTTTTGACCTCTGAAAAAAGGAGTTGCTACCACTGCCTGAGCTTGCAAGCAATCATAAGGACATACAGAAGGGAGGAAGTCTTCATACCCTACTAACAATAAGGAAGATGCAGTTATTGTTTTTATCAGGCTAGACTTGCTAGCTGCTAGATTTTGCAGCTTATAGCTGATGGATTTTGCAGTACGAGCTTAAAGAGTTTGAACAGTCTTTTTCTCTCGGGTGGGTTTCCTTTGGCTTTTGTTTCCCTAGGATTTCTGTTACTGTCCACTGTCCCCCTAACTGCTAGAGAATTTACTTAATTTCACCTTCCTAATAGTAGCACATGACTTTTAAAAAGAAGCCAGACTTTTTTAAGAGTGTGGGGCATGTGGAATTGCAAGGTAGTTGCATCTCAGGTGGCAGAAGGTAAAGTTAAAAGTGTCATTGTTCCCTCATGGATACATGCACAGACTGAAAGCTTGTGTTGTAAGTTGGATTTTCTCCTGCTTGATGATTTTTTTTTTTGTATGGTATCAAACGGCTGTCCATCCCCTACACAAGATGCAGATAAAATATAACTGCTTCTGCTGGCTGATCTCCCAAGGACTTCGCTTTTGTTGGTGCTACTATTCTGTCTTACTCTTCCTTCTTGTCCCTCTGCTTTGTGCTGCCAGAAACCACATGTGCAAAACTCACTTGCTCTGCCATTAAATGCTATGTGCAAGTTTTTTAAATGAACAGTGATGAGTATTCTGAACTATTCAGAAATACAAAGTTGGCATTTCTGGTTTAAAAATTATTTTTTTGAGTAACAGCTGTTTGGAAGATAAATGTTATGCTTTCTTTAGACAGGATGCTGTTGTTTAAAAGGTGACCACCTGAAAAAAAGTTTCCATCTAGAACTGGACTCATTTTCTTTGTGGTCCAGAGTTCTCAGCCAGACTACAACCATGTAACACAGCAAGGTTTCCAGGAAAGGGTACAATGCTGCCTTGGAATGGCACATACACAGTATTTCTTTATAACATTCTTTCACCGCCAACCATTTCAGTCCAAGGAATTCCAAGTTGGATTTAATTTCTGTGTACAGAAGAGAAAAGAAAGCATATACTTACTAGGCTTTAATTCCCTAGAGAGCCATATGAGCAAGGAGAGATATGGAAGTAGCTGAAGCAGATTTATCTTTTAATTGGAGGTGACATCCATGAAGAATGTTCTGTGCTTTTTTTGCCCAGCCAAGCTTTGCTTACCAATGTCTTTCACAGCATTAATCACAACCAAAAGGTTCTGTGGGAAGCCTTTTCCTCTGTGTTAAGAAATACCAATGAGGATGTGGACTTAATGTTTTGTCCTTCACCAGAGGGTTTGCTTGCTGCAGACAGGGAAGGAAGGCTGTCAGCTGAGGGTTTTAGCCCTGGAGATGAAGCAAGGACCTCCTGCTGAAAGAGATTTATGTTTTCTTGCTGTTAGAGAGCTATAAGCGTGAGATCAACAGCCACTAACATTTCCAGTGGCAGAAGAGGCAGGTTGTAAATGGTTGACATGTTGGGTAAGAACCTGTTTGTGATTGTAGCTTGAATCTAGGATAAGAGGAGCAACTGTGCCTGCAAATTCAGGGATGAGAGAGGAGTGTGGTTTTGTGTGGTGGCTGCATGGTGGCACAGTAGGATGAGCAGGACATCTTTGGTCTTGTGTCAGAGGGCGTGCTGTTCCCCACTGCTGGGCAGGGAAGGAAGGACAGGACAGCACTGTCCAGGGAGGGCAAGGACACTTAAGAAGTCCATTATAGGGTTGTGAGGCTCCCTATCTGGGTGAACTCTTCTTAGGTGCAGTGATCCCTAATGGACTTGTCAGAGAAACAATTTTGATGAGTTTGCACATATCGTTTTCTGATGGTTTGTGTTTGTATTACAATGTAGGTGTAATTGGTGTCCTCACTTTGGTCTCAGATAATAAAAAACCTGTTCCCTGTGTCACAAGTGGGAGTATGAAATCACCTCTGATGTGACCTCCTCGTAAACAAATCCAAAACAATTTGTGGCCAGACTGATTTACAGATGAAGACCAAATCCCTGGAATGGAGCACTGGTTGTTCTGTTCTTATCTCCAACCATTTTCTGGTTTGCATTTGCAATAGTAACAAGGTAACAAAAAAATTTTCTGGTCTCATATTCAAACATTAGTCTGTCTGACAGGCTATAAATCAGGCATGTTAAAAGCAAATAAAACAATGAGAGCTGAAATCTGTTTAGGAAATCTGTTTGGTGCAAGTCTCATGGCCACGGGTGTGGAGAAGTGTGCCTGTGGTTTTGGAGGCATTATTTTATGGAACAACACTGTGGCAAACAGTGCTTTGGGTATGTGTTGCTACTCAAAGCACAATCACTTGAGTAGGCTCACGGAGCTTTGTGGTCAGGCTTTTCTGAAGCATCCAGCCTTGTCCCAAACTTCCTCGCTTAGCAACTGACTTTTTTAGCAACAGTTTGTATGGATGCCAGTAAAAGAAGACTTTAAGCCTAGTGCTGTAGAAAATCCTATAAACAGAAGTATTGTCACAGTAGGGATCCATTGTCACTGCCATATTAGACTGGTTCTTAACCATTCCATAAGGGAATGATCCAAGCACTCAGACAGTGATCTGAAATCCTTGCATCATAAATGCAATAGCCAGCACAGGATTATCAAAAGGAAAACCTCTGAGGAAAGGTATGCGCAGTTAAATAATAGCATAGAATATTCTGGTGTTTGGAGTATAGCATATTTTGATTCTAATGATATAATAAGTTTTAATAAACCGTTTGAACACATCCTTACTTTAAACTTTGCGATAGTCTGGACTCAAATGGTTGCATCAAAAAAATGTGGGTTTTTTGAATTATAACCTTCCTAGCAAAATCAAGGACAGTGCTATCACCTTCTTTTCAACTGTCTTTTCTTTGACATTTAACAATGAGCGACATTTTATTTATAGTAATTATCCCTGTGTGTGGCTGAAAATTGGATTTGTTTTGAATGAAGAGTTCTTCAGGTCAACCCGAATTGACTCATGCTGTTTACTCTTACTATTGGGACCAGTTTAGGTGCTCCATTTGCTTATATTGAAAATCATCTTGTCTTTAATACTAGAAAAGAGTCTCTTGTAAATAAAGCCACAGTGTATTATAATCCATTCTTTGACTTTTCAGTTAAGTGCTTGTTAGACGGTAAGGCAGTAGCCTGTTGCAGTGTGAATTCTGAATAGGAGACCCCGATTCCCTTGAAGTCAATGATTGAGGTCAAAAGCAAAACTTCCAGGCTCCTTTGCGGTTCTCATTAGGGCGGCACAGACATCACAAGCCTCTGTGGGTACAGGTCAGGCAGAGTAGCTGCCTTTTGGCCAGTTCTACTTCTGCAAATCAGCAGCTCCTGTTTACCTGTCTGCTCACACTGGCATCACTTATGTCAAATCCAACAGCGATGCAGTTGCGCAAGGAAATGTCTCTTCTTTAACTACGGAGACATAACTTTTTAGTTATCTTTTTTTGTTGAAAATGGCTGAAGCTCTGTGTGTTGTGTCATCAGCCTCAATGGAAAGAAAATTATCACTATCCCTATGCCTTGGAGACGTCATTCGTTGCTCCTTATGCAAAGGTAGTTTGATTTCTTCCATCTTGCTGAGCTGAAAAGAGCAAGGAGGTTGTCAACCTGTTCTGTCTCCAGCTTTGGGAAAGATTTCCTGGGACCAGCGGATGGGTAATGGGAGAAGGGTGAGCTGGCTGGGGCGGGTACCATATGGCATTGAGGGGGGTGCTAGCTGCAAGTCCTGGCAGGGAGGAAAGCCATGAATCAGTGCCCTAAGCATCTAAGGCCAGGGGGTGAGTAGATTGGGAATGCTTGTTCCTCCATTCCTGCTGGGGTCTGAGCTGGGTGCACAGAGCTGCATGGTTACACAGATATGCCAACAGATATGACACAGATACAACAATATCTCTTGCAAACAGGTCTTGCAACAGTCAGCTTGATTTTCTCCCTTCCCCTCTCCCACTCAGTCACATCCTTTGTAATATCCAAATAAATCTGTGTCCATCTTGGCTCAGTTTCAGAATCTCTGCTGGAGGATGAGCAATGTCCATGTCTCTATGGGGGGGTGCCCAAGGCTGATCGAGCCTGCTGCCAGACAGCTCCTGCGAGCTCCAGGCCTGACAGAGGCTCCTTGTAGCTGTCTGGAGCTGGCCATGACAAGCCAAGTCCCCAGCCATATGTTACCAAAACATATGGAACAAAAGGGGATATTGCTGAAGGAGCAGAGAAGTGAGGGAATAAAGGGGTGAGGGGCAGGAGAGGGAAGAGCACGGAAGGGCAGGGAGCACTGAGCAGTCCTGGGAGCACGTATGGTGGCAGAGACTCCTGTCTGGGACAGTTTTCCTGACGGGTGCTGCAGCCTGGAGGGAGAGCCCACCACTGGGGCAGAGAGGAGTTACCATGTTCTGACCACTTCCAGCCCCTTGGGGAAGGGGGGGGGGGGCTGAGTCAGGAAGGAGGTGTTAACCCACCACAAAACTCTGCCAAGGGAGCACTTTTCTCTTTCTGAATAAACATCTCTTTCATTCTTAGGGGCTCTGTTGGAATACTGTAAAAATCTGATTTCACATTTTCTTTAGCACTAGGAAAAAAATAATCTCAATGAAGAAAAAAACTGCTGAGTTGTTATGCAGGGCCCAGAGGAGTGGCTGTTCTGAAACCTGTCTTTACTGATTTATGTGAAAGTCTTTTTCAGAAGCGCTTAAGGATTCTGTGAATGCTGGGGCTATGGAGGCAAAACATGGTCCCCTTTCCCAAACAGTTCATGATCATAGGCAGCATTCCCAGATTACTTTGGTAATGAGGCCACGCTCAGAAACTGGCTGGACATATTGACTAGAAGTATCTCCCTCAGTGAAATCTTCCTTCCTTCCTTCCCTCCTTCCCTCCTTCCTTCCTTCCTTCCTTCCTTCCTTCCTCTCTCCCTTCCTTTCCTTCCTTCCTTCCTCCCTCCTTCCCTCCAATAAAAAGAGACTTGAAACACAGATTTTACCTTTTCATAGGTTTGCAACAAAGCAAGCAATGACTTTTTAAAGACATGCTTACATAGAGCAGTTGATTTTTCCCCCTCTGGATCTGACACTGCTCTGGTTCTTACCTGTGCTGGAGAGGTGGACACTGTGAGGATGGGGCTCCTCTCACACGCAGGAGGCCCGTGAATAGATCTTGGTTTGCACAGTGATGCATGACTAAATGCAGGCTCTGCTATCTCTTCTATTTATCCTTCAGTGATGTTGCAGTGTGTCCTTTTGCAATGTCAATTACAGGCAGTGTCTCCAGGTGGAAGTAGCAGCAGTCTGTAATCCTGGTGAGGGGTGTGGGTTTTCTGCCAGGTGCCTGTCTGTATAGTCACCTACAAGCCTGCTGTCATGCTCTAATTTGTAATCCTTTGAAATACTGAGTTTCAGCTTGCACTTGCGCACACAAATCTGCTAACAGCCTCTATCAAAGTGAAAGTTTCCAGAAAAAGTATGAAGTTGACAGCTGATGACAATAATGTACTTTTTTGATCAAGACAGTTCAAATGGTACTGTTAAACATCACCGAGCAAACCCCTTTTAAACACAGTGGTCATAGAAACGTTTTCACTGAGAGACAAAATAGGGTAGAACTACTGTAAATTGCAGTGATTATGTAAGGGAATAGCAGTAGGGCATTGCTGTCTTCTTAAGCTGCTGGAAAATAGTAACTTATTCTGGTCTCAGTCACAGCTCTCTGATCCCTTTCATCTCATTACCCAGCTGAGCAAACAGTAAAGCAATTTCAAAATTCAAAACAGATGCCCTGCTGTCGAACTGGGGTGGTGTCTTCTAAGATATAAAGTGGAACATGCTTTAAGTGGGTCACTCTTTATCTCCAGACTTTGCTTGCTGTCAAATGCCAAGTTGGGCACCTGTCTCTACACCTCTGTTTTTAAAAGAAAGCTTGGCTGCATGTGGAGAAGCTTTTGCATCTGTTTGAGAAGGTGAAAACAGTCAGCTGCCATTAGTTAGAAGCTCAGTCTCGTAGTGGTCTGGTTTTGTTGTTTGTTTGGTTGGGTTTTTTTCCCCTAATGGGAAGAAGTAATGCATAAGGCTAGGTTAGGAACAAGTGTTACTGTGGTTACAAGATGGTAAATAACTGTTTTAGTCTGATCATTAGTAGTAGTTCGACATGTTCTTCATTAGAGTATTAGTCTTTTTCCTTTCTAATTCTGTTTCCATGCGGAAGAGTTGTTTCTGGCTTTCAGAAAGTTACAAGTCCTTATACATTATGTGTAGACCAGAGTACTCCCATTGCACTGCTTTTACTTAGACATCACACTACTTTCAAATCCTCCATAAAAAAGCCATTACTAAAAAAACGGATTTAATATCAGTCTGCTCTTCCCCCAAAAAATTTTAAAAAATCTTTGTTATCTTTAATAAATTCTTTTTTTTCACTTTCAGTAAGCATTAAAACATATTGAAGATTGTTCTAAACAGAACCAAACAGAGCATCAAACTTCAGTATATGTGCTAAGAGATCCAGGTATAACTTATTTTAGTGGGTGTTTTGAATAGCAATCTTGCTATGGCTAGGTGTAGACATTTCCTCATCCTAGGCTGCCTGTAAAAAGCCCAGTACCAGATCTGGCAGTCTTGCTTAGTGTCACAACAGTAATGGACTGTAATCGGTTCCATTTTGAGTTCAGGTCCCATCCAAAGAAAAGCAAAGTAATGCAAACGTCTGTTTAATTTCTGTGGTTTAGACCGGTGAAATCTTGACTTTTTGCTTTGCCTTACAATAGGAGGAGTGTGTTCTTCTTGTTCAGGTTTGTCACATAAAGACTTCTTTAAGGTGGACAATCTTCTGAACTTGAAAATCTCTGTTAAAGGAGCATCTCTGTTACAGAATCGAAGTCTTCTAGCTCTGTAGAGAGTTATACCTCTTTTGGGTCTCTTCCTGATTTTTTAATAATAAAGAAGATTGTCTTACTATCTGTCATGGAAGAAATGCAGACGAACTAGTATAAGGTTGCACTTGTGGTTTAAATATTTTTCAGGCAAGTAACTAGATTAGCCAAGACAGAGTGGGATTTTCAGCTGACATAGGCCTCATGCTTTTGTATTTGCAGTTTCTGTAATATGAATTAACAGTTCTGATCTTCTTTGTGTCTGTATTGACTTTAAGACTTCATTTTGTCCAAGCTGGCTGGACAAATAATTTTCAAGAATGCTTGTCTTGCTATTCTTCAGAAGGAGCAATCACAGTAAAAAAGTTCTTGAGCATCATTAAAAAGCAAGGAAAAGGCTACATGCTTTGTGGACCTTCCTGAAGGAGAAATTACTTGTGATCAAGCAGAGGGAGGCTAGGTTTATGGTACTAGACTGAAATAGGATTTTTCATCTTCCCTTTGGAAATGAAACATCTGGGGAAGAGATCACCTCTGCCTGCTCCCTCTCAGGAGAGGCCTTGGACAAGAAACCTCTCCAAGGTCTGTTAAAAAATTAATCATTCATAGATGTGTCCTCACCTCTGCCACAGCAAATCCCAAAAGAGGATTTTTTTATAGTTATGTATGGTTAACTTAGTCTTTCAAGTTTCACTTCAATAAGAAAAAAAATCCATGAAGATTATGTTACCTTCATTTGAAGACATGTAGGTTATGTTACATTCATTTGAGAATCTTATCCCACAGGTTTGGTTGGAAGCATATTCTAATGCGATATCCCTGGGCAGGTTATAAATTCTTTATGTTTCATTTGGCCATAGGCAGGCTGGCTCTTGTGAATGGTACTTACCTGACAGTTGGGTAGAATATGATGGAGTGAATCTGCGGTGTGATGGAAGGAGGATAACGTGCAGCAGAATAGCTGTTGTGAGAAAGCAAAACATTTTGCATTTTGGAAATGACGGATTTGATTTTATATTCTCTTTGGACTCTGCTGGGCAAGGAAATGCTGCCAACAGTGGCATCTGCTGCAGAACTGACAGTGTGGCTTTCATGGCCAGGAACTGAATCCTTTTCTTTTATGGTGTGTGGATTAGGTGCCTGTGCTATTAATTTTTTTTATTAACAAACTAGAATGTAGGGTATTGAGAGTGCTTCTTGTAGACCAGAACAGAGCAGTTTAGGCAATGCCTGAAGTAAAGCATATTCCCAGAGCAAAAACACAGCAGAAGATAGAGATCTGCTAAGTGTAAATTCTTTTTAAGCTGCACAGATGGCCCAGCCTCACAGCAGCAGGATGATGGGAACAACCCTGTGTTTCCTTATGATGAAAACAATGATGACAGCCTTCTTAAGTCCTTACACCAGGCTGAGGAGCAGCCCTGGAGGGGAACACACACTGTAAGTTGGGAGGTGTAGGGAGAGCAGTCAGTGCAACGTGGACACTTGAACAGTGCAGGTGTAATGAGCCGCTTTTCTATTTATGGTCTTTGTTAATGAACTGTAATGATGAATTGCAGATCAACAAATTTCCAGAAACCTATAGTGCAGCAGTAGCAAGCAAATCTGTAAGACTTCTGGTTGTCATCTAGAGGCATCTAGCCATTGTCTGAGAAAGCTAGGCTTTGGCAGTGTGCTGTACACAGTAGTCTCTTCCTAATGAATATGATGTGGGCACTGTGCCAGGATGCAATTATTCAGTATGATGAAGTAGAATCCTATCTATTTATCCTTTTTATGCATCAAAACTCATTCTTTAATTTTATTTTCCCACATGCCAAATGAAATTTAATGTGTTGTTATTTGAATATAGTACTACAGATCGTGATATTAAATAGTACAAAAACATTTCCAGATGATAAGCTTATTGCAGACTGTCTTTAAAATGCCTTAATGGGAAACCAAAAATAGATCTATTATTGCTAATGGGTCTGTGTAGAACGAAAAAAACCCATATGTAACACCAGTGAACTAACGGGTGGCTTAATAGGGCCATGATCTGGAACAGGACAGGCTGGGATACACTGATTAAATATCAGCAGTTCACTGGCGATACAATAGCTTAGGGGCGACATGGTTTCCTTTTTGCTTTTAGCTAGATGGGGCTTTACATTCTTCACCAATTACAGCATTGCTTCTTTTTCACAATGCGGAAAGTTGCTGACTTTTAAAAATGGACCTGCATAAAGCATGATCTGCATGCACTTTGTAAGAAGCTACATTCTCTAGCTTCAGTACTGCAGTTGTTGCTCACAGTTAATCTGAATTCTTTTGTCTGGTTGTAAAATAACTGTTAATGTGAGTATACAGTCCTTGTCCATTGCATGCTTTGCAAAGATCTGTTTTCCTTTATTTGAGGGAGAATACAGCGATAGAACTTTCACAGAGCATAAAGGAACTCGGTTTTGTTTGGATACATGGGAAGTCATCTATGAGAAAATTAAACCCAAGCAATTTAAGGAAATGAGTTGATATTATGACTCTGTGTCACTTTTGGCAGTACCTTACTGAATAAGTGGTTTCATCAGGATTCCCCATCTGGCCACTATCTGCTTAGATTTAAGTATTTACAATAATACAGTCCTTGGGGACGTAACCTGTCATGCACTGTCACTTGCCTTTAGGAGTTTGAACTACTAAAAGGAGCGAGAAGAGTTCTGGCCATGTAACTGAGGAGAAACATACAGAAAATGGTACTGTTCCATGACCTGGACAAACAAGTTCCTGATCTGAATAGAGAGGTGGACTTATTTTGGACCAGGGAAAGACGGAGTATCTGTGTAGGGTGGGGTTTTCTTTTAAGTTGGTTGGTATTTTTGGAGGTGTGGGGTTTTTACCTCCCAGAAGCTGAACTTGACAGAGTTTTTCTGCCATTTTGGCAGAAAGGGAGTTGGGGTATTTAAAAAAAAAAAAAGACAAAAAAAATCTGACTGCAGTTTAGAGGCTGGAGCAATGGTAAATATATGCTGCATCCCTGTATTTCTTCCTGGTATGGTATGAATTTTTTCATCTAGAGTAAGAGTTTCTCTTCATGCTTTTGGCTTTGATGGTTGTCTCCAGTGTGTCAGACGATAGGAGTAGTCACACAGGCAGGACTGCAAAGAACTTGCTTTCTCTACTGTAGTTTTTTTTGCAGCAGTGTAACCCTAGTAATGAGTCAGAAGAAGCCTTGTGTTGCAGTGATGTTGTTGACCACTGTGAAGTTTTCTACCAAAATATCTTGGGGGGAAAAAAAGTAATCTTACCATTCTCTAAGAGGTCTGCAGTGAAGAAAATGATTTTGATTGGTTTTAATTTGCCAAAAACACACACAACCACTTGGCTGCATCTCACTCAGCTTTATGTGAGCTGAGTAGTTGTAGCGTAGCTGTCATGTTTTTCCTTTTCATCTCAGGGATAACAGTGTAGTATCTAGCTTGCAGAATTCTTCAGACAAGTTTCTTTAGAATTAAAAATGCTGAACAATGAAAAATAAAATGTCATGAAGCACAGAGGTGAATTGATTTACCTGAAGTCAGTGGAGGGCCAGGGTTAGGAACAGCACTGGCTTTCCCGTGTCCCAGTCTGGTGTCTCAAGGCGTGGAAAGAGCAGGCCTTTTAGAAGACATACATAGCATTGATTTTGAGAGCACTGACCTCTACCTGGAGAAGGGAAAGTCTTGTGAGATACTTGATTATATTGTTCTCTAGTTTGGTTGTTTTTTATTTGAATGTATTGCACAAGATGTGGCAGTTCAACTATTGCCATGGAATGCTGAACAGTTAAGACAACAGAGTACAGTAACAAGGCATGGTGAGAAATAAATGTGCTCACAAGCCTCTTCATGAAGTGTCAAACACGTAGAGCTGATGGATTATTCCTTTTTCTTTGTCAAATGTAGAGCTGTGTTTCTAAATAACTAGGTTACTAACCAGTTCTTTCTATTGTAAGGGAACATGCAAAACATGAATACTGTGATGCCTAGGAAATTCCACTGGCTTTTCTTTCATGTATGGAGAAGACATCTCTCCTCTTAGGAGAAGAGGATACTGTCTCCCTGCTTGTGGAAATAAAAATGCTTGCTGTGGAGCTGTTAAGAGCCCTGTTCCATCAAATCAAAGAAATTTCATGGGGTACATTGGCATCGGTAAATCTTTTATCATGATATATTTTGTCGTTGGTCACCTCTGACTAGGGATCAAGGGAGAAAAACATACCTGAATGAAACATGATCATGAACTTCTGGACCTGAAGATGGGCTATTTAAGAAAATTACATCGTGAAAAGATACACAGGTTCAAATGCAGAATGAAAATACAAGTTTACTCATTTGCCAGGATATAAAATATCCTTTTGCCAGTTCTTTTTCTAGATCTTGTGCATGGGTATTAGAGAATCCTAGACATTTTACCTCTGTTATGCTGTAGAGAGGGAAGGGGAATCCTTAGTTGTGATAGGGAGTCTTCTAGTATAGAAAGAATAGGAAATCACAGTATGGAACAAAGCTGTAATACAAATATTGTATGTGAATATCACAGTGTGAAGTAACTTCCTTGAATAACTCAAAAGCGAATATAGACAGAGTAAAAATACATAGACATCTCAGACTGCCAGCTCTTAGTTGGAATTATTAATGTATAAAGCAAAATAGTAACTCATAATATTTTCAGACCCTTATGTTTTCAATGCAACTTAAAATTTTCAAAATGTCAATCTTCCTAACCTCTCTAACAGTGTGAAAATATTAAATATTGCTAATAAGAATTAATAGCTAAATCTGCTTATTTTCGTATGGGATCCCATCTTTTGAGGTCAGTACCATGTTATCAGATGAAGGGTGGTAAGGGGTTATATTTAATTCTAAGTAATGTGCCTTTAATCTCATCCTTCACCTGATATTTGAGCCGTCTATGAAACTGAAGACTGTGGGTTTCCAGCTGGAGAATGTTTATTCTGTAGAATATTGCATTCTGAAGCTGTAATTACAGCATTTCCATGCTTTCTTCTGGGTTTCTTGCATTGTTAGCAAGAAGCGTTTGTGGGAAGCTCCACAGTTCTTTCTAGAAGCACTTTAGGATGTCCCTGGATATGGTTGATACCTTGATCTAGAATAGTCTTATCAGCTGGCAGGTATTTTCTAAAGAGGAAGAATCATTGTGGTACTGAATATAATCATGTTGTTACAGCAATTTTCCCAAAAGATTTCAGCAGACTCAGGAAATGTCTGTTGTGTAATGACCTGTACAATCAATGGCATTCTTTTCAAAATGTGAGCATCTGTCTCAGACCTGAAAAAAATTTTTGTTCTAAAGAAAAGAATAGATCTGTTGTTCAGAAATTCCACTTGGAAACAATAATATGACTTTTCAAAATGAAGTGGCTTAAAAAAGTAAAAGGTGACGGACGGTCACCAGGTATGGGAATGTAATTATTTACTATTATGCAGGTGCTCTCATTTTTACAGAAAACATTAATAAAGATTGATGGACTCTACTGCATCTACTGTGTCTAGTGATGCCGAAGATGGTGAGCTGACTCCAAACATAGCTGCCAGAAGTCAAAATTTATTTTTCTCTTTTCCTCTCTTTAATTCTCCTCACACCTGTCCAATATAAACTTGCTTATTACACCTTCTGAATCCTAATTAGGAGTGGAGGGCAGTAGACCCTGTGTGGCTATAAGTGAAGGCAGTTACTTGAAAGAATTGTCATTTTGGTTGTCGTTTGGTTGCATAACAACTACATCTGAACTTGAGTCTTAGAAATTACAGACAGTGAATCGTTGGAATGGACAATCTTACATCTTCAGTCTTCTAATGCAATAGGTACAAAATCTTTATTATTTACTAATGTCTGCTTAGTTAAAACATCAGAAGCAAATCAGCAATAAGAAGGCATGGGATGGAATGGCAGCTATTCATTCTTATATAAATGTACACCAGAAATCTCAGTTTGCTTAAAATCTTTGTAATTTCTCCTGAAATAAGCACAAACCTGGAAGGACATTCAGTCTGGTATGATTTTTGGTGTCGCTGGTTTTTTTCCATTGTTAACTTTTTATCTTATTAGAGAGGTGTGATTTAAGGAAAGGATGCACAATAAAGATGGAACAGATTAAACAAAAAGTCGACAAGTGACTTTTTTTTCAAAATTATTTGACAAAAATTGCCCAATATGTAAACTTTTTTTTTCACACACACAAAAAAAGAATTGTCAGGCTTCCAAATTACAGATGAAAAATTTGGGAAAATTTCACGAAAGCCTGTTCTCAAATCTTTCTTTCTCACATTTTTCCTTTTTTGGAAAATTTACTAACCTTTATGCTTCTGTAACACATCCTGATAGGTTCAGTCTAGTTGGCCATCCCACAGCTCTGCCAGTACAAAAACTAATATGCTCTTCCTCAAACCTTTCTAGATCAGAGCATTAAGTAGGGTGTTCCCCCTCTTCCCTCCTTCTTTTGTATAATCCTTTTTCAGTAGGACCTTTGCAGATTGTGGCAATTTAACAGAGTGCTATGCCTGGAGCTCTGAAGGCATTTTAAAGCTCCCACTTCTGAAGTATCCACATCTTAATTTGCTGGAGTGTGTGCTGCACTTTCAACTATGTCAGCAAACCACAAAAAAGGTAAATACATTTAGAAATAGGCTTATTTTTTCTTGTCTAATTTTCATGGTAGCATAGTGATGGACATTGGGATCTGGAAGACTTGGTTCCTATTCCCCATGCTGCTCATCTCCTAATGGGAAATGTTGTTCAAAAATTAAGAATTGTATTTATTACCACTGTGATTTGATGTTTCTCTAGAGCCTGTAAGTCTGTAAAAATGGGAGTGATACATTTCACCTGAAACACTGCATCTACTCAAGCACTTTTTTTTTCTTTTTAATTATGAAGTGGATTGTTATTCATGATGGTCCTTGCCAAATTTCTAATCACCTGGAGAGGCAGAGTGGTTTTGCAGATTGACCCTCCTGGAGATGTAAGTTACTTCTGCTTTGGCTCTTCATTTGCTCCAGGGAATTCTTTTCCATTTTAGAAAAAGAGAGTTTATGGACTGATTTTCTCATTTCCCTAATAAATTGAAAGCTTTTGAAAAGTAAAGTCTTAATGCCAACTTCAAGAGGATTTGGGTTAGATTTTGTGCTTTTCTCTTCAGTGAACAATGCGATGCATGAAAAAATTGGTAACATAAATTGAGAGCAAGTTTTAAACTTTGCAAGATTGTAAGACTTTGCATCTATGTACATTGAGCAGCAAAGTCTGAGGACACTTTGGGAATGCAGTCTCTGCTTTCTAACTGCTTCAGGCAAATATGTTTGCACTAAGTACATAGCTGCAGAAATCATTACTATTCACAGAGTGAAGTTTGAAAAATGATTATGTGGTAATGAAAAGAAAGCAGTAGAAAAAAACCTGCCATTGCTGATGACAGGCAAATGAACAACATTTGGAAATGGCACTCCAAAAGAATTTTGGATTACTGTTCTTTAATTCTTGATTGTGATAGCAAACACTTAAAAAAAGCACCCTGCCTTTTTATAATCAAGACTTGTTGTGTTTGAAGGACTTCTTGATTCAGAAGTTGTGCATAGGGACATGGAGGAAAACACAGCAGAAATAACAAACATTTAAATTATCCAAAGCCTTATATAAGAGCTTGTCCGTATGCAGCAGTTCTTAAAAGCAAAACTGAAGCTTTATGAGTCTGTCAACAGTTTCTTTAATCTCATTTCCATTGCTTAGTAGTATGTGATGTTGCATAGTTCATTAAAGTGAGACTTTGTACTGATTTTCTGAAATCTGCTGTAAAATACACCTTAATATTCTAGTTTCTTTGTTCCTAATTGCTTTTTTGCCCTTTCAGTTACTCCTGAGACCGAACAAATAATACTAACCTCAAGTAACTTTCCAGTTAGCTTAAATTGTCTTGCCACTTTAAATAGTCTTACCACTTTATTCCTGCTAAAACAGTCTTCATTGTTGGCAGCTCATCAAAGATATTATGCCTCTCTGAGAACAAATCAGATAAGTTGTAAGTTCACTGAGTGTAAAGAATCCAGCTTTCATGCATGTAAATGCTTCTCCTTTGAGCATTTAATGATAATGATAAGGAAAATCCAAGAAAATGAAAGATGGGGAGGCTCTAGTTTCACTTTTCTGAAAGTTTTTTTCAGTTTTCTCTATCCAAGTTCTATTTTAAATGTTATTCTTTGATTACAGGTCTGATCTGGCCTAAGGTCTAACAGTGAAGGATCTTAGCTTGAAGGAGGCTGTGTTTTTTACTGAGGATCAGAGCTAAAGCTGCTGCAGGTTCTCCTCATGTTGCCTCAGTGCCTGTCTGTTCACACCACATGGCCCAGTATTTGGTTTATGCTACCTTGGCTAAATAAACCCCTGGGATTTACAGTATGACTTCAGAAAACAAGAATCATATGTGAGATATTTGCTTTAAATGTTTGCACATTCCAGTTTTTAAAATACTACATTTGAGGATGTATTTGCTCACTGGCAAGTCCATGTTTTGTTTCTTCTTGTGGGACGGGCTGGTTTCAGCGGAGGCACAAACCCCTCTAGACTGACTCTTTAAAAAGGTGTTCAGTTCCCTCTTGCTGACATAGTTGTTATAAGCTGCAGTGTAATGAGAATTTTGGGTTCCTTGCTAAGTGGAATAATTTATATTCACTGCCACTTGGATGTGCCTTCAAGGTGACAGATCCATGCCTTCATGCATTACAAACCTGCATAATGCCAAAAAAGGGATATGTTTAACAGAATAGTTATTCATATGAGAAATGCATTTGGATGTCTTTTATCTTGCTACAAACCCTCAAGTTGGAAAAGGATGCAAAGCTTGCTGTTATTGAATCTGAGGGTAATTTGGCTTTGAGTGTAGAATTAGGCCTAATATATTGTTCAGTTTTGGGTCCTAAACAAAATTAGAATTCTGGGATAGATAGGCTGTCAAATATGTAGATGTGTTTCCTGCCAGTTCATCATCAGAAATGGGTAGCAACTGCTTCAAAGGGTTACCTGTTTCAAATGTTGGAGAGTGTTTTCTGAAACAGGAGAGTAACAGATACGAGTCTCCTTCATTCTCAAATCTGAAACTGATAACTGAGGGACTGAGAAATAAGGAGAACAACCTGAGCTCTTGAGGACTGACATGGGGTTTTGGCTCATCAGTAACCATGTCTGGGAGGTAGAGGTGGCAGTCACCTGAATTTATGCCTCTGTCAAAGAGCGTGGGGGGGAAAGGGGGCTGGGCTTTTGTTGTTTCTTTCTTTATTAGCAAAATATAGGAGCTGACTTGCTGTGGGGCAGGCTGGTGCCTCGCTTGTTCAACCTGAAGAAAATAAGGAAAGAAGAAAGGATGGAGAGTTGAAAGTAATGGAAACAGGGAGAGAAACAGGGAGGAAGTGTGTTTTTGAGTGAGACAGGAATAATGTTAATAAGAATACATGAGATCTTTATGTCAATGTAAACAGTACTTAGAAAGACCAGGGTGTGTGGCATACATAGAGTTCTTTTCTTTGTTTTGGTTTTGTTTATTTTTTATAAAGCATTTCACTTCCAGTAACAAGTCAAATTCTCCAAGGAGACCTGTAACAGGAATAGAACAAGCAAAAAATTAAAACCTGTTCCCAGAGGTATATAGCTTCCATTTCACTCGTCAGGGAATAGCAAGGGGGAATACACTGTGCTTGGGGTAGGGTGAGTTGTTTTCTGTGTTTGCCATGATGTACAACAGCTGAAAAAAGCAGTCTTGTTCACTGACTTTTGAGGCAAGGCAATAGGTTTGCAAATGCCAGCCACAAGAACCTCTCCATTAGTAAAAACAGAACAACTTGCCCTTTTAGAAAGTGATACTGGGGTTTATTTGTTTTTATTTTAACAGCCCTCCCTCTGCTTCCTAGAACCAAAGTGTTAAGAAATAATAAAATAATAACGCTAAATATAAACAGAAGGCACATTCACCAACCCAACTAAAGGTTTACTGAGCTTGTGCTTGTTTTTGAGAACCTGTGACGTCCTAAATATTTAAACTGAAAGAGGTTAAGGGAAATGTGGAAAAATTGCTGTTTGACATGATGAAAAAATGCCATTGATCCACAAGTAACATGCTTAAACCCTCAAGGGGAAAGCGGGAGAAAAGCGAAAAGAGAGAGAAAAACTATGGTTATATCTTTAATTTTGTATTTTGAACGTTAGAGCTTGTTCAGTCTTTCAGGGTTTTTTTGGTGTTTTTAAGCTAATTAAAAAGGCTTATAGCCATAGTAAATTTACAAAATGTTCAGGTTGAAAATTAAATTGACTGTTTTGAAAACAATTACTTTCAGAGGGTAGAGTTCTTTTTACCTCTGACTTCTTTCCTCTCATTTTCCTCTGGCAAGGACACACAAAACATGCACTCTGTCAGCTCAGGGTAGTGGAAAGGATTTTTAAAATTCAAACAGCTTTTTGTTGAGAAGTTCTGGTTTTGAAAGGAATACCTTTGCAGAGTTAAATTTATCCTAACTTTAATGGCTCTATGTAATTGCAGTATGTTCTCTGTTATTTTACCTTACCTAATTTTAGGTAAAGTGTCTTCATGGCCCTGGAGAGGACATTTCACAGTCTCAGTGTGCAAGCCTACACTTTAACATATTCTGTACTTGCACCTAAAAAGACAAAAAAAAACAAAACAAGCAAAGAAAATGTAGCTGCTGCAAGTTTAAGATTGACAACTAGTTGGTTTCTGTCACCTTTTTTTTTTTTCACTACCAGTGTGGGAAGCAAATAACTATTTCAATAGCAGTATTTACCGCATTGCCTCAAGGAACAGAGATCAGTGTCTTCAGCCTGAGAAGTCTCTGTGCTATAGGCCAGTGAAGACTGTGATAGTGACACAGTAATTTATATGTGCTTTTTCTTTCTTTTGGCTTAGAATATAACACTTTTAAAATTACATTAAGCTTATCCAAGCTGAAGGTGAAACAAAGGCATCTGTTCTCTAAAATTTGTACTGATTTTAACTAAATTATTTTTCCTTCACACCGTAGGTTTGTTGGTCTGTGTGTAAATAAAGGATAATTTTATAAGATTTTCTGGATAACAGAATTCATTTTGTGTTTTCTACTGTGGTACCATAATATCAAGCTGGACTGAGATTCCCTCTCCCCCCAAATTTCTCCTTCCACCTGACCTTTGTGATTATCATATTACCTGGAGGACAGCGGGTTTTGTTAGTCAGATGCCATTTTAGTAAATGTGAGTGAGAGAGTAAAGGCATTTGATTCGTATGGAGATAAACAGCATACCAATCATGTTTCACTCCAGTGATTTTAAATCAGTTAGACAGCCTGTTCTTGTCAGCCCATATCCTGCAGTGTCTCAGAACAAAATGTCATTTGTGAAAATGGTGTTAAACAGTCATTTTTCTATGCCTGCACTAGTGCCCCACTTACGTGTGGGGCTGGTCAGTGGAACTGACCTCCAATAAAAACATTTCTGATGCCACTATTATACATTGAAAAAAAACCTTCCTGCATTGGATCCAGCAGAGATCTACTACCATCCAGAAGGAAATGCAAGCATTTCCATTCTTCTTGTAACCTCCAAGGACCATCTGTGCAACGTCTTGTGCTGATAAGTAGGTTTTTTACAAAATGGGTTTGTAGAATTATACTTCGTGCTTGTCTTAAAGCCTTTGCTCCCAGTGTCCAGTGGCTACATAATCTGTGTCTCTCTTGCTTTTTGTTTTAGTCCTATGCACAGTGCTTTCAGTGAAAAGCTTTGTCATAGGAAGATACGCCTTCCAAGAGCTCAGAAAAACAGGAAAAGATGAATCAAGGAGTGTTATATTAAAAGAATTGTTTTCAAGTAAATATTTTAAATTATGAGTATCTCTCTCATGATTTTAGAATGCATATATGTAGTTTGTAATTTCTTATCTAAGGGTCCTTGAAAGTCCCATTTTAAAGTTATTCTAAAATACTTTGATTTATGGATAATCATCAGGTTTCATGACTTGGAGAAAAATCAGTAACGACATTCAAATCAAAGACAAAATTACTGAGGTGAGAATAAGTTAAAATATGTTATAAGGTCCTGGATACTACCAAACTCTATCACATAATTTAGTGAAATATTCTGTGCCTAGTAATTCAGTTAAAACTGACTAACCATTTCAGACTGATAGGATTTTTTTTATTGTTAATTAATCAGATAATGGGTTCCTTTTGTCGCTATGCAGCTTATGTAGGATATAGGAAATATACCTTCTACATAGAGCCAAGAGTTTATTTTCTAATCTGTGCTGCAGTTTTATTGTAGGTTTGTAGGTAGTTTGTTTCACATAAAACAGTTTCATGTCAAGGTTCTTAATTGCAGAAATATACCAAAAATATTGTACTCATAGGCATTGCACCACACAACTGCACAAATCTGAGCTCCAGCTGATGGAGGGAACAGTAACTTGGTTGTTACCTGCTGAGTAGCAGCAGGATTTTTTCTTTTACCTGCTGGGTAACAGCAGACTGATCTTGCTCTGCAAGATAAATCAAAGCTTCATGCTGGCCAAGACACAGCCAGGCAAGACTGAAGGCCTTACAGAGTTCATACAAATCCTGTGGCCTGCCACTGGTTATGGCAGTACCATGTTTGTTAGTCAGTACTTCCTCCTCCATGGGCATGGGGCAACCCCCGCCTGCTGGAACCTCCGCTGGGCGCAGGGCCGCCCCCGGGCCCACGGCGGGGCCCCCCCCTTCCCAGGTGCCCCGGGCACAGGGCGGCCTCCAGCAGTCCCCAGCCCTGGGTGTGGAAAGGAGTGAGAGAGGGGGAGCTTCGCCAGCGTGGACTGTGCCCTTGTGGGACATGAGAGGGGGAGCCTCGGAGCACACAAAGGAGAAGGACAACTCTAAACTCGGGCAGATGGAGCTCATTTAGCCCTGTAAGGCCATCCATCTAAGAGAAGGTCACTCTAATTAAACCTACGTCCTGAGGACCTCGCTGCCACTGTCCAAGCTCGCTCGGCCCTGGCAGATGAACCTTAGGATTAAAGGGTGGGTTCAGTTCCGTGCATACTGTGTCTCACCTAAAAAATCCACTGCACAGGCTTGAAGGCCTTACCCACATCTGCAAAGCCAGGCGAGGGTCGAAATGGCCATCTTCTACAAATGCAGTCACACAAAGATCAAAAGACAAAGGCATATACACCTGCCTCAAAAGGTGCACCCAAATTAACTCTAGCATGCTTCCCAAATCTTCATTCGCAAAGCCTAGCCATGATGACTTCTTCCTGCAGTTCTGTAATTCTTCCTCTTTGAATTTGTTCTTCAAACTGCTTGTTATCTTCATAGAATCACATTTGTGCTTGGGATTGCCTCATCCCAGGTGCAGGACCTTGCACTTGGCCTTATTGAACCTGATGAGACTCCTCTGGGCCCACTTCTCGAACTTGTCCAGATCCCTCTGAATGGCATCCCATCGTTCAGGGCTGTCAGCCTCATCACTTGTCTTGGTGTCATCTTTATAATTCTGTATTCCCTGAATTATGTCTAAGCTTCTGGATTTACTGAAAATTCATCTAGATGAGTTTGGACTTAATTTTTACTGTGCATGTTTTCTCTCACTCAGTTTTATAGCAGAGCCCTTTCTCTGTAGTGGGCCATTGAATAAGGCAAGTTTGTATCCTGTTGTTAATAATTATATTAAATCAGCATGGCTCAGATGTGAATGAACTGATGACCCAGTTCCATGGTGGCTCCTGAACCCTGTTGCACCTCTGGGACTCAGCTGGCAGTGGCGAGTGGGGTTTAGAATCACATTTCTTTTGTAGTCTTTAGCAATGGGTGCTAGCATGGATCTTTAACATAATTTATTTTTTTCACCTTTTCAACATTCTTTCAAGTCTTGTGCAATGTTACTGAATTTCACAGTTCTGATGTTTTCCTTATCGGGGTATTTTATATTTCCAGATATATTCTTCACCCTCTTTGCAGCTTATCTTTTCTGTTTCAGTGAAACCATGCTTATAGTGCTGTGTGGTGAATAATGCATGCCTTTCTTTTTAACCCTTTGTCTCTTGTTTCTTCTGGCACTTTCTCTCTTCCCTTCGCTCACTTACATTCATACTTTCCTCCTACAAGTTCTAACATTTCTGTTGCAACACGCCTTCTGAAAATTATCTTTTAACAGGCCTCTCCTTGCCCTTGATCCATGCAGAGATTGTGTCCATGTCAAAAGAATCAAACTGACCCAAGTGTTCAAATGAACTTGGTTAAATCCATTAGTCTGTGAGCTCACTCAGGGTTTAGCTACACGACTCCCTTCTGTCCTCAGCAAACACATGCAGTTGGTTCCTGCAGTGCCCTCAGTGCCCTTAATCTGATTTGAATTACTGGTAGTGGAAAGGGCTGAGTCTCTGTTAGGAGTCACATGAATGTATGAAAGCAGCTTCTAGAACTTAATTTGTCTTCAGATTATTTTGGTATGTTACCTGGGCTGGCAACAATCTGCTAAGTTATTCCAGGGAAAACAAAATAGTCTGGAGAACCCCAAACTTCTGTTGATTGGAATTTATTCCAGTTGCCCTTGTGCATACTTACCATGGCAAACAAACACAGCTATGGCAATATAGGGGGCTTTATTTTAAACCTTGTTTGATATTTGTGGCACATTCCTATCAGTAGGGGTTCACTGTCATTACTGTGACCTTATAGATGGCACGACAAAGGACAGTGCTTAAGAGTGAAGTTGTGCATACCTTTGGTGTCTGACTGGTTCAGCCTGCAAACTTCAGAAGCTGAAGTTTTGTTCAAAACAACATGTCCTGCTGGTACCATTTATGTTGATTTTTAGTGATGTTTTCACATAAGAATTCTGAGATAAAATTGTCTAACGTCTGTGAGGAGCCCTTGTAAAACAGTGATATGTAAGAAAATGTTTTATTTTTGTCTCTTGTTTTTTAGATAGAACAGGGTAGGACTTCCTCCGAGAAGAATTCTGGACAGAGAGATACATAAATCGTCTTTTCCTGTCTCTTATGAAACCTTGCCTGATGATAAGGAACATGCTAGTTTAAAAGTGGAATGAATTTTATTCCTCTGATAGCAATGTCTTGATAAAAAGAAAATGGGAAATCTCACCCCACTGAAGTCACTGGAAGCCACTGATAGTGTCCAGACTGTCTGAGTATTGATGCAAAAGTCATAGGAGTCCTGACTACCTCTTAAAAGTTTTCTGGTTTTCTGTAAGCCCTAGTATGTCCACAAATCATCACTTAGAGAGACAAATATAATTTGAAAAAGCAGTGTCAAGTATCAGCTTGGGATAATGGATCTGTAGATTTTTTATAATGGTTGTAGGGCTTATTTTGCACTGTAGAATCAGAGAACCATAGAATTGTTAGAGTTGGAAGGAACCTTAAACATCATCTACTTCCAACCCCACTGCTGTGGGCAGGGAACCTTCCATGAGACAAGGTTTTTCAAAACCCCACCCAATGTGGCCTTGGACGCTTCCCAGGGGTGGTTAGTCCACAACCTCTCTGGGCAACCTGTGCCATTGCCTCACCACCCTCACAGGGAAGAACTTCTTCTTAATACCTAGTCTAAATCTAGTCTCCTTTATCTTAAAGCTGCTGCCCCCTGTCTTGTCACTCCATGACCTTGTGAAAAGTCCCTCTTCAGTGTTCTTTTAAGTCCCCTTTAGGTACCACAAGGCAGCATTAAGGTCTCTATGGAGCCTTCTTCTGGCTGAACAGTCTCAGCTCTCAGTTTTTCTTCACAGGTGAGGTGCTCCAGCCCCCTGATCAACTAGACTTGTTCCGACAGGTCAACATCTTCCTTGTGTTGGGGACCCCAGAGCTGGAATTGTAATGTATGTGGACACTACTGTGGTGAAAAAGAGGTATGCAAAAAGTGCTGGTAGCCCTTTCAGCTTTCTGAGAGAGGTAATAACATGGTTACACTTCAGTTTTTTGTATATTTGTATATCCACTGAGAACTGGGAAGATGTCGCATTACATGCCTGATCACTGAGGTTAAAAGATGAGAAGAGGCTGTGTGGCTCATGCCTGATAGCAAGCATTGCCCTTTCTGCTATCTGTGTTTGATATGCTTGGCTAGATCATTAAGATTAGAAAAGATGTCACAGAGTGCTGGAATATTTTCAAAATTTTCCATGCTAGAAATGTGTGATATATTAAATCTGATACTTGTCACAATTCTTTTTTTTTACATTTCATCCTGCTACTTGTTGCTATCACCAGCACTGTAAATACTTCCATTCCTTTGCTAGAACAGACATGTTGTTGTTTTGCATCTTGGCACTTGCATATCTCTTTGCAAACAGGCCCTTAAATGAAAAGATCCTTTGCAAAGTAACTCTTATCAGAACAAAGCTGTAAAGTAATTTATACTCCCCAAACACTTGGAAAGCACTATCATATGTTCCTCATCGTTTGGGGAAGTTGACTGTGTTTAGCTGTCATAGTCATTCTCTTATGAGCAACGGTTGTGACAATTGTTGTATTGCTTATCTTGGGACTCTTTTATGCCAGTCATTATTATTGTGACTTTGCTCCATGGGACCAGACTCAATACAGTGGATCTTCTCCTCCCCACTGTCATCCATTTCTCTCTCAATTTCCTACTGTCTTTTTTCCGTTGTGCCAGAATGTGTGAGGAGGTGAGGTTGGAGACATTCCAGTTTTGTCAGTAGGAGCAGGTAAAAATGTTCAACTTCTACGTACAAGGAGAGATCCTCTGGGTCCAATTCCTGTTCGTCAGCACTGAGAGAGTAATTGCAGACTCATTAATACCAGATCAGTGCACTGTGGATTGCCAAGCAGTGGGAAATTGGTCTGGGTGAGGTGGTGTGCCTGTGTCTGTGATTCTGCTGAATTCACTGATTGCACAGTTTGGCTCTTCTATGGCTTTTTGGCAGCCTGAGGACAGGCAACACTTGATTCAGGATGTAGCCTGCAAATGTAGTTAACCAGTGATACTCTTTTAACAATTCTCAATTACAGCTATGCTTAGTGCCTGAAAAATGCATGGAGACTCACAGGTCTGGTACCCTTCATCCAGGGGCTGGGAGTCTGAGAGCTGAACTTTTAGTGAAATGGAGACATGATCTTAGCTGTTGCTGAACTCTGCTGTTTATGGAAGTTTTGTTTCTGCATTTGGTGGCTATGCACGGCTTTGAAAAATTCAGCCCTGGCCATTTTCATGGCAGCTGTGCTCTCCACAGGGGTCACTAATGCATCTGACTGCAAGGGGAGCAGAAGCATCTCCCTGTGGATGCACTTGTCATTGGCAGTGGAAAGCAGCAATTAGGTCTGTGTTTGGACACTTCTAAATGTTGAGCAGCTGAGATTAGCTGTGGAAAAATTGTCTCATGGACCCCTCAGATGCCTAGTCTGCAGAGTTTGGATGTCTTTTGTGGCACTTCCTGTGAAAAAGTGGGCACAGGCTAAAGCATCTTTTTGTTTTGGAGGAGTCAGGTTCAGCCCCTGGTCTATTGGCCGAGATGCCAGTGTCACACAGATGTTGGTTGTTTCCTTCTCCATTTACAAGGGTAAGGAGATGCATAATGGTGGCTTTTAAGCTAAGCTGTGGCCATGTTGTATGATTGGTGCCTGGCTTTTTAAATGGGATGGTAACATCACATGACTCCACTGGAAGCTCTGAGAGGAAACTTGCAGCTCTTATGATCCTGTCATCTGTTGAATAATCATGGTTATGATAGAGTTATGAATGGATAATTGACTCCTGATATTAACAGCTAAATGAGTGAACATAGGGTTGTGAAATAATGGCTTAAATTTGTGAAGAAATAGTAGAGTGGTCCTATCACTTCTCCTGATTTGTCCATTGTATCCACTGCTAGTAACAAGCCATAGACTGAAGTCTTCATTAGCTTTAAGACTTCAGTTAGGCCAACATTAAATTCTTGGCTCTTACTGTGAGGTGTATTTCTTTGGCCCACATAGATGGCATGAGTGCATTGAGTTGGTGGAGAAAGGAGTGCAAGCCATTCTGAGGGTCTTCATGGCATGCTAGGTCATCACTGGGCACCAGATAATGTGTGTGTCTGTAAATCTGACATGTCACTTACAATGCAGATTTTTGGACAACTTAAATGATAAAGGATCATAGGAAAAACACAGAGAAGGGAAAACGTGGCCTTTGCTTTGTGGTCTTAATCTATCTGGAACTTGGCTGAGGCAAATTTGGGGTTCGTTCAGTGTCAGCTTGTGCAATGTGATCTGACAGAGACTGATAAAGTTATGGGAGAGCCTGAGTAAGGTGGAGCCCAACAGAAGCCCAGACTTAGCTGATACTAGTTTAAAATGTTCTCATTGTAGTCCTAGTTGAACAGAGGTCTTTGTCCCTGCATGTCTTCCTCAAGGTAGTTGGATCCCAAATTTTATTTTTATTTTTACTTTCAGCAGGCTTTTCTGCAAAGTTGGATAAAGGACAGAAAAGCCAGGAACGTTTATAAGAGAAAGGTTAAAAACCGGTTTGACGTCTTTTTACGGTTATGACTGTGCAAGAGTCTAAAAGCTTTTTCATGCATCTCACTAAATGGTCACTTCCTTGTTTTTCATAGAAAAAGATGACCCACTTAAGTGATGTGAGTTATAGAGTGGTGTACTGACTCTTAAAATCCAGCTTCTTTCAGGACTGTCCTGGATACTGTCCATGAGTTTTCAAAGCTGGAAGGAAAAGCACAACCACTGTCTTATGAAGAAATCAGATGTGCAGGGGAATGCTGGCAGAGGCAGAACAAAGAACTTTAGAGCTAAAGGACAAAAAAACAAGAGAAAATGAGATGGAGCATGTAATTTAAGATTAGTTTTGCAGTGAAATAATGACTTAAAAGTGCTGTGCAGTATCAAAAAACATGAGCAACTCCACTATGAGCTTGTGGAGCTGAGGTGGGAAAGTTTTGAGTGCAGCACTAAGGCAGTGTAATGCTTAACCCTAGCTGTTACTAGAGGACCTTCCAAAACTGATGGTGGGGTGGACAGGGACCTATGGGTTGACTTAGTTCAACCCCATTCTTCACCCGGAGGAGCAGAGGTTCACAAGTTCCAGTGCTCTTGTTCATGAGATACTGGGATTCTTCAAAGAGAATTTTGGAGCACTCTTTGCGGCTGGAATAAGGGAAGGAGAGGAAATGCACAATGAGAGACATACAAAGTAGTTACCAGGCTACTGAGCTGACCCCAAAACTTTAAACAGGCTTGGCTGCAAAATTGGGCCCTTTAGATAAAAATATGTAATCTGAGTGGCTTCTTAAATGAGAAAAGAAGTATTTGCCTTGCCATAGCTGAATGAGAAAATGCTGTACAAGCTTCCCCTACAGCCTCTCGGCAGGTGGCTAGAAAAGCCTGTGGCCACAAGTCATTCTGAGAAGGTGCATTGGCTTCTGGAAGCTTTAAAAGTAGTATTAAAAGGTGAAAGCTACATTGGAGGAAAAGGCATGTGCCAAATGAAAGCATATTTAGGTTAGAAGAGATTTTCAGGCTCTGTCTGTGGTCTTCTAAACCAGTGGTGTCCAAAGCAGAGTGCATGTACCACAAGAGGTGCATAAAACAGTCCACTGGGGTGTGGAAGAAAATATTTTTGTCCTATTAATAAATTTTTAGAACACCATTTATTTCATCTTTAGCTCACACTTTTTACTTTTTTTGGTGTGTTTTATAATTTACATAATATGGTGGTACATGTATATGATTTATAAATTACATACACTGGAGGAGGGAGGGGGTTTCTCAGATTTATTTTTCCGATAGTTTGCAGTCACAAAGGTTTGGAGAGTGCCATTCTAAACCAAGGCTGTGGCCAGGATCTGCATATTGACCAGGCTGCATGTAGAACAGCTGTGATCAATGATCTTGCCCATGAAGGCATCTAGTTGTAGGGCTTAGAAATATCTGTACTGCATGCGCTGAGGCAGAACCTTGGTAAGTGAAATAGGAGTGTTTAGGAGCAAAATAGATGATTATGAGCTAGAGAAAAATCCTAGGGTTATGAGAGACAAACAGGCAGTGCAAACTGCTGCTTTGCAAATGGTGACTTCCCACTACTTTTGGGAAAAGTGGTGTCAAAAGTGCATGTTGGCGGGAGAACGTTGTGGCAGGTACCTCTCCTTGGCACGGAGTTGAAGCTGTGGGGTGGTGTCTCAGTAAATGTCATGCTGGGACATGATAGAATTTAAAAGCATGTTAATTTCCAAATTGGAAAAGTACTACCTTTGTGATAATATATATATTTCATATTATTAATATTGATTATGCTTAATCGATTAGTAAGATATGAGCACAGTGTTTCAGTATGTAATCAGAAAAGGTGTGTAAATGCACGTGTGTATACATATCTAGAGAAATGAAGTCTTGTGCATCTATAAAACGTGATGTTTTGAGCACTAGAAGCAGCGACTGTAGATAGATCAGCCTAGTCTAGGACTGCCTTCCAAGATAAAACTGAGTTTTAACAGACCACATAGGTCTTTTAGTATTGTGAATGGGGTGATTACACCTTTTTTCTACTACTGTAGTTGGGGTATTTTAAAAAAGCAGTGTATAAATCAGTGGCCCTCAGAAAATAACAGATGTATGCACACACACATATGCTCATATAAGTGTCCACAAAGTATTGCAAGCTAACTTTCTATATACAGTTTACCTGCAACAGGTGTATATCTCATTAAAACTCTGTTAAAAACTGTGATTTTAATAACATTACACTCTTAGAAGTGACATTATGGTCTCAGCTACAGGAATTTCAGGATTTGTCTTTTTGTGCTGTAGTCACTTTAAAAGTTCAGATGTTTGTGTAGACTATATTGGCTTTAAAAATCAAATGTTTAACAGGTCAAACAATGGCTGTGTGAGCTCCTCTGAGGCCTCTGCAGGTGTTGTGAGATAAAATTACACAGGCAAAGGCACAGGCCTCCAAGAAGACCAAGATTTAACCCTAGTCAGGAGCTTGTCTCAATAGAAAGGTTTGCAAAAGCCTTGCTGGATTCGTAGGTGAAAAAACATATTTTACACTCTCAAGATCTAGGGCATTACTGTCTATCAAAATCTGAGTGGTGGCCTTGTAGCCAGAGAAATGCTATTGCCTTTTCTAGTAGCAGCGCAGGTTCTGAATAATGCTTTGAGGACAAGGTTTTGTCAGAACTCTGTTGTCAGGGTTTGCCTGGAGCTTTATTCTGATCTTTGTTCACTCTTGTCTAAAAGTGTGATAGCTCTTATTTAATCAGTTTTAGCTTCAGCTTACTTTTATATGCTTTTATAATTTAATGCCTATTTTTATAATAATCTTCATTAATTTCTCTGCCTAGTAGGTAGAACTAACAAGTTCTGTATTCTTTTAAAAATGAACTGTCTGAACATAGAATAAAATTGCAGGATGGAGAAGAACAGACATGGGATAATAGCAGAGGCTTGAAAACTGTGGGCACAATGTGATACAACCAGCACACCAACCCATTATTGGTCAGTTACTGGAAAAGGAGAGAAGTTATGGCTTGGGTCAAGCTGGTTTTAGGTGTTACAAAGAGAGACAAGAGAAAATATAAAGTATAGCTATCCAATATCCAATAGATTGGATATTTGGAATAATGTCTTCCCTAAAACAGTTGTAAAGCTCTGGAAAAGGCTGCCCAGGGAAGTGATAGAGTCACCATCTCTAGAGGAATTTAAAAGACATGGATGTGGCACTTGGGACCATGATTTAGTGGTGGATTTGGCAGTGCTGAGTTTAATAGTCAGACTCCATGGTCTTTAGAGGACTTTTCCAACCAAAATGATCCTATGAGTCTATGAAATCTGAATGTGGCATGGAATTGCAGAAGAGTGTAGAACAAGCAAGGAGTAAGGTATGTTAGAAAATGTATAAAAATAAGTCAAATTGGATCCTAGAATAAAAGAGGAATAAGCTCCCCCCATCAGCATTGATACCTTTCTCTTGGAGAAAAGCTGTGGACAATGACAGCTTGCCATAACCCTCTCTCTCCTGTTCCAGTCTAAGTAGGACTCAGGGAGGAGTCTGAGGAGAGCATAACACCGCAGAGAACAGAGAGGTATTATAAAGTCTGTAACAGATTTTTCACTATTTAGAAATGTTTGTGTTATCGTTTACTGTATTTTTTTATGGTAATAAATAGATCTGGACTAATAACAAGTTATTTTTTAGACTGTTAAGATATGTTGTAGTCTAACAGTAAATTCTTAAAGTCTTGACTTTCCATCCAGATTGTGTTTCTGAGGCCCACATAAACCACATGCGTTGTAGTTCAATACTGTCCTCAGAAATGGGCAAATTATACTATTCAGCCTATAGGGATTATATTTGCTTCCCTTGGCCACATAATGGACACAGACATAAAAAGAGGAAAGCAAAAAAAAAATTTTTTTTGTTGCTATTAAGGAGAGCTTCTACCATAGTGTTTCATATGAGGGAAGTGAGCAGATATGGCAGGAATCCTTTGTGCTCTGTCCTTGCAAGGGTTGAAGGTGAAGGTGATGTTTATAAACCAAGTGAACAATCAAAAAGTCCACATAAGATTGGCTTTCTGTCGGATTTGCAGGAGTGTGAGTCCATGCAGTCCTTGTGTGGCTCTGACAGCTCCACTGCCAATATGAGTCACAGAATATCAGAGGAGCAAGAGGCTCTGCCTCTGGACTCATTGCCAAAGGCTGCATTGTGGTGAGGCAGTTATTTGTTTACTTTCATAATATTACAGCTTGCAATCAATACTCACACAGTTTTGCTTGCTGGGCCTTAAGGGGACAAAATGAATGGTTTTTTTCTTTCTATCTACAGTCCACTAACTTGTGCCTATTACATGCCTAGTTTTTAATTTTAGCTCACCATGATTTTGAGAGGAAATTTGCAATGCAACATTCATCCCCTGAAAAAAAAATTGGAAATACATAGAAACATGTTACTCACCTGATTTTGCTCCCCTTGCCCTGTCTAACACCGCTTTGCTCTGTTCCTTCCCATGCTCATCTCAATATTTTTGCTGGTTTATCTAACCTGTATGAACACCCTCCAAAAGTGTGGGCTTCCTAAGTGGTCATAGCAGGGTAGTGGGAGGAGAGGAGTCTGGAAATTTACTTGGAGATGTCCATCTGAAGCCTGAGAGTAGCTGGCACTTTGCACAAGCCTTGTCCTTCCATGCAAATGTTTGTATCAGTGGCTTACTTGGACTTCAGGCTCAGCAGGGATGACATACAAGAGCACCATGCAGCATTTATTTTTGAAATATGTTTTTAATACTGTATTTTCCGATATTAGTTCTGTGCAGAGCTGTGAAACTCCATAACAAATAAAGAACAAATACGTCTCATTCTTTCTAACGCTTAAGCAGCCCTTTGGATTTTTTTTTTTGTAGCTCAATAGATTTCAGTAGGACTATTGGCTAAGGAGGTTTTGTAAAGAAAAAACCAAAGCCAGTTTTCTGCATTAAGGAAAATATCTTTGGACATTTTTTTCTTGTATTAAATTATTATAATAATTAAAAAAATAATATTAAAATATCTTCTGCAAAATCCTGATAAATTGGGGAGGGGAAGGGAGTCTGTTGGATTGATACCCCTTTATTAAAGTAAACAGAATTTTCAGTCTTGTGGTTTTACATCCCAGGCAAAACCTGTGGTCTGTTTTCCTTTCCTGCCTTCCATCCTGTAGGAATTTTTCTATACCTCATCCAATGTTCCTCTCATTTGCACCATTGCATTGTAACTTTCTGTATTCTTGAAATTTTCTTTTGCTTTTTTCTTTCCCTTCAATGTCTTCCTCTTTTTTTCACCAGTTGACTGTAATAACAGCCTGAGGAGGAGGCTGCTGGTTTTCTCCTGTTGCAATTGTTCAGAGTTTCCTCAATGCCTGTTGGTACTTTGCATGGAGAGTCACTAAGTGCAATGGAATTGGTTTCAAAGAGTGAAATTCAGGCACAAGCCCTTCATGGTAGCATCCCAGATATCAGGGAGATCATACTTCAATATCTAGTTTACAGCCAGAGCCTTGCAAGGCTAGTGTAAATAATAAATGGTCTTGATTATTTTCTTTATGGGTTGTGCAAATGAGACACTGAAAATAGAGCTCTGCACAATATATTTTCATTAAACTGATCGTTTAACTAATCTCTGTAACAGAATACTTTATGTATATGAAGAGTTACTTTCACGTTGACCACACCTGCTGGTTTATTGCTGTAGATGTCCATAAAGATAGATGGAGTTTTAACCAATCAAAGGTTAAAGAAACAATCAATTCCCTTTTGCATTTGTTCAGTGAAGATCACAAGGCAAATTAATTAGTCTAAGTCAAAATGACATGCCTTCAGATGGATGGGTAAAGGCCAGAAATAGTCTTTCTTTTCCCCAAGACACTGCACAACAGTTTCATTTAGATTCTCTTTAAAGTTTGAAGGGATTAAATGAGAGCTAGAACAATTAGCTTGTTTGAGTTAAATGAGAGTAGGGAGCAGGATCAGTCTTGTTAATTTCATGGATAAATTCAGTGGTTTGTTGTTTTTTTCCAGAGACTGCTTGTTTCGTTTTTTAAAGAATTCCCTTCTTTATTTATCATGCCCTGCTAATCCTTTTGCAAGAAAGAGACAAGCGTTATCAGCTATAGCAGATTAAGCTGACGTGACACCAAACTTTGGTGGGTATCATTCAAACCAACACCAACTAAGTGATATACTGAAAATTTTTGGAAGGAATTCAGTGTATCACCAAATGGAACAGACCAACCATGATGACAGTTTGAGACATGGAGGACAAGGAGAGGTTCATGGGTGTGAGATAGTTCAAAATAAGGCTCGTGGCCATTTTGTTTGGCTTTCTGGATATTAGCATGCATATACCTGCTATTTGCACAGTTATGTTTGTGTTCTACTTACACAGCATCTGTGAAGTTCTGGCCAAGTGGCGTAAATGTAAATTTTGTTGCTAGGAGCTGTGGCGTTGAGATTTCACTTTCCTCCCACTTCTTCCACAGTGAGAAGTTGTTACAAGGCCTCTGCTGTGCTGACAGAACACTTAAACTCTCTTGAAGGTATAAGTGGTGCAGAACCGTATCCATAGATTTTATACTGCTGCTTATCATTCGGATATGGGATAATTTTCCATATGAAGCTAGAAGCAAGGGAAAACAACCCTAACAGGACTCTTAAAATCTGTGGCATCCTGGATTATGGATCAAACTCTGCATTGCCACCAGTGTATTCAGCAACACATTTTTAGGAGAATGAGTTTAGGAATCCAGATAGCTATTCACGTAGCTTTATTCATAACAAGGTGGGTTTTGTAGCAAGGGTTGTCATTTCAGATATGCTGCGAACTGTATTACTTTGGTATCATTAGCCATAAAATGGTTTTCTACTGTGAGTGCTGAAATGTTAAAGTGTGACTTCTGCTAGCAGAAAAAGGTCAGAACTCTCATCAGAAAAAGTGCTTTTCTGTCTTAAATACTGCAAAATTGTTTTGGTTTTTTTGTGGGTTTTTTTGTGACGGCAAACATGTATGGGCTTACTTTGCATATTGTTGGCAAGGTTTTTGTTCTTTCCTTGCTGTCATTAGTGATATGTACTTAGTTTCTCATAAGGGATCTGAGGAGACACCTGCAAGAAGTACTTCCACTGACAGGACAATGTATTTGAATGGTGTAACAAAACTGGAAAGCAGGCATTTACACTGTTAGAAAAGTTTATAATGACTTGGATTCTGTGTGGTGAGATTTAGATCCAGTACTCTGAGCTTCTGCTTTGTGTGTTCAACTCCTCTTTTCAGTGTTCTGGCAAAGTAGGATGTCCTGCTCCTCACACAGGAGACAATCTGGGAGACAGTCATCAGCCAAGGGTTGAAACTTACTGCACACATTTGTTCATGATCAGCTACCAGGCAATTTCATAGTTAACAACTGAAAATCAAGTATGACTCAGTCAGGTTTTGGACACCCAGTGTCTCCACTCTGACACCATGTTACTGGTCTGATGGGCTTAGTGTTGATGGCTCTTTGCCTGTCAGTTCATAGTGGATGGGCAAGGGGTTCTCTGATGATGGAAAACCAGAGATAAGCAAGTGTCTTCCCTCTTTTCCAGACTCCAAAGTGTGTATACGCTTTTCCTCAAGGGCAGCATGATCCAAAGGATAACTTTCTCATTTGTCGTTAAAAACCAGTATGTTGTGGGTCATTGAGACAGCAAACTGAGTGCCGTTTGTCTGGTACCTTCTAATTGTTGCAGCCGTGATGCCATTTTCTTAGTTTTATTCTTTTTAAGCAGTGATACCAAGCAAGTGCAAGGGTGCAAGGCAGGCAAGCAGGTCTTCATGCTACAATGTCATATGTGCTTTTTCCCACACAGTTTGGCTTTTGCAGTGATTCCTGCCACCATTGTGGTTTTGATCACTTTGAAAACACTAAAATGTCTGTACTTGGAGAACACAAAATAGCCATGACTACCTTTTGCAGTAAAATCTTAGGCCCTTTTGTTTGCATTGGTTAGGCTTGTGTGGAAGAGAGCTTTGGGAAAGACATTTTAACCCACTGTTGTCCTGTCACAACCTGTTCAGAATCACCTGCATGCTCATGCTGTGGTGGCACTAGGATAATGAGGTGCCTTTGGACATGCCAGGGGTGAAGCTGCAGAGAGAATGTGAGGCTGTCACATCTTGGTGCATGTTTGATCAGCACTTGTGTTAGGGTGAAAATGTGTGTTCTGCTGGTTCCAGCAGCAAGCAATCAGGGAAACCTGTATTACTAAAATGTACAATGAGAACTGTACAGTTCTTGTGCAGTAGCAAGCACATGCAGGGATTGCATTATCAAGCGAACAGAGCACTTGACAGGAGTCTGAGAATAATATGTCTTTCTTCAGCCCAGACATTGAGTCATTGTGTGATGTTTGGCAAATTGCTTCCACTCTTTGTTTCCTCCACAGGAAACAGAGGACCCTGCTTTAAAATGAGATCTGTAAGAAGTATATAATAAATAGTCATTATAATGATACAGTTTTCTGCTAAAGCTCAGATAATCATTATCAGCAGTGGCATTAATTTTAATTTGTTTCCTTAATTGAATGGAGGTTTGACATGCAGAATTCCGTGTTGCAGTTGGGCAAATTGATGCTTGATGGACTGGTCAGAAATTTTGGTGATCTTTTTTTTGCTTGTAAACAGAATTCTTAATTTAGTGAAAATAAAGATCTTTATAATTTGAAGCCAATTGCCAAGAGAGGTTTACAAATTGCTAATAAAAGGTTAAACTAATTTGCAAATAGGGAAATGCTGACATTTAAAGTATCTTTTACATTGTTATAGAAATAGCTGGTATTCTTTCTACTACAACATTTATATCTTATTTTTGGAACAGTGTTAGCTGCTGCTGTAAAGATTATGAACCTGTCTAGAAGTAGAGGGACAGAAATATATTTTTTTTGTGCTTGCATTACATCCTGGTACCAAATGATCAATGGTTGCCCTCCTCACCTCTGGGCCGAGCAGATTTAGGGTTCTGCAGTGAATTGATGTCCCACATGTGCCAGTGGCTTTGCTGTTACTTTGGTCTGTGCAGCACTTTCTGGATTTCAGGCTGGTGATCTCTAACTCAGTGGCAAAAGAAACATGCACTGGTATTGATTAAATGAAACACAAAACTACAATAAACAGTACCTGTTAGATTTTCTGGATTGTTGATTTGAGTATTTTGTACAGATGCCCAGATATCTACTGTAGCAATACATAAAATCTATTGTTTATCTTCTTACCTATGCAGGATGTGGCTTAAAAAACATAAAGGTGACCACTGTCTCCAGAGGAACGGACCACCAGTTAATTGGTTTGAGTACTGATTACACAGAGAAACAATCAGCTGTACTGTGTGTGCCGCAGGAACTTACACTATAAAGGCTGAGGAAATGCTAGTTTGTCCTAGATATGTCCTTTTTGCTGTCTGCCACATGCTCACATAAAAAGCTTCAGTACATACCTGAATGGGGCATTCTAAAAGCCATTCCCCCTGATGGATCCCTGCGGCAAGAAAATCTCTTCAGCTTGAATTCTTTTTTATTTGCTGTCCTTTATATTTACTTTTCAATTCAAGTATGTATATTCTATAGCTCCACTTGTTCTCCTAGGAGATGTCAGATGATCACCTCCTATGCTGTAGATCAAGGGCTTTCTGAAAACACGTGTGAAGTAAATTGAACAAAATGAGAACTAACTAATTCTAATTGGTTCACCTATGTTGTATTGTACAATTATATATATTGTGTAAAGAGCGAGAAGCACCTCATAATAATGGAGTTTCAGGTTATTAATACACCTTCTACAGTGGTCCCTAATTAGTTAGGGTAGGTTTGACCAATTCTACTCCCATGCTATGCTAATGTACCTGGCCTGAAAAGGTCACAGCTAGTGGGATCTAAGAAGACTCTTACAGTTTTGCTCATATGAGTTCCTTAACAATTGAGTAAAATTGGTAAAAATAGAAATAATAAATGGAAAAGGCAGTACCAAATACTGATATTATAGCTTCTATTTGCCATTGCTTTGGTCAGAGGCTTTGCACTGTGAAAGTTTGTTTAATGTGAAGAGATCTTCATGGATTATAGAACAGGACTGTTACTAAACACTTGTTTTACATCTTATTATAATTCTTTGGGCAAAAGTGGGTTATCTCTGACTGCTGTACAGGCTGGAGCATCTAGGGATTGCTGTAAGGTGTGTTTTGCTGAGTCCCTAGAGGACTCACTGCCAGCTGAAGAGAGACAAAAGATGGTACTCCCCCAAAGATCATGCTGTTGCTTCCCTTTATTCTTTGCTCGAGTAACCTGATGAAAAGAGCTGCTATGACAAGCACAGGCTAGCTGAGAGTTTTCCCAGAGTCTGGGAATTAGCTGGCTTGATCAGGCGACTATTTAGTCTCTTACTACTCATGTCTGACACAAATGTGTCATCACATAGGAGAGAAGCTGACATGTAAAATGCTTTCACATAGGCAATGCAGTTTCTTAAACCAGTGGTGCACAGTAAGCTTAAAGGAACGGACATAGCGATACATATTTATGACATCAGGAGTCCCCTAGCATTAAATCAAGCAATTTTATATGACTGCTATGAACCCTTAGCTTCATTGCTGGTTTGTGAACTTTCTTTTAGTCATCTGTTGAGAATGTTTCCTAAATTCTTGGATTGTCTTGCAGCCCTCTGTTTTGGTTAGGAACACACAGCAGTTGGAACTGAGGGCATGGCTTGGGGTTACAGCATGATGTTATAGAAAATCTTGATTATTTCTAAGCTTGATCAGGCATAGCATTCATGAAGGTGCTGAGATATTAACATCTTTGCACTAAGCCATTTGAAAAACAGGATTTGCAAAGAAAGACGCTGAGTGTTTATCTCCAGGATACAAAAGAGTTTCATGGAATAATGCTCTGTAAGCTGTTCTGACTGTTATTCTACCAAGCACCATGTGTTTGGCAAGTTACTGGGAGAGCCACATGGCACAAGAGCTTGTAGTATGAAAAGTGTGGTTAAAAAATGAATTACTCAGTTCTTTTCCACAACCCAAATGGGATTGAATTACCTTGTCTTTTTTTAAACAATGACTCTAACCTCTGAGATAAACCCCATTTTATCTCCTAAGTAGAGTTGAAGTGTAATTGGAAAAATAGGTTTTTTGAAAATATATTTCCTAATGGGGATACTGTGTAGGATGAGAATGTCTGAAGCACATCACAGATGACATTCCTGACTGTTTTGTCTGACCTGAAACTGCGTTTCTCAATGGTTAACAGTTCAGAAACCATTCCTGACACAGAATGTGACTTCACTGGAGTTACTGGAGCTGTGCTGTGCCTGGAACTGTCTTATACATTGTGTATTTTACAGCTCTGGGTCAAGTTTGGAGGAGCCGAGATAAGGAATACATTAAGTAGTTTATAGGTGGTGAGACAAGAGCCTGCATCGTGGTGCAGGTGGCAAGCACTGGCAGCTGATCCAGCTCCTCCATCAGGCTTCGTAACCTCGGCTGAACTCCCTGCTCTGGTCACAGTATTTCCTCCAGTAACCCTGCTGAGAGCTGGTGAGAAAGCACTGACCCCTTGGTGAACCTCACAGGCTCCATATGCCAAGGCCTGAATTGCCACCCAGATGCCAGTGAGGTCAAAGAGTCGTGGTAAGATGCTGCTCAAAGCATCCTCTGCAAAATGCATCAGCTTTCACCTCTTTCCTCCTCCCTGGCCCTGACCTAGGGAGAGGCTTGTCATCAGGACAGAATTTCTGTATGAGTGTTGTCTGTGAGGGTGGGCCTGCCTAAAAATCTGCCCTTGTTGATGTGCTCAGGTTAAAACTGATAGCAGAGGATTTTGATTGTCTTCTGTGTCTCATGCTCTGTGCAAGGATGCACTTGGCAGCTCTGGACTACATGCTGCTTTTCCAGCCTCACTCCTTCCGTGCTAATCTATATGTTTCTCTAAAGTCATTTAAACCAGACTTAGCATCTTGATGTGTTACCTCGTGCATGCAGAAAATCACACACACTCTCGGTAAAAATCCTTTGTGTTAATCTTCTTTTCTCTGCTTTCCTACTTTTTGTACTGTAAAGACAGTGTCTTAGCACAGAGCATTATAAAGTTATGTTAATTAGAATAGCCAGTAGCTATTCTGGCTATTCTAATACAGAAGTAATGCTAAGTAGTTGGGGGTTTGCATGTTAAGGTATGGATTCGTAGCAGGGCAGAAAGGCTCTGCAGTAAGGGCCCAGTGCTTCATTGCATTTTTATTGTGTTTGCTTGTTACGGTTTGGGGTTTATTTGTGCATAAGACATGTTGCCATTTTGAGCAGGCAGGTTATGCAAATAAACATTTTGATCATTTGTACAGTATGTGTGTCTTTTAAAGTGCAAGTTTACAAGTCAATTGCTAAATCTTATTGATTTAAAACACACTGTACGCAGGTCAGTGGGCTGAAAATGTGATCTTGCAATCCTGAAGAAGAAGCCTTTGGTTTGGAGTAGACTGTAATTAAGGAAACTGTTGTATTCCTTATCACCCTTTGTTCTGTAGATAATATATCTTGTAACCTGTGTCTGTCTCTTCTTTTGTGTTGCAAGGGTATGCTTTCTTAGGTTATTTTGTACAACCACAAGTTAGACCTTGATGTTATTTTTAATCTGTATTCTTGGTCCAATATGTCATTGCTCTGTGTTATGAACCTTGTCATAGAATTTGAAAAAAAAAAAAAATGGTGAAACATACTGAAATACCTTTGTCTTTTGTTTTTCAGGATATAAAGTTTTGAACAGTGCCTCCCCAAGAAGTGTGATGAGAAATGGCTTTAGGAAACAATACCCAGAGAAGTTATTCCATCATCCCCTGCTTCATCTTTGTTGAGGTGAGTCCAGCATTCAGCTGCCAAACCTACAGAGAAGGCAGCTCTGCCCTGCAGGAATTAAGTAATTTGTTGCCCGTTTTGCTAGCAGGGAAGGATGATATCTTACTTGATAACATAAATATCCATCTTCATACTTGATGCCATCAAGTTCCCCTGGAAACAGTCCTGCATGAGTTATCCAGATCTTGGGTACAAGAACAAGTAGATGCTGTGTTTCCAAGACCTCTCCATCTGGCTTGCTGGCCTGTCCTGTGGTATTTGGCAGAGAATACCCAGTAGTTGCAGATGTGGGTCAGTAACAGGTCATCTTCCCATCTTTTCTCAGACCCTTATCCATCTTGGTGCTCCACAAGAACTAGACCTTGTTCAAGGAGATTTCTGACTTCACAGTCTCATGGTTCCTAGGCTTAGGAAACAACATTCAGCTCTGATTTCCAATCTGGTGGAACATACAGTGTAGATGAGGCAAGCCTGTCCTTTAAGTGTGATGAGGAAGCTTGGCTAGCACAAGGGCTGTGAATTGTCTAGCAGTGAAGCTGCAGGAGTGGATGTTCCCATCATGGAGTATGATCCACATCTTTGTTAGGGGTAGTTGGTGACTGATTATTTTACTCTGTACAAATGCTATTTTGTGGGTCTTCTTTTATTTAGCCCAACATCGGTAGACTGGCTAATATCCTTATTAAATCAGTGGTTGTTTGTCTGGTGCTTATGAGGCTGGGATGGTTTTCCTGGCAAGGGGAGGCAACTCTGTGTTCCGTAGGAAGATGAAAGCTTCCATCAGATTCACAGGGTAAAAAGGAAATAAATGCCTGTGACTAACCATCTTCAGAGCTACCTGTCTGTGCTGGTTTAAAAGTTAACCAGCAGGGGAAACCAACCCAACTCAAAAGAGAGATTACAAGTCAGAATAAGAATTTAATAAAATAATACAATAAGTACGACCACACAGACAAGCAACCGGCCCTAACCCACAAAGTCCAAATGTACAACCCAGCACCCCAGGGCACAAACAAAGCAGTGCTCCCTGGGCCCCCCCTTGAGTCCAAAGCAAAGGGAGAGGGGAAAAACCTGCTGGTGGGAGAGCTGCTGCAGTCCGACCAAAAGTGGTGATTGCAGTCCAGCCGAGGGTGGTGGTCTCAGTCCAGCTGAGAGCGGTGAGCTGCAGTCCTCCTCTGGATCCCAGGAGTGGTGGTAAGGTTCTGAAACTCCAGGTTTATATATTCTCCAGCTCTGGCAGGAATGCTAAGTCCCTCCCTCAGAGCGGGGAATTCCATAAAAGGATGCTCAGTCCTTCCCTCAGAGCAGGGAATTCCATAAAAGGGCATGAGGACAGGAACATCCCCCCACCTCGCAGGCCTCTACTGACAACAGTTTCTGGGAAATGGCATGGAAGGCTATAGAATACACAGGTTTGGGCTACACCTATCCAGTGATGAATCGGTCCCAGCTGTTCTAACTAGGACACTGTCTGATCCTAGCTTGGATGCAATACTGACCCTCTGGCCCAAATTATGAGGCAACTTGTGCTCTTCCACAAGAGAAGTGCTAAGAACTGTTGAAAGACTAACTGTAATCCTAAGTGTTGTGTAAGACTTATCCCACTTCTGAAATCTTGAAGGGTTTGAGTGTGCTGGCAGCAGTGGCAGGTGAAATGGGCACTGCTTTCCAGGGCTTCTGAGCACTGACCATTCTCAGGGGACATGGGAAAAGTATGCCCTGGTATCCAGGACCTCTCTAACCCTTCATCATCAGCTGGAGTCCCCTCCTTTTTCAGCCAGTAGAGACAGTCCCCTTGTGTGTTCTCCCTACTTTCTGTGCTACCAACTTAGCCCCAAAAACATAGTCAGACAATCCCTGGGTGATTAGTGTAAACAGTACTTTTTGTTTTGATTTGAATGGGCCTTTTTGAGTGGTTGGAAAATGAGGAGAGAGAAGAAGCATGATAAAACCAGTAGTAAAGCTTGGCATAGGGCCTTCCCAGCTGTAGCTGTGGCAGACACCAGTGTGGGAAGATGGCTGAGCCTTACAATGCTCCACAGGGATTTGTCACATAATGTCTGGCTTCCTGGGGGAATCTCTGCTCCCTGGGGAAACTGAGAGTGGACTGTTCTGATGGAGACAAAGGGTCACTCGTTTATCCTAACAGCTAGAGAAAGAAGGGGTAAAAATGGGGAAAAACCAGCAATGAGCTCAGAAAAAAAAAACAACCAACAATAAACACTATCAGGAATGAGATTTCTCAAATTTATTGCTTAAACAAGCACTTCTGAAGATTTTTAGTGCTCTAAGTGTATGAATGATGACCATGGTTGGAAGCCTGTGACAGAGATATAAATGGTTCCTCCTGTAGACAAGACTGATATGATGGTGGGTTTGCTCTATAAGTGTATATTCCTTGTCCTTTCCTATACTTGCTTTGCTGATTAAAACAAAACTTTAAATTAAAAGTCAGTCAAAACCAGAGAGATAGTGTCTGAAAAGATGTTCTCTCTGGTACATTTGATGAAAACATGTATTTCTTCCCCTCTTTGCCCACGGTATGGATTTTTAATTTAGCACTACTGGGACTACAAATTCAGACTTGTGTCAAGCATTTTAGCATTAACAACAGGAGATCTGATTTCCTACTGGGAGTGCAGAGATGATTGACTGATAGTAGCCATTTGGTCTGAAAATGGCTACCTGTAAACCTTAAGGTACACTGGAGGTGTTGTTCTTTTCCCACTGCTGTGCTTCTGAGACTAAAGTAAATGTTGGTTTCTTTTTTCAGACAAGCTGCCCCAGATGCCCAAGCCCTGTGCTGGATTACCTGAGTTAGGACAGACCCTATTTTTGTAGCTTTGAAGCAACCATGAGAATTGATTAGCTGTGTGGCACCTTACTGCTGTTGCAAAAAGCAGGACAGCTAAAAATAATCTTGCCTGCTTTCCCGATAACATTTTTCTGTGCAAAAACAATCCAGCAGCAGTCATGTCAGCTGCTCATGAGTACAGAAAGAGATGGTCAGTAAATATTATCATTGGCCTGTACCCCAGAATGTGCTGCCTCCTCCTCTGGGGTCTTGTCCTGTGATTAAAAGTCTTGAGATATTTAATCTTAAATAAAAAATGCTGAGCCTGGATTGTCACGTCAGATGCCCTGCCAAGATGTATTTGCTAACTGCCCACTAGGCAGCGTGCTTTCACCTAAGTCGTGGTGGCAGTGGTAAAAATGAGGTGTCACAAAGAGTTTGGACACTATAAATACCATTATGCTCAGTGTGTACAAATATGACACAGTTTCAGCAGTTATTCTCATTTCCATTTTTTTTCCATTTCATTTTCCTCCCACTGAACTAATTTGTAGCAGTTAGTTATTATGGAACCTGACCTGAAGATGAATAGCTCATTATAAAAACTTAGACCCTTTGCCTGACTCTACAAATTCCTTTTTATGTTCAAAATATGAAATTTTTAATAATGGAGAGATAGCATCTGATGTCTAATCGATAATGACATAGATGTTAAATCAACATTTTTATTCTCTAATTGGAAATATAGTGTCATGTTCTGAGTAGATTTAAAGGCTAAACAGGGAATCATTAAACTAATTTTGATCCACTTATCAGATCTGAGTTTCTCTCCCAAATAATGCAGACAGCTTTCTGGATTGTTCTTTATTTATTATAAGATATATTGTTGCAGTCTGGCATTTGTCACCAGATGTCCATGAAGATCTGGTAGAGTACATTTAGTTAAACACATAATCAATTAATTGGGACATGCAGGAGTCTTTTCCCTGCCCTCCTTTTTAGCCAGCATCAGTGAAAGGAGCCTTCAGGAAGCTTGCTCTCAGCCTTGGTTTACGTGTAAGAGGTTGCCACCAGATGAGACCAAGTTTGTTCCTCATTCAGCTGACATATACCACTGCTTTGAACAGTGTATGGACCACTGAGTACCTGGTCCATGAGGACTGAAGCCGTTGGACAGATGTTAAATAATAGTGTAAAGAGCAGGATACCCTAATCCATAGCTTCCAGAGCCCTCTGCTACATTTGGTCCAGTGATGGACGCACAACATGCAGCAGAGGCTGTGGAGCTGCCAGCTGTTGGTATGCCCAGAATCTATCCCAGCAAATGCCAATAGTGCACAGCACCCTATATGAGGATTTGCTGATGGCCGGGACTGATCACTAAAGAGATGGTAGGCAAGCATGAGAGAAAGTAGGAGAAGCAGCATCTGGTTTGACAGGAAAAAATTGTCACATATTCTTCTTCTTTCACTTTTCCACTTTGGCCTTTGTTTGCCAAAGTTCTTTCTGGAGCATCTCCTCCTTCTTTCACCTGCTGGCATGTCTGTGACAGAGCAGTGTCAGAAACACCTATAAAAATGCTTCAGCACAGCTGTCCCAGGATTTTGCAATCCCACTTTCCAAGGTGTGATCCAAGGAGTCCTGTGTTACATCTTTCCACATAGCATCCAGATGTGTACTTGTTCAAGGTGGAGAAAGGTAAAATCACAACTGGTAGAGGTGTGTTGTACACAGAAGTACACCTAGTTTTCTGCAGGTGAGGAATAAATTGTCAGAACAACTAAAGTCCCTCAGATCTAGGCAACGTCATGCATAGAAGTGGGAGAAGTGCAGTGCCTGGAAAATCCCAGTTCTCTTCCTGGGGGACTGGTGGGCTACTCTTCACCTAATAGTGTTTTCCATGTGCCTTGGTCTTCCTGTCTCTGTGTTCATATCATTTTGGGGTTTAGCTTTCTAAACTCAAGCTAGTGGGGTGTAGGAGAGTCCAGTCTGGCTTTGAATTTGGTAGGTCAAAGTGACTGTCCTTGCATTTTCAGCGCATGTGATGCTTATTGTTAGTGACAGAAAGTGTAAGGGGATGTGATAATTCCATCTGCTAGTAAATGTTGGAGGGAAAGTTCCATACTGTGAGTAAACAGCATCCTTACAACTATACATGATTTCAGGGGGGAGGCATGTGAACAACTTTAGAGCCCTTGTGGCTGTTTGAATGGTGATTTTTGAAGAAGCAGTATCCTCATCTTCCTGCAAGGAAAACCCTCTCATCTCTTCTGAGGCAGCAGCAGTTAGGACTGTAATGGCTCTAGATAACAAAAAGTGAAATTTGGTCTGGAGTTTCTGTTTGTGTGGCATTTTCTTATTCTTTTTCCTCCTCCTTGCACTGCAAGTCCTGGCTTGAGGGCTTGGATTATTTCAGGGTGTGAGTTATCTGAGGATTTATTTTCAAGTGCAGTTACTCCTGAAGGAGCTGGGGCCATCTAAGATGTGTCTTTGCACATGAAAACACTGCAATTTTCTAGAACCAGATTTAATTAAATTGTCTTAAACAGATCAAAGAGTTACTGAATAACAAGTGACTTTGATATGACTGATGTATATTACACATTGTGCTGTATTGTGGATTATTGTAATCCTGACTATGACAAGGTAGTAGAAGCAGACTCAAATAAGCAACACCATTAAAACTTAAAACATTGGACATCTTTCAAATTCTGTAATCTGAAGATCCCACTTTTTCACACTAAATCCGTTATTCTGCCCTCGGGAAAGCTTTTGCAGGCAGAGTGGAAACTGTTTCTTCTTGACAATTTGATATATAGGGCGTTGCAAAGGGATGAAGATTTTATAAGGAAGATCTCTTCTCTCCTTTCTCCCAAAGAATATAATGAAAAATCCACAAAATTCAAAGCTCTAGTCTTATATCTATTCTGATATAAACTTTGGTTGGAACTGTAGGTATGTTACAGCCTTATAGGATTTCTGTTCCTACAATCAGTGGAGTAAATTTCACCTTACATTTTGCTATTTTATATTTGGACAGATTGAATCATCTTCAAATATCAGTTCAAGCGTAGTTAAAAAATGGTTTCAACTTAGAGAAGTAAAGAAGGCAAGGATTCTTCTTTCTTTGCCTAGCTACATTTTCCTGCCAGTATTTCATGTAGTCAAGCCAACAGCTGAACTACCCTTTAGCAGGAGAATTTCTGCAATACTGAAATCATTTGTGTGAGACAAGTGCCCCTTGAACTTCTGTTTGCCATCAGCATCACAGCAGGACTTAGAGAGCTGTGAAAAATCAGTGAATTTAAAACAGTCATCACATGTGGCACTTCTTGTAATCTAATTTTTTGTTTAGGTGTTCTGAAAACTCAAAAGATTTTGCACATTTGGGTGTAGTGGCTGGTGCCCTCTAATCTTGAGCAGTGTATGGGGAGTGTGAAATGTTTTTTCTGTGTGCTGTGGTCCACAAAGCTATATTAGTAAGAGGATTGAATGTATTGGGAGTCATTTTAAAAAAAGTCACTTCTCTCATAAGAAAAATAATAATCCAGTCAGACTTTAATATAATCATTAACTGAAAAAGCATCCCAAGGTGAACCAAATAGTTGCAGTGATCAGTGGCTGTGTTCTGCAGCAGTATCTAGTAGCCACCAAGTGGAGCTTTTTGATTTTATTTCCTGCTGAGACAGAAAATAAGGTTTTTTCCAGTGGTTCGTGTGCTGGCTCAACCCTTTCCCTTTCCATAGGAGTCTCGCACGAAGCTGTTTAAAGCTCTGTGCCTTGCTTTCTCCATCTGTGCTGTGCTTGGTCGTGCTGTGCTGCTCCACTGGGATGCTGTGAGGACAAAGTGCCCTGAGGGACGTGTCATGTGCTGGTGTTGTATAAACTGCCTGTCATTAGATCCTCCAGTTAGGCCTGCTGCGTGAATTGGTGGTGACAGATGCTGACCAAATTCAGGGGAGCTCCCTTTGTAGCAGCGTGATGTTTCTGCATAATCCGTATGCTTCAGTCTCTTCTGCTTCTTGGGATTCACTGTTTCTTGTTTTATTCTCTCAGCATATGTATCTGTTTGTTGCTCTTTCTAAATATCTCTTTGTGTTCCCCATTTGCCAGTCATTCCTCCACATTTGCTTTCTTTATCTATCTTCCATATACCTCCCTTTGTTCCAGGTGACTGGATAACTCCATGTTATAAAATTGGCTTAATCTCAGTGAATAGATGTCTCTTGAACATTGGATTAGTTTTGTTGAATTGCTAAGAAGCTTTCATATATATTCGACTATAAACGAAAATCCTTCTAGGTGCTTCACAATTAGGCAGAGAGCACAGAAGACTCTTGGCCAAAATGGACACTGTGAAATAAAGCACACTATTATTTGATTCTCCTTAACATCTTGAGGACCTCTTAAAATTAACATTAAGGGGCTACCCTTGAGGGATTAGCTGCTTTACTGCATTTTTCTTTAAAATATAAATGAAAGGTTTGTATTCCTGCTTGCAGACACATGAAGCATGTTTTTTATTCTCCCCCTTTGTCCTGAAAATTTCCCATTGCAAATAACGCCTTTAACAGCCTGAATAACATCTTAGGGTTTGTACTTTGGTACAGAGTTTTCAAGGAAGAGATTAAAAGTACCTGTTCTCACACAAAATCACAGAATCAAGTAGGTTGGAAAAGATCTCTGAGATCATTGAGTCCAGCCTTTGACCTAACACCACCTTGTCAACTAGACCATGGCACTGAATGCCACATCCAGTCTCTTCTTAAACACCTCCAGGGACATTGACTCCACCACCTCCCTGGGCAATGCCTCATCACACCCTCTGTAAGAACTTCTTCCTGATGTCCAACCTAAACCTTCCCTGGCACAGCTTAAGACTGTGTCCTCTTGTCCTATTGCTGGTTGTCTGGGAGAAGAGACCAACCCCCACCTGGCTACAACTCCCTGACTCCCCTTCAGGGAGTTGTAGAGAGTGATGAGGTCTCCCCTGAGCCTCCTTTTCTCCAGGTTAAACAACCCCAGCTCCCTCAGCCACTCCTCGTGGGACTTGTGTTCCAGTCCCTTCACCAGCCTCGTTGCTCTTCTCTGCACCTGCTCCAGCACCTCAATATCCTTCCTGAACTGAGGGGCCCAGAGCTGGACACAGAACTCAAGACGTGGCCTCACCAGCGCTGAGTCCAGGGGAAGAATCACTTCCTTGGTCCTGCTGGCCACACTGTTCCTGATCCAGGCCAGGATGCCATTGGCCTTCTTGGCCACCTGGGCACACTGCTGGCTCATGTTCAGCTTCCTGTCAATCCAAACTCCCAGGTCCGTTTCTGCCTGGCTGCTCTCCAGCCACTCTCTCCAGCCTGTAGCGCTGCATGGGGTTGTTGTGACCAAAGTGGAGGACCCGGCACTTGGCCTTGTTGAACCCTATACCGTTGGATTCAGCCCATCTCTCCAGCTTGTCCAGGTCCCTCTGCAGAGCCTTCCAGTAGATTGACTGGTGTCTTGGTGTCATCTGCATATTTGCTAATGGTAGACTCGATCCCCTCATCCAGATCATCAGTAAAGATATTAAACAGGACTGGGCCCAACAATAATCCTAGGGGGACACCACTAGTGACCAGCTGCCAACTGGACACAGCACCGTTCTCCACCACTTTGGGCCCAGCTCTCCAGCCAGTTCTTAACCCAGCACAGAGTGCCCCTGTCCAAGCCATGAGCTGCAGCTTTTCCAGGAGTGTGCCATGGGAGATGCGTCAAAGGCTTTGCTGAAATCTTGGTGGACACATCCACAGCCTTCCCCTCATCCAGCAGGTGGGTCACCAGGTCATAGAAGATCAGGTTGGTCAGGCAGGACTTGCTGCTCATAAACCCCTGCTGGCTGGGTCTGATCCCCCAGCTGTCCTGTAGGTGTTGTGTGATCGCACTCAAGATGATCTGCTCCATAACCTTGCCAGGCACTGAGGTCAGGCTGCCCAGCCTGGAGTTTCCCAGATCCTTCTTCTGGCCCTTCTTATGGATGGGTGTCACATCGGCCAACTTCCAGTCATCTGGGACCTCCCTGATGAGCCAGGACTGTTGATAAATGATGGAGAGTGGCTTGGCAAGCTCTTCCACCATCTCCCTCATCACCCCAGGATAGATCCCATCTGGTCCTGTAGACTTGTGAGGATCCAAGTGGCTCAGCAGGTCACTCACTTCTTCCTCCTGGATAACAGGGGGGCTTTTTGGCTCCCTAACCCTGTCTGCCAGCTCAGGAGCCCCTTTGTCCTGAGGAGGACTTGTCTTATTGTTGAAAACTGAGGCAAAGAAGGTGTTAAGTATCTTAGTCTTTTCCTTGTCTTTGTTGACTATATTCACACCCACATGCAATAAAGAATGGAGGCTTTCCTTGCCCCTTTTGCCCTTTGCTACTGATGTATTTCTAAAAACATCTTTTATTATCCTTTACAGAAGTGGCCAGATTAAGTTCATACTGCCTAATTTCCTTTCCACGTGACCTAACAACACCCTTAAACACTTCCTGAGTTTCCTGCCCCTTTTTTTCCCTGAGTTACTGCAAAAGGTCCCTGTCCAGCCAGGCCAGTCATCTTTCCCATTGACTCACCTTTCGGCATGGAGGGACAGCCTGCTTCTGCGCCTTCAAGATTCCTTTCCTGAAGTATGTCCATCCTTCCTGGACTCCTTTGTTTTTGAGGGCTGTTTCCCAAGGTACTCTCCGAATCAGTCTCCTGAATAGGCTGAAATCTGCCCTCCGAAGTCCAGGGAGAGGTTGACACCCCTCCTTGTTTCGCCGAGTATTGAAAACTCCATAATTTCATGGTCACTGTGCTCCAGATGTCCCCCAACCACCACATCTCCCATCAGCCCTTCTCTCTTTGTACACAGCAGGTCCAGCAGGGCCCCACCCCTGGCAGGCTCACTCACCAGCTGTGACAAGAAGCTCTCCTCCACACACTCCAAGAAGCTCCCAGACTGCCTCTTCTCCACTATGCTGAGTTCCCAGCAGACATCCAGCAGGTTAAAGTCTCCCACAAGAACAAGGGCTGGTGATCTTGAAGCATCCCCCAGCTGCTTGTAGAATAATTCATGACCCTCTTCACCCTGGATGGGTGGTCTATAACAAACTCCCACCAGGATTTTGGCCTTGTTGGCCTCCCCCTCATTCTCACCCATTGACACTCAACCTTATCGTCACTAACTGCAAGTTCTATAGCACCCAGAGACTCTCTAACCTCCAGAGCCACCCCTCCACCTCTCCTACCTCACCTGTCTCTTCTGAAGAGCACGTAGTCATCCATGACAGCACTCCAGTCATGTCACTCATCCCATCACGTTTCTGTGATGGCAGCTATGTCACAGCTTTCCTGCTGCACGATGGCTTCCAGCTCCTACTGTTTGTCACCCTCACTGCGTGCATTGGTGTATATGCACTTCAGCCGGGCTGCTGATTTCACCCCTAACTCTGGCTTACCACCCTTAGGCTCATCTCTGGAGAGCCTGGTTTCATCCCCTTCCCCCTTCAAACCTAGTTTAAAGCCCTTCTTATCAGGCCTGCCAACTCATAGGCTAGAATCTTTTTGCCCTTGCTAGATACATGAAGCCGATCTGACTCTAGCTGGCCTGGTGCCATCAAAATTGCCCCAATATCAAAAAAATCCAAAATTCCACTGATGGAACCAGTCATTAAGCCACTTAGTGATAAAATGGCTCTTCCTATTCCTTTCTTTATTCATTCCTGTTACTGCAGGAACTGAGAAAAACACCACTTGCACTTCTGTCCTATCAGCCAGTCAACCCAGTGCCTTGAAGTCCTTTTTAATTAGCCTAGTACGCCTGTTATCAACCTCATCACTGCCAACTGGGACAAGCAACAGTGGTAACTCCCTGAATTAGTTCAGGGAGTCTCCCTTACCTGGGCCCCAGGGAGGCAGCAGACTTCCCTGTGAGATGGGTGCAGTCGGCATACAGGGCCCTCACTTCCCCTTAGAAGGGAGTCACCTACTACAACTACCCTTCTACTGTACGGAACTGTGTAATTTAAAATATATTTGCCTGTTTAATCAGGTTTTTAAGAGAGAGAATTGTGGTTTTTTATTACTCAGCATTTAGGAGATTGGATCAGCTGGTTTTTTAAGCAGAAATGCATTTTTCCAATTTGTAAGTTAAAAAAAGCCCATACCTTTAGTAGATTATTTCTAGAAAAGCTAGTAATCAGAATGTTTGTATAGAGCTTTAAGAAAATTGCTTATGAAACAGGCGCTGTTCGTGCAAGTTTTCTGTGTGATTTATGCAGAACTCTGCAAGCCGTATTTGAAGCCTCCTAAGTTGGAAGGTATTTCCAGTAATGACTGAGCAGCTTTAATTAGGCTTAAAATAGATAGCAATGTGAAAATACATCTTGCCACAATATGTAACATGGGCTGCTATCTCCCTACAGTAACAGAGTGATATTACCAAGGAAAATTACTGCTGATTTTTTCCATCTTTTCAGAAGTATATTTGCAGTTTTATGTTTCATGCATATTGCCATAGAGCCCCTGATGTGTTAACTTTTGTCTGCTTGTTTGTTTGCCTACTTCAAAGACTTAACGGGTTTTAATATTTTCTTTCCCAAGCACACAGTGTTAAACTATTTATTTGCTCAGATAGGTGAAAATTTGGAGATCATTTAAGGTGCAGTGCATTATCAGTCTATTGACTTCTCTTGATACAATTGCACCATTTCCTCTGGTCTGCATCTGTGAACACGTTTCTTGGGTCTGTAGGAATAGCCCTGCATTTATTTAGCTTGATAATTTGCATAAGTTACATGAGGTTCTAAAAAGAGTGGAAAGGCATCAATAGGGACTCAAAAATCCAATCTTAAATAAGCCTAAATACAACAATCAAGCCTTTCCAGTAGGAAAGGTATGAGGAATGTGGGAGCAAAGCAAGGTGCTTAAAGCATATTTTGCAACATCAAACCCATTCCAACTTTTTGACAGTGGTTTTGATATCAGGAGAATTTTCAAAAGTGAAATAGGTCTCTTTATGCATAGTGTCCAGTTTCATCAGGACTTGATTTCTGGCTCCTGAGCAGCCACTCCAGAAATTGAAAAGGAGGGTTTTGTTTTAGCAATGTAACAATGTAACAAGGGTGAAGTCGTCAAGATCAGCCTTACAGCAAAACAATTCATTTAAGTGATATAGCTTTGAAAGGATATCGGCATTTTCTGCTCTCTAAAAATTCCAGCTGAGTTTTAAGACCAACTTTAGAAATTGGTTTGCTAAGTCTTGTGCATCCTTTACAAACCCAAGGTATTGCACCAACCTGGAAATCTCCTAGGCTTCTGGCAACATTTAGGTGGGAAGCAAATAGCTTCCAAATTGTGATATCTTCTCCCTCTAAAGCAAAGATGGATAATCCAGTTGCCAGCACACAAGTAATGCAAAATATATAAATCTATTTTGAATGCAGCAGAATGTGGCAACAAATAAAATACAGCTTTCTGGAGAAATGATACTTTATGTTTCTGCGTTTCTAACTCACTTGGCCAGTGCATCTCAGGTTTCATGATCTATTTTGCAACTCCTGGGGTAACCCGAAGAGGCATCAGCTGCCGCTTCTCAGTCCATTCTCACATCCCAGCATTTTAGTAGTAAAACAATTCTTCTCTGATATGATTCCTTCAGAGGTGTATTTCACCAGGAATTTCTGTGAGATGTTGGATATAGTACAAGTAGTTCTCAGGTTCCATTCCTAAAGCCATATTATATGCTTTCTCACACAGGTAAGTTTGCGTGTGTCATGTTATTTCATCACAACTGTGAACTCAGTGGAGCTGTTGAAGAGACCGTATGAAAATGGATCAATACAGATGTGTTTGCAGGAAATACGTGAGACAGGAGGAACTGATGCTTTGAAACCTGTTGCATCTTGTGCACATGATCTTAAATGGGCACTCAGGTCTTAACACACATGAAATAATTACTCATGATGATGTTTAGTTAAAGCGGTGATTAGAGATTGACCCTCAGTTCTAGAGCTCATGAGTCTTCATGGATTATCTTTCAGCTTGATGCCTAAAATAATAGTTCTGATTCCAAAGTTTGGGCTTCTAATTTAGGATCAGGTATTAGATCTTCCTGGAACACTCCAGTTTTAAGTTAAAGAATCAGGTGTAAAGATGCCTCTCCATCCTGAAATAGAGTGATTTAGTAGTCACATTTCTATTGCAGATAGATTTTTACAAATGGTTGTTAGATGCATGATTAATCAATATTTTACTAAGCACATAGTCGATTTTTAAAGAGTTGTTATACTGTTCAAGAAACCAAATGGTTGTTCATAATGGTCTGTAACTCCTGCTTTTGAATGATGTGTTTACAGCACTCACTGGGATTAAGATCCGCATCAGACCACACAAACCTGGAGTCCTGTGCCTGGCTGTGGTCTCCAGCAGCTGCACGGGGTCAGTGCAAAGAGCACAAAAGGTTTAAACATACTCCCAAAACCCTGCTATGCACTTGTTTCTCATGTAATTTCCTTTATGGCCTGGTGACTTGAGCAGATGAATGGAAGAACCCATGTAACAGGATGTGGGAGAGGATAGGCTCTTACGAATTTAAAATGTGTTTAAATCATTTATTACCTTTTCATAATTCTAGAGCGTAATTAACTTTTTATGATTCTGAAGTAATTATTGATGGGGTCTACCAAAAATATGCTACAATAAGATTAAAGCAACTTGGAAATAATGATGCAATTATTACTCGAGGTACTGTCAGATTTCTTGCGACTTCAATAGAGTGAATTCCGTAATTTAAAGTATAGCTATGTTTGGCCATATAATGGCCAAATTATCCCTGTCTTTCCTTCTCTCAGCTATCAAGTGCTGCATGTCTGTCCCCAAAATCAATAATCTATTGTTCATCATGACTTCTGGAGTTCAGATTTTGCATACCTGGAAGGAGTTCTAATAGTAATACTAATACTACATCAGTACTTGTTATGTACTTTATTAAAACACAGAAATTTAGTGTGTGGTTATTATGTGCAATGTTATTGAGTTAATACCACTTTAGTTTACAGCATATATAGCAGACTACTTGCTTTCTCAAGACTCATTATGAGTTTAGTGCTTCATAGAGAGAATGAGGTTTGTGAGGCTTCAAAGTAATTTGTGATGCTTTTTGACAGTGGAACTATTGATTGAATTTCTGTTTGATTTATTGTCATTATTGATTAAATACTGCATTTTTTATAAAATTGTAGCCAAAAAAATGTGTAGGTGTACATCATAAATGCAGTCTAGTTTCCTATTAGTGCCTGACCAATGTAAGATTCCAGTTATACTGTAGTTAATTAACTTTTCAAATAGATTGGATAGCAGATTACACTTTTATTAGTTTTATAGTTGTGCAAATATTTGACTTGGAGCTGGCTAGATCAGTAATCCTCAGGGATCTTTATGATCTTATTTAAACCAGCCAAAGCAAAAATCAGTTCAGCTCTATTACAATGGTGGGAAACATACTGAAACTCTCAAACTGATGAAACTGTGGGAATAGAGTGCTTTATGCAGTGGTGGTGGTTTCACGTGAATAAATACAAGCATTGGTTTATCATGTTGAGTTTCAGGCTTTTTCATTCTTATTTAAAATATCTTTCTGTAGAAAGGACTAAAGCAGTTTGGGACTTGGAAAAAACTCACACTAGATGTAACTTGAACAAGAAAGGCATCCAGGATCAACCACATGAGTGAGAAACCCAAGTGTGTACTCCTTTGAGTTAAAAAGAATGATTTAGGTGGAAAAGGTTCTCTGGAGGTCTCTAGGCATAGCACGGCTCAGAGCAGCAGCAGCTTGATGAAGTTGATCTGGACCTTGTCCAGTTGAGTTTTCCTATTACCTTGCCAGGCAATCTGCTTGGGTTTTGAGTATCCTCCTAGGAAAACACTTGCCCTAATATTCTTCCTAGTAAGGTGGTTTAACTTGATGTGAAGGAGAAAGAATCTAGGCCTGATGGCAGCAAATAGAGAAAGAAGGATGCAACAAAAAACTGCATGGGTAGCAGAGGGCAATAAAGGAACAAATCATGTAAAAAAATCCTCCTGACATTTAGAGCTGTGTGCAGTTGGAACCTGAAGACCAGTCTTGTCTGCCTAGCCACTTTTCTTGCAGTAACTTCACTGATGTATTTGTATGCCCAGTGTGAAAATGTGTGTTGATTACCAACAGGTAGCATGTAGATTTCCTTGTCCACATTCCATGTTGTATAACCCAACCTTAGGCAAAGCTTCCTGTTCAAGCCTTGCCACCTCAATCTCTTTTGTAAACTAAAGGTCTGTATTGCTGTGCTGCATTTCCCTCATATCTATATCCTAAAGTAATTTTCATTAGACCCATTTCCATACTGTCCACTATTTCACTTCTTACAGAAGCCATATATGCATCTTCATGCCTCTTGCTGCTGCGCCTTGGTTTATTAAGACTCTAAAGGAGATGAAACTGCCCTTTGTGTGTGTGGAGACTTGTTAAACTAGAGTCCTGAGAAACATCAGTAAAGTTAAATCCAGGTTCAGATATGATTGTTCTTTCATTATATCCAAACCTTGTCATGACAAATAGCCATAACAATTAGCCTTGAGTATTTCTGCTTGTTTTGACGGGGCTAACATTGAAAAGAGAATGGTAACTTTAAGTGAAAGGGACAAAAGTGACCAGCAGAACCTAGGGGGTTTTATGAATGTTTTCAGACCCCAGGTTTTCTCTTCTCCCTTACCTTGCATTCAAAATTATGTAGCAAAATGATTACAGGTTCTGAAAAACAAATTGGTCAGCATTAATTTTTTAATATGACTGCCTACCATGAAAAAGAATTATATTGGCTCAGACAGATGACTTGCACGCAGCAGAGGAGACTCAAAGTGGTAACTGTTTTTTTACAAGCTTCCTGTTCAGTTGGGAAAATGTTGGAGGCAAATAAAATGGATTTCATAATGCATTATACATATTAATAAGACTGTGAAGTAAAATGTCTTTGATCGTTTTCAGTTTAATTTAAAACATAGTCTCTATTTGATTTTTTGATTAGTCTGAGAGTCCTGCAATCTTGATATCAACAGATAGTTTCTTTTTGCAGTAAGTGTTCCATTTATCAATGTCTAAAGACTGCAGACCTGCACTACTGTATTAAATAACATCAGTCTTGAAGTACAGGCGAACTTTATGAACCTTAATGAATGCTGTTCTATGAATGACAAAGATTCGGAGCTCCAATAAGCTCCAAGGCTGTCAACTCAGATGGAAAGCCTTTATACCTGGAAGAAATAGGCAACAGAACAAGCATTTAAAAATGTGATAAGGTCAGTGTTGTTAGTGTGGGGATAAATTTGATTTTCCATCTTCTCCACATGGTTTTGGAATGATAAGTTCTGCACTGCCTCGATACTGAGGAACTTGGTGATGACACAGCAGTGCAAAATCAAGTGCTGTGTTTCTACATGCAGGCACTGTAATGGAAAGGCAGGACAACAGGGAGCCCTTGTGTCTTTGTAGGTGCATGGAGGGGATGTGGTGCCTGCCAGACCTGCATCACAGGTGTCCTGCACTGCTTTCCCTGGGCTATTTTTCACTTGTCTGCTGTCCTTATATGAAAATCGAATGGCCAGCAAGGCTGTTCCTGTGCTTGTGCTGACCATTGCCTCATAGCACTTCTCTTAATGCTGATTACACTGTGATTTGTTTGTGTAGTGCCACTGGAGATCTTTCTGTCTAAGGACATCGAAGCGCTTCACAGCTGTTAAGAGAATACTGAGTAGATTTAGCAAAGAGAAAAGAGCTACATTGTCCCCAGCCCAAGCAAGCCTTGCACCCAGGAGGATGACATCTTTCACCAGCATAACATAAGGCAGTTGTGAGCCAGACCAAAAGCCTGTCTTGGCAGCAGAGCTCTGAACATTAAGCAATAGGAGATAGCTAGAGAAGGGTATAAAATGGGACTCCTGTATGCTGACTGTCTCTGACGTGGTGTTAATACATCCCCTAGTTGGGGAGAGTGTCACTCTTTTTACTACTTTGTTAGAGATTTTTCTTTCAGGTTTTCTTTATGGTTGCTTTTTGAGCAATGGTAATTTGCTGGCACCCATAATTCCTTTGTCAGGGAGTTTTACAGTTTACCTATTCCCTCTATTTTTGTTTATGTCAACCAATATGTGAAAGCTCCTGCACTTGAGAAGACTGCAGGCTTTCCCTGTTTGTCAGACACAGCTGATGGCACAGTTTTGCTCTGCTTTGATACTTCCTTGATTTTCTGGGACTTCTTCTGGGATGGTCAGGGGAGTCCTGGAAGTCCTTGGAGGAACATTAGGGTGCCAGTGAGAACAGCTAGATGAGCCCATGGCTGCTAGCAGCAGCTTCTAGCCAGCTCTTCCATCTGCTTCTGATCAAAGGGGGCTCTGAGTTTGCAGATCTTAAGTCTTGAACAAGGAGAGTCAACTGGGACACTGGTACAGGTTGCCCAGAGAAGCTGTGGATGTCCCATCCCTGGAAGTGTTCAAGGCCAGGTTGGATGGGACTTTGAGCAACCTGGTCTAACGGAAGGTGAAAGGAATAACCTGCTCTATTCTCTGCCATGGGCAGGGACATCCAAAGGGTCTTTAAGGATCCTTCCAACCCTAACCTTTCCATGATTCTATAATAAACACTCTTCCAACATCTCTGTTAGTCCTTTCCCAGAGCACAGCTCTGAGAGGTAGCTGTTTATGCAGCAGTTGGAGTGGAAAGGAACTTCTAACTGCTCACATAAGCACATGTGTCCTTACACACAACACTGATGTGTCACAGAGTCTGATCCCTATCAACCACTGGAATAGTTTTCCTGGTAACAATGGAAGCCTTGACTGGCACATGGACCTACTGAAGGTGGTTGTGGCTTTACAGGTTTTGTGCTGCAGAGACACCTAACGCTCCTTGCTGTGGCTAGAGCAATGGAGGGATGGCCTTTTGTTCTCACTGGGGATCTGTGTCACCAAGTGCATGATCTGTGGGAGCAGGTCAGCAGACTGCATGGCATCAGAGATGACAAGAAAGAGTCTGAGACCCTGCAGCTTCCAAACCCTGAACCTTCAACTGCAGCAGGGGGACAGGCAGTGTGTCTACCTACCAGGTTAGAAAGTAGAAACTCTAGTGATGGTGAAGGGTAGAAGCTGATGGCTTGTGGCCCTGAGGGGAAGGCCCTGCTCCACATGCAGATCTACAGTATGAAATAGTTTCAGAGCTGAGGCAGCTCCCTGGATGAGAGCTCTGTACAGTGAAGTACTTAAGCCAGCTGAACCTGAAACATTTGGCAAGAGACAGTGGTGAATGGCAGTGTTGGGAAACTTCCTACTTGTGGGGAATGAAGGCCTCCATCATTGCTTTCCTTGATACTGCCAGTGAGGGGGAGGAAGGCCTGAAGGGAACTGGATGGATCCCGTGCCTCAACAGTTGTTTGCCCAGCTGGTGTAAGCAGCAGGATTTGGCTTCTGTGACACACTCAGGTCTATGAGCCTTAGTCAGTAAGTAAAAACTGTTAGCTACCAAGTACTGACCAATTCCTGAACCTCTGATACTAATCACTTTCTCACTTCTGCAGAAAAGGCCAGTTTTCTTAAGCAGCAGGAGAAATCCCTGCCTCTTGGCAGGTCCGCCTGTCCCAGCCTGTTCCCAGCACGAAGGGTTAACAAAGGCAACTTATCTTTTTAACTGGTTTCTTGGCGGGCAGTGCAGGTTGTACAATTAACAGGTTTTCTTTGTCTAGTTTAACGGCAGGTGTTCTTTGTCCAGAAATTGGCAGTGTATTTATTGGGTTCAGCATTTCATCTTGAGACCAGCTTTCATGGCTGCTTAGTTTGGGCATCACTCAGGGCCAGGGTTGCGTACTCTAGCTTTAACAGTACCCAAGGCCAGAGATGATAGCACGGTCACACTCTCGCAAGTGCCTGCACCCTAATGTGCATACTATGGAAAGGAAATGAGAGGAATTGAGAGGTCTGAATGCATTTGAAGGGCTATGATTTCCCTAGTGTCCCAGTGATGTGGTAAAATAGCTCACAGGACTGGAGTGCTGCCATGGATAGACGGGCATTTTCAGGAAGGGCAAGTTGGGACAACAACAAGGGGGGGTTGCAGCACCTGCAGGTCAGAGATCATCATCTCCTCTACTCAGTACTGGTGAGAGACATCTGGAGAGCTGTGCTGGGCTCTCCCAGCACAAGGTACTAGGGTACCTTCTTCCTTGTGGTACCCAGGGAAAAGATGAGAGGCAGCAGGGACAAACTTCAACAGGAAAAAGCATTTAACAGAATAAAAAGCTGACTTCCTTTAAGAGTGATGAAACACCAGAGGTTGTGGAGTCTTTGTCCTTGAAGATATTAAAAGCCTAGCTGGACATGGACTTGGACAGCCTGCTCCAGCTGACCTTGCTTTGAGCCAGGGGCTGGACCAGGTAATCTCCAGAGGTGCATCTGACACCACCGATTTGGTGACAGCGTGGCACCTTCTTCAGAGCTTTTTGTAGGTAGTGGCTCCATTTAACTGTTTCCTTGCTTGCCATGTCTCCTTAATGCTGAGATAACTGCTGTAGCACATGAGTTATAAGGGGAGCTGTATTTTAGTTTTACAGATGAGGAAACAGAGGCACAGGGTGACTTGTCTACAGTTATTCCTTAGGCTAAGGTCAGGATCTGAGTATCTGCATATGAATGCTTTTATCCTGACTTTTGCTTCAGTCTGAAGATGTGTCTTGCCTCAGATTTATCGGAGAAAACCCAGTTGCATGTCAGTAGTTGCTAGTTGAATACTCACCTGTTCTCTTCTTTGTAAGTCTTTTCTTTCTTTCATGGCCTTGAACTTATCAACAGGATTCTTCATAGCTAAAGAAAAAGAGTTTCCTCTTAGAACTAAACTTTTATCAAGTTATAACTCCATTGCACTAGCCCAACATTTTAAAATACATTTTAGTAATAAATATTTGCAGTCATCTCTAAAGCTGCTGTCTCTGAAACACAATTACTCAGCCTTTCCTTTTCTTCTTTCCTCTGAAGGTAACAGAATAGGGATATTGAAGCATTAGTCATTTAAAAAATATGATAAAGTGTTTTGATGCATATGGGAAAAAGAGGGGGGTTACACAGATGCTTAAAATATGTCAGAGTCACATGTCACTGTAGGAAGGAGAGGGAGAATATTAGAGAGACTGCTGCAAGAAGTAGTTACTAATAATAAAAGAATTGAAAATCGTAATTTGCTGTAACTGATGAAACTATCAGAGTGTCATTTATGAAGAAAAGGAACAGGCCAGGCACACGAGTAAGCACTGCCTGAAAGGACAGAAAAGATCTGAATGCGTATCAGAGTCCTCCTAACAGAACAGTAGTTGGAGCACAGCAAGAGAGAGATAAAATGTGTTCCTTCTTGGCAGTGTCTGGGTAGCTGGTGGAGGGAGAGACCCTGCTGTGACAAAGGGTCACACACATTTACTGCTGGGAAATTACTTGCCCATTTCTAACCCCAAGCACCTGCCCAGGAAACGTCCATAATTAATGAAGCTCTCAGAGAAAAGGCTGGCTGTTAATACCTTTCAAAGTCAATGAAAATGGGACCATGTGTTTCAAAGGCAGCAGAAAGGGGCCCAAGAATGTACAGTGTCTAGGAGTTTGGCTTCCCTGAGGCTTTATGTTTACCCTGGGATTTTCTGGGTTGAGAAATACTGTGTAACAATAGTTCTGTCTAAGAATAGAAGTTTCTAACTAAAAAAAGTTAATGTTGTTCTTCAAAACCTCATAGCTCTCCAACTTGCAGTTTACCTACAAAGTTCACTAAAATATAAATGTACTGATTTGCTTTGGAATTAAGTTTCCTTTGCACTCACTTTTGCATTGCCCAGAGTGACATCTTTGAAGAACCTGACAGGATTGGTTTCTGATTGAGAATCTCTCCTTTTTACCAGAGCAAAAAAGATGAAAGTACGGGCAAAACTGTCTGCGAAGGGAGCAGATTTGGCAAGTACTGTCAGTGTGGAGGAAGGTGAGAGCATTGACTCTCTGAGGAGCTACTCTTCCTAACCACGCACACTCTATGAATTTATTATAAGGTTTCCCTCCCTGGAGAAATGTTTCCCTGAGCTTGCAAGGCAGGGATGCTGGAAAGTGGAAAACAGCTTCCCCTTCTTTTGGCCAGACATGATCCCAGCAGATTTTAGATCTGTCAGCCTCATGGACAGGTTTTTTACAGCTTCTTTGGTTTTCCTGGAACAGTAATGTGTGGATGAATCAATGGCTTTTCAATTCCATTCCATGTCAACTGGCAAAATGGTATCTTCTTTCAAGGAACAGTCTGGGAATGATCTTCAGGATAAGGAAATGTGCAGAGGGTACAAGAATAAACTACTCATTGTGAGAGGAGTATGTACTACTATACTGCTGTAGCATCAGTTGGTATTTGTCTGTAAGTTAGGGAGGGCAGAAGTCCCCTCTTGACATCTTTTTTACCTTGTACCTTTCTCAAATATGTTGCTAGAAATGTCACCTAAATCCATCATTAACATTTAAGTTTGCAGTCTGGAAACAAGCACACGGAAATTAAGGATTGTGTTTTGGTTAGGTTTGATTTTCACTTTCTGCAGATATTTGTTCCTTTTGTATATTGCTTTATTGTAGTTCTCATTTTCATTTGATTCTCCCACTATCACTCCATTCAAGCTTCAGAAAGAAGCTTGCTTTTCTACCTGCAAGGACACATTAGAAATCAAAATACACCTCTGCATCTCTCTGTGAACAACCTGGCTTAAATACTGTGTGAAGATACCAGAGAGCAACCATGAAAACCATACTGAAGATATTAGTCTGTTGTGCCAGAATCCATTGTCTCATCAGGATCTGTTGCTTTCTGTTATTTGGGAAATGGATTGTCCTGACAGCTCCTAAGTGAAAATGGTTGTTAGATTAAAATGCCCTTAGAGTTCATGATGGATTTAACAGCTTTTATGAGCCATTTGTACAGTGAAACACATTCTTGGGGTTGTATGGCAACTTGAAAGCTGTTTTAGCTAAGGGCAGCTTTTCAACTGTCCAGAGCAGTTCCTGTGTTGGGCACTTCTGGAAGACACAGACTTGTGCAAACAAAATGCATGTGTGTGCCAGTTAAATGCACAATTTTTATGGATTTACTGTGGTACTTCAAAGCTAAATAAGCTGCAATTTTGTGATTTTAGTTACTGAAACTAAGCAGATAATGGATTATGACAAGATTTTGCATTATTTCTAGTGGACTGGATGACTCATGTCAGCATAATCCAGGTTAAGAACTGCTCTCAGAAAGAATCAAACTCAAAACAGCCTTCCACAGAAGAACATATCTTGTTTCAAGTTAGAAGGACAAATTCAACTCCAAGTTCTCTTTAAACTCTTTGGAGTTGCTCCTAGTTTTACAAGTCTTTTACTATTTTGCTATACTGCAGTATTTAAGTATTGCAGCAAGTTTCATGCATTCAGGTATTTCTGGGGCTGGGGGAAAAAAAAAAGAGAAAAAATAGATGCCCTTGGTTTCTTTTAGTTTAATATCAGAATAGTCAAAATATTTCTATTCTCCTCTACTGTTGCTAAGGAAAAGAATCATTCTGAACAGATTCCATTTTAATGCAGACTTTTTTGTTAAAAAACCGACTTACTCTATGCCATAATTTGTTGATCATTTTAAGGTGCTATGCGCTGGAAGCAGCAGTTTCCTGGCTGTGTACCATTTGGAACTGAGCAGAGCATGCCACCTGCTGAAAAGCCTCATGGAACCTGCTCAAAGGAAAACAAATAGGCTATGCTTGGGGCTTGAAGGTATTAATAACACTTGATAATAGTGATAACATTCTTCAGGTACAAAAAGAAAATTTAAAAAATCTGATACATTCTCCCTCTTGACAGATGGAAGTTTAATTCTCTTCTCCCCCTTTTATAAATCTGATTCTGACGTTTATCAGGAAGGCTTTCAGACCCCATGTTTTTGGGGTCTTAAAGGAAAATTATAGTTCTCAGATTTTGTTAAGAGAAGAGTCTTGATTTTCACACACAGATTAGCCAACAATTTTCTATGAAGCTCAGAATGCCTTTGTTTCTACAGCTGTTTGAGGAACACATTTCATTTTATTGTTGCATAACTACTTTTTGCCATAACAAAGGCATTAATCTGCATGTACCTGAGAAAGATACATTACATAAAATACAGGATGTGTATATGAGAGACAGAAAAAGTATGGGACATACCATGATGTTCCAGATACAGGAGGGAAGTTAGGGATTCTGGCTCTGAAAGCAAGACCCAAGTTATTTTAGACAGTAGTTTGCTACTGTAGCAGAGAAGCAGCTTGCTGATCATCATCTTTCAAGTGGGTGTCATCCAAATGTTAAGTCCCAGTGTTACTGTATATTTAAAACTTTCCTTAATTTTCCTTAAGAATTCTACTCCTACATCAGGTGGTGCTGTGACAATCTCCAGCTTTAGTTTAAAAACAAAGAATTGCCAGCTTTTTATTGTGGAGAAGAAACATTACATTACGAATGTAATTCCTGACAAAATTTTAAATTTCTGTCTTTTTACACTACACATATAGACAGACTAGGGATTGTTGTGAATGATACAGATTTTAATACAGGAAAGTGAGACCAGCTTCAGTAACGTTTTTGCTATTAGTGAATGAAATGAGGTCACAGGGTGCCAGGACTGAGAATCAGCCCTGAGTAAAAGACCAATGTACTGAGTATCTCTTCCTTTTTAGCTCTGACCCCTTCAGTCACCGGCTCACTGCTGGATTGCCTTTCTGACAGAGAACTTTTGTGAACTGTCTTCAATAAGGTTTAGGGGAAAAAGGAAGAAAAATTCTCTTTGTTGTTTGTTAGCGTAGGAAAATGTAACACAAGATAAAATCCTACTGACCTGAACTCCTGGGTTCATTCTTTGTAAGTGATAATTTGCATCATCAGTGCGGTTGCTTTTACTTCAGAGTCAGTTGAGAATGAAATACGTGCTCTGAGGGGAAAATGGTGCTATTTAAAATTGCCTCCTGGGAACACCTCTCTTCTTCAGGTCAGCAGCTACTGTCAGAGTGCAAACATAGGGAAGTTGGGTCCATGATCTGCTGTCAAGAAGCAGCTGATGTTTGTGAACAAATACTCACCAAGAGGGATGAACCCATCTATTCTTCCTGCTCATGATAATCCTATTTGAAATTGCTGGCTGCACATTTACTGGTCTTAAAATCATTCTCTCCTGTTTTAAACTACAAAAACCAGGGACAAAGACTTCATTTAAAAGTCAGGATGAAGCCCACAGTAGATTATTAAATTCTTACCAACACCAGAGGACCCGAAATTCCAGCTCTACTTTAAAAAATGAGATGATCTTGTGAAAAATAACAGAGGAACCCCCAAATATATTAAAAACATAAAACATTACAGACTCTGCATGGTTGTTTGGTAGTTTGGCATTTGGAATGTAATGTTGCATTAATGCCCCCTGCTGATAAGCCTTCAAAAATCTACTTTGGATCAAGCTCAGTATTTAATTAGGCCTCTTTCTTTAAATTAAAAAAAAAAAGAAATCTAGCATCTATCTCATCACAACTGGGTTCTTCTTACATAGATCACGTTTCTTTTAAGTCTGCTACATAATAAGGTCTTTCTACTCTTGGTTTAGTAAAAGGGACAAAGTGATGTTGCATGACTAAGTAGGAAGTAAATCTTGAAGTAGAAAAGGAATCTTTTTATAATGATTTCATAAAGAAAGCAAATTATTATAATGAAATATAGCTTGCCAAAGCAGAGAAATTCCAAGAGGGTGAGCAGATATTCAGAGTTATACTAGAGGGAACTGAATCACAGAATCACTGAGATTGGAAAAGCCCTCTGAGACCATTGAGTGTAATCATTAACACATCACTGCCAAGTCCACCACTAGCCCATGTCTCGAACCCACATTCCTAAATGATAAACATATTCATTGCATTTATTATGTATTTTCTAGCTAAATAAAAGATTTAATTAGTACTGATTTTTACAGAGATACTTGGTTTTATATTTTTCCTCCCTCTTCAAGCAATGGAAGAAATGCTTTTTGTTTGCTATTGGTGATTCAAAAGATACTACTGTGTTTTTTCCAGTTCCCATCACCTGTGGTGCTGCATCTTTCCTTTGTGCAATCATCTTCCTGCCTCTCTGAGGTACATAAAGCCTTGTGCAAGTGTCTGTAGCATTGGCTGACCATCTGAAGCTTGTAAGACACCTGCCCCATTTTTAATACTCTTGAAGTTAATGACCCCTTTCCTCACTTGTGGAATGGTCACAGATCACAAGTGAGAAAAGGGGGGAAAAAAACCAAACGAAAACAAAACAAAAAACCAGAAAATAATAGGACAGAATTGTTCATCCAGAATTTGGTCAGAAGCAGGTATGCAGTCTTTGGACATCCAGGGCATGAGCCAAATGCTTCCACACCTAGTTCTGCTGGAGCAGACAATAAACGGCCCAGGATTTTCACCACCACGAAGAGTAAATATAAGAATAAGGATATGTAGGATAGAAAAGGAGGCCAAACTACTATAGATGACAATTACCTTTCTTAATTGATACAGTCGGTGTCATATTTCATAGAATAATAGAATCACAGAATGGCTTGGGTTGAAAGGGACTTTAAGGATCATCATGTTCCAACCCCCTGCCCTGGGCAGGGACACCTTCCACTAGACTAGGTTTCTCAGAGCACCATCCAACCTGGCTTTCAGTGGATCTGGGAGAATTTATCAACTCTCTGAGGTTGTACCTCTGAGGGCAGTACCTTGTGACATATTGATCTGATATGGCACCTCTTCACCTCTCAAGCCTACTCAGCATTCAGGAGTGATGTCAGAGGAATCACCCTAAAGATTAGAACATATTTGTCAGCATGAACGTCCTTGACAGCAGTCTGAGAGGGGAAGGTAGCCAAGAGTTAGTTAGTTTGTTCGTGGCATGTCATTATTGTTCCCTTGGAAAGGTGTGGGGTGTTTTCCAACTCCTCATTCCCCCGGCACAGCACGTTTCCATCTAATGTTGCAGTACGTGTAGGAGTTGACCTTGCCAGTCACCTGCCCAGGAGTACCATGAATGTGAATGTGGACTTCCTCCCATCTTCTTACAGATCCAGAAAGACTTGATGGAGGAGACAGAAACAAGAGTCATTACAAGCAAATCCATCTGTAATGAAAATAAAAAAAAATAGCAGAGGTCATATGCAGCTTAGATTTTTTTTTTTTTCTTTTTTATTGTTGTTGATATGGAGAATTCTTGATTTTGAAAAGACAGATGCTGGGAGAAAAATATCTTTTTAATTAATAGAAGTAGCAAAGGTTTATAGCTTGTAATGGACCCCTGCAACTGGAGGTCAGAAACCCACCAGGTCTATATCAGTCTTCTGGCAAACACTGCTTCCAACAAACGAAACCCACTATCTCTAATTATTCTTACCTTACCAGGGTATCTGAACAAATACAAAGATATATATCTATATATCTATATACAATAGTATATAGATATATATAAAGATATATGCCTTGGACTTGGTTTGTTTTTATACATAGACCTTGGCTACATAAATACTATTACAGTTAGGATATACAGCTCATGGTGTGGGGTAGGTGTCCCTCCTCCCTTCAAGCGGACAGTTTCAGCCTGTGTTCAATCCGTGAGTCACAGTAACCTGTCAAAGTAGGCTTAAATTTATTATATGAAAAACACTCATGAAATGTAAAGGTCTACAAATGAAAAGGTTGAAATTTTTTTTTTAAACTGAGAAAGCTAGAGAAGTGTGTAGAGTGTACTGAGTTGCATTTGATAATCAATGTGCCTCATACTATTACTTATTCTATTTTCCATGTATGAAAAAGTTGTACTGGTTAAAGCATTTTTATGCCCTTATGTCTGTTGCCATTAAGAGAACTGTACTGCTTTAACTGCACAGTTAGAACTGGATAAATCTGTATTCCTTATAAGGATGAGCTCTTAGGTAACATTAAGTTTCTGTGGTGTAGCACCTCGCCATTCTTCAAGGACCATTACATAAATAAGAAACTGTAAGAGTTTTTAACCAGATGTCAGTATTTTTAGAGGTCATGCTGCTCTCACAAAACATCTTGTCCTGAAATAAGGGCTTTAGGGGAAGATACGAAGTCCTTTTTGTTTGTCTGAGTGTTCTCTTCCACCTTATAAACTATACCTAATTCAAACTTAATCACTAAGATGGTGAAATAAGGTAATAAGTTTTTGAAATGGACTTGTAAAAAGCTCTGCCGAGGCTGCTTTGACAATTTCTACACAGCTCCAGCTTCAAAAGCCCGTGAGTGTTAATAACCCCTCTCTGTCTCCCCTCTCTGCTTCCCAGCTTGTGCCACCATGCTGACTGGATTTAAAAACTCCTGTAACAAAGCCATGTCCTGTAGTAGGCTACTATCAGACCAGACCATGACGTTTGTGTGCCACAGTTGCATAAGAAAACTGGTTTCAGAATTAGATTGCAAAATCAGTTCTATAAGGTGAGGGAGATAAAACAATTTGAGGAATGGCAGTTTAGAAAGATTATTGGATTTCAGATTTAATCTGACAGTGTAAAATAAATGGTTATTCAGTGGAATGAAACTATTCACTTGGGTTTGTTTTACTATCAAGTGGCGTTCCAATATGGGTTGTTTTTCTTCTCTTTCTCCAAGTGAAGTGTTTGTTCATTACACAGTGTAATGTGTAATGAACAGTCCTTTGTCTCTTTTTTTGTTCTTGTTGTTTTGCAGTATTTTCATAAAAAGTAGATGATTTGCTGCATCCAGTTTCTTGGCAACATAAAAGATTCTGCGTCAGCCAGATCCTTATAACCCATTAAAAACATGAATTCAGTGCAGTCGCAGGTTTTAAGAGCCTTTGTTGTCCGATACACTTCTCTTTCTACGGACCTGGGTATGCTAAAGAAGTGTGAACGTGAAACCTTTTAAGTCATGTCATTTGTGATAAAATGGCACAGAACAGATACTTAACAAAGTGCTGTAAGTGACCAAGTCTTTTGTTGATCCCTGAAGAGTTCATTCTGCTAACTCACATTAAAACCTAATGAAATTTTAGCTGCTACAACATCTGGATTAGGTGGGTTTCTAATTAATGGCGGTCTCCATCTTCTTTGTTATTTGTGAGGACAGGCTTGTCTGAGGGGGTGTTTAACATTTCTTCACCACTTGACCTCTCCCAACATTCTTAAGAAGTTGTAGTAAGTCTTTCAGAATAGACAATTTCAGGAGTCCTGAAAAATTCCCGAGAGACATAATGTAAAAAAGCTTGTCAAAGTAATTAAGTCAAATTATACTAATCCAGCATTCTCTAGATGTCTGCAATTCTTCTACCAGTATCAGAAGGAAGTTTGACTATTTAAGAAAACAAAACATAACTAGTGGAATGTTTCCTCTCTTTATGTCAGGTACAAGCCCTAGAGGTAAGAAATTTGTATCAGCTGAAGGTTGATTCGCTAAGTAGAGATCAGCTGGCCACAAATAAGTAGAGCCAACAGTTATAAAAAATTACTGATCCCTGAACGAGCATGAGTTTCTGAGGCCTCACCCTTATCAGGATACTTTAGTAAAGAGACTTAGCAATTTTTGGACAGAGGCTTGATTTGCTTTTAGAAAGGTAAAAATGGGTTTTGAAATATAACAATAAATATGATTTCTTCCAATTGTCTGTGCTTTTGATATCCCTCTGCTGCAGCTGCAAGACTGGAGTTCCCATCTCCGAGTTAAAATGGACTGTCTTCCTTCACGAAGAAAGACCTACACCCATACCTGGGCAAAACAGTCTGGGATGTGCAGTTCAAATATTTCTGATATTAGAGAGCAAAAGCGCACCTTAACAATTCCTTCCAGCAGTAACTTAGGAGTTACTCCAGGACACACATATGCTATGACTATTGGATACTCCAGTGTGTCTGTTACAAGAGTTGTGCTCTCATCACCTCAAGAAAGCATAGCAGAATTTTTCAGATTTTGCATAAAAATGGGTCACTAGCATTTATTCGGGGGGGATAGAAATATTATTAAAATGTGTGGAACTGTGAGCCAACTTTTACAGCATGTGTGCCAAGAGTTGAAAACACTTGTGCAGGTTTGTGGTGCTCTGCTCATGAAATTGTGGCGGTTTCAGTTAATTAATTGAAACCCACTGAAGTTTTCTGGAAGCAAAGTGAGCAAGGGTATTTATAGGTATTTCTTTGACTATCTGCATGTCAATACTGGTTTGGCTTCTTTCAGGAGGAATAAAAATGTATCTTATGTTGTCATTTTTATGCAAGAACACAACTGATAATTGAACATAATTGATAATTTTTCAATTATCAGTCATAAGCATTAAAGGCATTGTGAGATATATTATGAGTTATGTCTGGGAAGGCTGATAAGCTGAAAGAATTGACCTATTTTTGTATAAATAGCAGCAGTACTTGGGTGGTTTCAAATTCGTTCATATGGACTTGAAATATGATTTATATGAGTTACAAAACACACAACAAAAGGAGATTTTTGCAGTGGCTGTGTGCCTGTCTTATAGGACACATGGACATTTTCTTGCTGGAGGGTACACAAGAAATTTTTACAGCTTCTTCCTTTTCTCCCTCTGTTTCTTGCTCCTCTATTAATAACTGAGGAGTCTTCAGTACAGGCTGATCAAACAATTCTGCCTCCCACCTTGTCTTCCCTCTTCTAACACTGATCTCTGTCTTTTACAGTTTTATGCCCCTTTCCCAAATGGATTTGGCCTCTTGCTTTCTTACTTGCAAAACAGGGGCCTCTTTTCTATGAGTAAGAGTATTAAAAATATATATAGAATAAAAGACCTCCCAATTGTTAAGGAAACTCAGAAGTGCTTTGCTGTGAATTATGAGAGTTCATACACTCTGGGACTTCAGTCCTACTATCTGGTACTGTCATAATTTTGATTTTGGATGTCAGTGGTCTCTGAGTTATGCTGGCAGAGTATTAAGGTGAAGGGGAGGATTTCTGGATGTATACCAGTACTCCAGGGTTAGTGGGGCTGAACTGTACTGCTCACTGGCAAAGATTTGCTTTCTTCTGTCTCAGAACACAATCTTACGTTAATACCTGATTAGCTCTGCACCAAACAATTACTCATTGCCCAAAGAAGATTGCAAGACTTGCTTCCTATTTCTTGGACATTGAAGTGATTTTTTGACTGCAGAGAACTCCCACAACTTAAAAGAGGAGCAAGAGTGTGCAGTGACGGGAAGGTCTGCAAGGACAGAAACAGTGTGGGCTTGTACAGCAGGGCAGAATTTGAGGGTGTGTGGAGGGACAGATATGTGCTATATAATTAATCCATTTAAATAGCTGACTTTGAGTAAAAAACACACCTCGGTTGCTTAAGTCCAGGTTTAAATTCATGCACGAGCTTTTAAATGGGGCTGTGTTTTCTTAATACTATCATGAATGAGCTTCTGCAGAATTGGAACCTAAGCATGTATACCATTGAGCTTTTTAATGTGCAGATTATTGACTAATCCAAAAAAATCTGGTCCAGAAGAAAGGTAAATCTTGGCTCTGCCACAGGCTCTGCTGTGACCTAAGGGCAGTCATTTTATCTCCTTGGCTTTTGTCCCCTCTCTGTAAAATGGTGATAAGAGCATTTTCTTATCTTACAATGGAGTAGTGGTGATAAATATTGAGGATTATGACATGGTTAAATATTGTGGTAATCGAGGCCATTAAGCACCTTAAACACTTCTGTTCATTGGCTGCTTTTCTAAAGTGAATTACTGAGCATTTTTAATGTTTTCCAAGTAAACTCAAGGAAATGAGTTTATAAGATTTTAATAAATAAAACCTGTAAAATGTCAGCATTAAAATGTGTTGTGTTTTCTGAATTATGTAACTGGATGTTTTGTATCTTTCTCTTAAGTCAGCCTACCTGCTTTTCTTCACTGCTCCCTTCAATGGACGTAAACCTGAAAATAGGAAGAAAAGGCAAAGTTGCTATCTGCTATTAATGGACTGTGGCTACGAAATTCAGGAATTTCCACATTTGTCATTTTGGGTCCTAATTTTAGAAATCAAAAAAGTTAGGGGACTGAAATTTATAAGGCATCCGTGACCAGTAAATTGAAATGAATTTTGGGGAATTTTTAGGGTACCCATCAAGGGAAATTAAACACATTTGTGCTTGTATATAAAGAAAAAAATAATGAAAAATACATTGGGCAGAGTCCTACTGCCATAATTCTACAAGGAGTCTGCAAAGATGCATCAGGATGTACATATCATTTGTGTACATTTGCAGTAGCACCCATCCCAAGAGCAGCTGCCTGGGTCACTTCTGCCTGGGTGTGGGTCCATCCCCAGCTTGTCGCTGCTGCACAGAGGTGGCCACTGAGCTTCCGTCCCAGAGCACTCAAATTCCAAGACGTCTACAAAGCAATATTGCAGCTGTTCTTTATCTCAGCACTCAGGGAAAGTTTCCTTCCTTGTAGGGAATCTTTCTGTCTCTTGACATCCTGCTTCCAGCCAGTTTGACGCCTTCTTGCACTTGGACCTTCTTGCCTTCTGTGCCTCAGTCACAAATTACCACTGTGCAACAGTTGCAATTAGAATTTCCCCTGCACAAACAGCCAGTTATCTCAGTCATGTTGCAGTAAATAGATTTGAAATAGTCGCCCAGTAGAACAGAAACAGAAAAGGAAAAAGGAAAGGAAGAAGAAAGTAAGTTCTCCATGTTTCTGGTTGCCTTTTTCTGGGAAGCTGCTTAGAGCAGTGCCTCAAGATGAGGCACAGGAACATGCCATACAGATGTGGTCAGGTCTTCACTGACTGTATGAGCAGCATAAATTTTGCTCACATTAGTGGTAACAACTGTACCTCACATCGTCCCTTGTTATTGTGCAACTGTGGTAGGATCTGTTGAGCTGGAGGTCTAATTTCCAATATCTGCTGTTGCTGTTTCCATGAGATGGTGGAGACATTACCTACAGGATACAATGTGTTCACAATTCAGATCTCTTTTTGCAGATTTTGTATGCTTGTTTTCTTTCTCAAAAGAACAAAACACAGAAACTGAAGTGTTAACAGGATTGGATTCATTATTGATATGTCTCAAGGCCTGGTTGGACGAAGCTTTGAGCAACCTGGTCTAGTGGAAGGTATCCCTACCCATGGCAAGGGATTAGAATGAGATGAGCTTTAACGTCCCTTTCAGCCCAAACAATTCTGTGATCTGTAATGTTCAGGTCAATGTTGATTTATGTTGGTCTAGAGCTGTATTTTAGAATCACAGAATCACAGAATATGCTGAGTTGAAAGGGACCCACTAGAGTCATTGAGTCCAGCTCCTGGCCCTGCACAGGACTATCCCAAAGAGTCACACCCTGTGCCAGAGTGTATCATGCAAACACTTCTTGAGCTCTGTCAGCCTTGGTGCTGTGACCAGTGCCCTGGGGAACTTGTTCCAGCACACAGCGACCCTCTGGGTGAAGAACTTTTCTCTAAGCTCCAGCCTAAGCTCCTTGACACAGCTTCAGGCCATTCCCTCAGGTCCTGTCATTGGTCACCACAGAGAAGAGATCAGTGCTTGCCCCTCCTCTTCCTCTCACAAGGAAGCTGTAACTGCAATGACTTCTCCCCTCAGTCTCCTTTTCTCCAGCTGAACACACCAAGTGCCCTCAGCCACTCCTTATACGGCTTCCCCTCAACACACTTCACCATCTTCATTGCCCTCCTTTGGACTTAATGGCTTAATATCTTTCTTATACCGTGGTGCCCAAAACTGCCACAATATTCCAGGTGAGGCCACTTCAGGTCAGAGCAGAGTGGGACAATCCCCTCCCTTGCCTGGCTGGCGATGCTTTTCCTGATGCCCCCCAGGACACGGTTGGCCCTCCTGGCTGCCAGGGCACTGCTAACTCATGGCCAATTTGCCATCGACCAGGACCCTCAGGTCCTTTCTGGCACTGCTTTCCAGTCTCTCATTCCCCAGTCTGTCCGTACATTCAGGGCTGCCCCACCCCAGGTGCAGAATCCGGCACTTTCCCTTGTTGAACTTGATATGGTTGGTGACTGCCCAGCCCTCTGATTTGTCAAGGTCTCTCTGCAGGGCCTCCCTGCCTTGGAGGGAGTCAACAGCTCCTCCCAGTTTTGTGTCATCTGCAAAGTTGCGCAGTGTCCCTTCCAGTTCTGAACATGTCGAAGTCACTTATGATGATATTGAAGAGCACAAGTGGAGCCCTGTGGAACCCATTAGTGACAGGTCGCCAGTCTGATATTGCCTCATTCACTATTACCTTTTGTGCTCAACCCACGAGCCAATTGGTCCCCCATCCCATGATGCGTTTTTCTAGCTGTGGGTTGGACAGTTCGTCCAGAAGGATCCTGAGTATCGAAAGCTTTAATGAAATCCAAAAAAATTACATTGACTAGCTTCCCTTGATCAACTAGGACATGCAGGAGGGGGTTTCATGCAGCACTGAGGCAGCATTTGGCAATGGGAGAGAGTTAATTGTCCAGCTGACATCCAGAGTCCACATTTGGGATAAGTGACATATTCCTCCTGTATCAAAACCCAACATTTTTTGAAAAGCAGTTTTTTTCCATATGACACCTGTCGCTGTTGAGACGGCCAAAGTGACACAGAAACAGTCTTCTTCCAAAAATAGGACAGGAGAGGGATAGATCCTTTATTGTAACAAGTCACTGACATTTATAGCCCTTGGCATAACATACATGTTACACTACAATTGGTGTCTTCAAATAAACATGTGTCAGGATTGGCTGCTCTGTAGCACACTCCCGATGATTCAGCATTTGTAGACTCATAGTGACTAAGCTCTAGCAAGCTCATTGTGATTTTGCAAAAAGTTCAGGATATCTGCTTTTATAGTCCTGTCTTCCTTCCAACAGACCTGCTGTTAACCCCAACAATTCCCCCTTTATTTTATTTATGACACAAAGATGGCCTTGACAGTCTGCTGCAGGGCCCTTTGCAACAGGCTGATCAAGCAAGGCATCAATATCGACAATTCCTGATCTAAAGCTAAGAAGAAATGCAGCATCTCACAATAAGGATGGATAACAACACTTCACCAAGATAAAAATTAGAGTTCATCTACCATCTAGAATAAGGATTCACTATGATCCAATAGATTCATGTAGCACATGCCCTTAAAATCTTGACACTCATGTAAAGTATTTTTAAACCTACACACATATGTATTTTTAAGTCTACACAGTTTCTCTCTCTCGTACAGTCTTTTTCCAGTCATTCAATTGGTGGCCACCTCAGTCATCCTTCACTCACACATAGCTGGAATTTCTATTATACTTTTACATTTTAATTACACATTTTACATTTTAGGTAGTTATTGGCTGTATACTTCTTGGTTCGTCATTTTTTGGTAGTCATGTTTAAGAACTGTACCTGGTTTGAAGAGGAATTATTATAAGGAATATAAGGCCTAACAAATTTAAGAGATCTATTATGATTTAGCATCTGTTTATGCGCCTGCATAGTCCTTTCCCCCTTTTTTGTATTTAAACATATTCATTTGATGTGTAATTTTATATTTTTGTTCATTTTTTAGCAACATGCCATAAGAGTTGTAAATTAATACAAATGGTATTTCATGTCATAATTCACATCTTGATAGAACTGGAGGTACATTGTATCACATATGGATTAAATTAGCCTGTACAATATGTTATCATGGGATTATCTACTCAACAGTGTTAATACTGAATAAGAATCTCTGAACATTTACATTAAGCATATCAAGAGAAGTTTCACAGCAGTAGTCACTAAAGGAAAACAAAACAGTTATTAGAATTCACGTAGTATATCGCAAATAATTCTGTTGAAGAGATTCATACTCGCTTTCATTGAGTATAATGTTGTAACTTCTGTAGCGTGACATGCACTTTAACCTGCAATAATTGTTTTAGCTTTTGAAAAACAGCAAATGATAACATTACTTGTCTTTACAGTTTTTTAAGAATTCCTAAATTGTGGAGAAGTTAAACTAATGTTTGAGTTATGTGAGTAATGTGTAGTTGGCAGCAACACATGATTTCTGTTTATAGTCTGCACCTAGAAAAATGATAAGTCAGTATTACAGTCTGCTAATACACTTTGAAATTCAGTGTCCCCTGTGAGAGAAGTCAGTCCACGTTGTCTCTGATGTCTGGGATGTAGTCATCTCTTGACTCTTGTTCATCTGCTTCTTCTAGTTGTTCTTAACCTTTAATAAAAAACTTGCAAATTTGTTATTAATAGTTCAGTTTTAAGTGGTTATCGTGGGTAATTTCGCAGTTCTTCTTTGAAGCTGAAGGCTTAGTGATGATTCTTTGCAGTGTAATTCTCTCTGTTGGAGATAGGTTCCAATGGCTTGGTTCTTTGATTTTTTTCTGGAGCATTCTTCAATCGTGCTTCTCAAATAACACTGCTTAGAACAATCACATTTAGTTTTAACTCAGCTTTTTAGGTCTCTAACTTCTGTATTTTCTTCTGCTTTTATCATTTTGAGCAGCATTTTATCAGGTTGTACTGCAGAACAATTTTCACTTATTGTAAAGCAAAACACACTGAATTTCAGGAAGGCCGCTGTAACTTTGATAAAGGCAAGTAGCAAGGAATTAATTGAGAGCAGGTTGATAAGTGTCAGTTTTCATTATGAAGAAACAACTGGCTGTTCAAAATCCCAGCATATGGAAATCCTTCAGAGGATGAGATTACTGATTTTTATAAGGGTTTTATTTGCATGATTGGATTAAATATAGTTTTATATCTTTTACTTTTCTATTATCAAGTCACACACAGCTTGGGATTTGAACAGTATTTTTGAAATTCTACTTTTCTGATGTAAGGATTCACAGTAATTCATAGGGCAGATTTCTGCCTCACTGGATGTAAAAAATTAAACTGGAGAACAGTCACTTTCAAACTCAAGCAGTTTCACCCAGCCTCTGAAAAGACATGATCAGCTGAGATTTATAAGCAACTAATTCTGAATTTTTGCTGATATTATATACTTTTCTAGGATAACACAATATTTTGAGAATATTTGCATGTATTAAGTAATGAAAAATAGGAACACTTGAAAACTCTAAACATATTACTTGAACAAAATAGTTATAATAGTTTAACTTATGAAGATGCATTTAAGAATTTAACAACCGTAAACAACGTTTAGTAATTTCCAACTTTAGCGATTTAAATAAAGCCACAGCAAAACTCAGGTTGTCCCAAACCAGGGTCTTGCTTATAGGAGCATACCAAGGGATCAGGGAGCTTCCTGGCAAAGTAGCAACAGTTCTGGTCTAAGCTTGTCACTTGATAACAGGGACACACCTCTGCTGCTTAGCACAGAGACTAGAACAGATGAAGTTTAAGACAGTTTAGATACTTTCAAAATTACGCATATTTGTATTTCACAGAATCTGAGCAAGGCAGAATTTGTCTTTTGAATCCCCAAATATATTAAACTTAAATCATGCAAGGGTGTAACTAATAGTCACTTGTGTTCTATTTTAGAGTTTGTTATTGGAGCTGTTATCTTTTTCAGCAAAATATCTTTGGGTGAAAGAGCATTTATACCCTTTTGTTTCCTTTCTCAGAATACCTCACAGTTCTGAAGGCACTCGAGTTTTTTCAGAATGTTTTCTGGTTTTCAGCAAAAAATTGCATTAAAAAATTGACTAAGGAACAATTTCTACTTTTCAGTCTTTCTGGTATATGTCCTACTAAAAAGAGAACAGAAAAATTAAGGTTATCAAAGAAGTTCACATGGTTTGTTTGTTGTTATAAAAGTAGGAAAGATTCTGATGTCTTCTGTTCAATTACTAAGCAATAGTTTAAACTTTAAAGGCTGTCTGTTGCTAGGCAGTTCCTTGTATTATCTCTTTAGATCTCATCTCTCTCCCCACGAAGGTGGAATTCTCAAGCTAAAATGGCCCATTTTTCCTTTTTTCTCTGGCAAAAACTGCCTTTGTCAAATAAGATATCTTGGAAGTAGGCATTTTACTAAATTAGTCTACACAAAAACTTTTCTAGCAATCTCTAAAGACTTGTCTGTAAAACACAGAGCAACAAAAGGGTGTTTGCATGGCTCTCTGCGTGGGGAGAAAGGGGAGAAAGGCACCTCCGCTTTGCTCCGGTGGAAAGCCGCCTCCCCCCCGCCCCACGCTTCGGAATTCTTCACCGCAGGCAGCGGGACCACCCCCATAGGTGTCCCTGTGCCGGCCATGGTCGCTGTTGCACAGCCCCGGGCCACTGCCCGGATCTGGCTCCAGCTCATCTCGGCACGGCGCTGCCCTGCACTGCACTGCACACCCCCCTCTCCCCCGTGCCGCTTGCGAGCGGCAGGGGCGTCTCCATCAGGGTCCCAGCACAGCATAGATTCCCTCTCTCTTTTGTTCAAGACACTTTCATCGGGCTTGCACTACATTAAACTTAATCTGCGAGAACTTTTTAGAACTGCTGCATATCTTATGTGTTTTGCCTTACACACACTGTGAAACTGAAACAGTTAACTGGCACATGAACAAAGAATAGGTTAACTCAGGCTGCGAAAAAGAAAGAAAAGAAGATGGGTGCCGACTCCAAGCCCAGTGGCCTACAAGAATGGGCTCTGCTCTGCTGTTTTCCACCCAGCCCCCACTGAGGGGCCGCAGCACTGGGCTGCTCTGTTTGCTCTCGAGTTTGTTTTTGCCCCATTCCTTCTGCCCACATGTCTCGATTTGAATTTCTCTCCCTATTTGTTTTCTCGGCGAAGTCGTCCGGTGGAAAAACTGTTTTTGCTGCAGCGGCAGCACTGTGTGAGCCTGGATGGAAGGTCTCCTGATCGGAGTGGGAGTCTAGAGGGTTGGGCAGTGAGTCACGGTTCGATTTCGCATGGTTTGGTCGGGGCAGCGTGTGTCGGGTAGCAATGCACTCCTCCCCCTTCGGCAGGGCGGCGACGCCATTCTGCAGCTACGCAGCTGAAAATTCCCGCATCAGCGGCAGTGGGGAGGGGCCCCTCTTTCTTTTCTGCCTCCGGGGGTGAATTGTTAGGTTTTTCTACATTTTCTGGCTTGGAGGACGGTGACTTTTTAAAAGCGTGATCTTTTAAAGTTTCAAAGACAGTTCGCTAGGGTTTCAGTACACTGGTAGCCTGCTTATCTTCCTGGGTAGCTGCGTCTCAGAATTTGGTTCTTATGCGAATCATTCCATGGATTGCTGCCTCTCCCCCTCTTCCAAATCTTTCAGAGTCTCACAGAGCAAGCGCGAGCAGACACACTAAATGCAACTGACATAGTAGCTTCAAAGCCTTGTTTTCAGTACCATAACAGCACACATCATAATGCAAAATCATTAATCTTAACACCCTTACAACTAAGGAGGGCTTACGTTTTGTCCCATTGTTACAATTTTTGTTCCCGATGGTTCACCTCCGATGTCTTACCTCGTGAGGTGTCAATAAAAGCTCAGGTCCGGACCAAGGCAGAATCTCACTGCTCTCAAAGCTTCATTGGGCGCCGTCTCCACCGTGCTTCGGCCCACGGTTCAGACTCTGTCTCTAGGAGATAAATCACTTCAAACTCTCTCTTTCTCGGAGATAAGTCCCTTCGAACTCTCTCTTGGAGATAAATCACTTTGGTGCAGCATCACGTCGGGGTCACCAGATGTCGCTGTTAAATTGAGATGGCCAAAGCGACACAGAAACAGTCTTCTTCCAAAAATAGGACAGGAGAGGGATAGATCCTTTATTGTAACAAGTCACTGACATTTATAGCCCTTGGCATAACATACATGTTACACTACAACTGGTGTCTTCAAATAAACATGTGTCAGGATTGGCTGCTCCGTAGCACACTCCCGATGATTCAGCATTTGTAGACTCATAGTGACTAAGCTCTAGCAAGCTCATTGTGATTTTGCAAAAAGTTCAGGATATCTGCTTTTATAGTCCTGTCTTCCTTCCAACAGACCTGCTGTCAACCCCGACAGACACCCAAAGAAGGTTATAAGTTCAGTAACCTGCTTTCTCCCTTTCCCAGTAAGAGGGGAAAAAACCTACTGTATATTGTCCCCTCTCCTGTTCTCTCCCCTCTGTTTGCTGGCTGAGGCTGACAACCTAAAGTATATCTGGGAGTGTGTTTGGGACAGGAAGGGTGGCTCAAATTGCTTCAGACAGCCCAGGGAATCTGAGGTGCTAGAACTGAGTTTAAATACCTATATATCCAAGAATCATGTAATCTCCAATGTGTTACTCTGGGCATGTCAGGCAGTGATACTGTCATTGCCTTCCTCTGATGTTAATTAATAAAACTGAGTTGCCCAAGGTTGATCAGGAAAACTGCAGCTGCTCAAGGAGTTAAATTCAGGTCTAAATTAAGTTCTGAGTCCTTAGTTATAGGGCTGTGTTTGTTTAAAGGGAATCTCATGGACTCATCCAGGGTGCTGTAGGGGTCTCTGGGGAATACACAAATAGCAACATCTTGCTTTAAGTTTGCTAAAAAAACTTCCTTTTGGGCAGGTATAAGGTCTTGAAAATAATATGGCTACAAAATGAGATTATTCACTTTAAAGGTAAAAAATGGGAGAAGGTGTGGAATCTCTGAATTAGGGCTTTATTGTGACCTTCTTAAGTCTGCTTTACAAGTGGCTAAGGGGGGTTGTGAAGACTGCATCTGTGGAGATGTTCAAAAGCCATCTGGGCAGCCAATTGAAAGCGTCTCTGCTTCAGCAGAGGAGGGTGGTCTAACTGACCTCCAGAGGTCCCTTCCAACCTCAACCACTGTTGAGGACTCTGTGATCCTCTACTTTCATCTGTGACTTCTCTCATTTTGTGGGATTTTTTCTAATTTTAGTCCAACTCTCATTCAAATATACAATGGCGTTAATATCTGGCTGTGTGTCAGAGCATGTGTGCAAGGTCAGGCCAGAGGAATGCATGGATAGCTTCAAGTGTATATTTGCACTGGAATTGCCAAAATTAGTTTTCAAAAGTCTTGCAATAATCTCACAGCAAGACAGTTTTGATGCAGAAATCCTGAAGGCAAAATACCAAAACCAGGCCACTTTGGCATTGGTTATTTCACTTTCTTCATTATTTTCTGTAGTGTGGCAAGATAACTTGTATATGTAACAACTCTGGCAGAAGGCACTAGTGTTCATAAAGAGGATTTTGAATCAGATCCTGTGTTTGTCATAATTTAGAATCATAGATTCATAGAATCGTTTGGTTTGGAGGGAACCTTTAGGGGCCATCTAGTCTATTCCTCCTGCAATGAGAAGGAACACACCTTTCAGTAGACCAGGCTGCTCAAAGCCCTGTACAGCCTGGACTTGAAACACTTGCAGGGATGAAGTGTCCATCACCTCCCTGGGCAACCTGTACCAGTGTTTTACCACCCTCACTGTAAAATACATCATCCTTATATCTAATCTGAATTGATCCTCTCTTAGTTTAGAACCATTACCTCTAAACAAACAGTTATAAATCAATATTGCTGTTTCTGTCATTGATGAGGACTGTGATGTGAGATTTCCTTTGCAGTCTGGCAAAGAGGGAACAAAAATTAGTAAATATGCTTACTTTCAGGTGGTGAGGTCAGTGACAACTTTGGTGAGATTGCTCTGAGCTGTGTTGTTGAAACAGTCCGGGAAGCTGATGCAGACACTGACATGCGCAGTAACTGTGGAGATATACCAAAAAAGTGGATAGCTGAGGTTCCAACTAACCCTTTTAGCCAGCCAAAAACTGTGAAAACAGAGACCAGAACTGCTCCCTGCAGTTTATATCTAAAAATGAAATTTCAGACTCAAGCCAGTTTTTTCAAAAGCGGCTGTGCTGGAGTGGGGAAGCCAGGTAATGTACGGGAGCCCCCACTGGTTGGTTGGAGGGTCAGGACTTCTGAGTAGACTTCTAAAGCTTTTACTCATAAGAAGCAGCTCTAAGGAGGGGTGAGTGGCAGGAGGCAAGTTTTCTACTGGGACACAGAGGGCTCTTCTGGATTAGCAGAAAGTGCACGTTCCCCAGCATGGGCTTGCAGCTGCAGGAGGGAAGCATTTTGGCTTTAGCTTCCTTTTTCCTCTGTAATAATCCTTTACCACTGTGCACAGGTTTTAGCTGTCACTGCTGCTGGTTCCTGCCCCTCATCCTGGCACTACCATCGATTGTCGCTACTGTTGACACTCACATGCCCTTTGATGAAGTGGCTGTCACAGCCCCCGTCCCTCTACACAGACCTGCTCCTATCTGAGACGTTCATTACTGTCGTTTGCCAAAAAGGTTTATGTAACAGATGTTGCAAAGCAAAGGCACAGAAGCACACACACAGACTCACACCCCATTATGGTGGGGGCTGTCAGAGTGACGGTGAAGGGAGGATGGTCCACAGGACTGGAGTAGCTCAGAGGCACAGCTGCGTCTGTTCAAAAAGCAACTAACGCCTCTCTGTGATTATGCTTTATTTTCAGCTTGTCATCATGGCTGGGACTGTTCTGCTCGCCTACTACTTTGAGTACACCGACACTTTTCAGGTGCATATCCAAGGTTTCTTTTGTCAGGATGGCAGTCTGATGAAACCCTACCCTGGGACAGAAGATGAGAGCTTCATTTCACCTCTTGTGCTATACTGTGTGCTGGCTTCAACTCCGACAGCTATTGTGAGTATAAGGAATTATTTGAATTCTCCATGAACCCTTTCATAAATAATAGCAATAGTCCTGTGATATCTTTGCCCCCTGTCCTCTCTATTGAGCTGTAATTAATTCACACTTAGCCAGATCTCTGTTTTGCCTCAGCCTAATATGATCTTCATCAGTTATCTCCAGAAGTAATTATTCTGAGCTAATCACAATGCAAGAGTGAGGGGTAGAGCTTGTTAAGCCTTGTACAATAGCTTGCTTCAGTGCTTAGTTGTGAATTGCCAGGGCTCCAGAGAGGCTCTAATGCAAAGTTTATGTATTACTGGAAATAAGAAAACATAAAACTGAAGTAAAACCCGGGTCAGACATGCAGTATATCCAGGATTATTTCCTGCTATATTAAAAGGACTGTTGAAGGGCTTTGAAAGGCTTGGATGAGCAGAAAGATGCTAAATACATGAATGCTATTTCCTTTCTATTTATAATCTCTATTTTTAGCAGTCACATCCACTAAAACTTTTTTTTACATGGTTTTCTTTACTGCCCAACCAGTAAGCTGCAATGTAGCCATTCTGTGCAGATGAAAATACTCAATTAGCTGAGTACATACAATTCCAAACAGATTATTGCAGTCAAGTGGTTAGCAAAACTTTGGCCCTCTTCTATTTTCTGTGCAGGTTGCAAATTTCACCAATTTTTTTTGCTGCATTTGTAATGACACTCATAAATTCCTATCAGACTTTATGGACTTTGTTTTATTTCTTTCCTTTTATTTCTTTGCTTTTAGTATTTCTTCTTGATATTATTTTGCTTTTCATCCCCTTCAAAAGTTGATTGAAGCTGTACCTGGCATATTTGCTTTTGAATGGTGAGTGCTTCACCACAGTCCATTTTAAGTTTTGTTCTGTAGTAATTTTAGTGCATGAAAGCATATTCTTTTCACATAATGTGGTAAGCGTGAAAGGGATCTGCAGAAGAGCCTATAGTTTTTGGTACAGGACACTTTCTGAAAGCAGATAGGAGTTTTGAAATGGATTACATCAAGAGTTTATGAAAATCCTCATTTTTTACTTTGATTTTACTTTGGGCAGCAGTGATAAATGATTCGCAAATGAAAAAAATAAATACTACATTTCTCCAACTCTCCCATAAACACAGTGCTATTGTTCAGGGACTTAGCTTTCACAGGCATTTTCTGTAAGGGTAGACGGTGTGTCACTATCACGCCTTCATTCTGTGACAGTGATATTAGTTTGTCCCTTGATTAACTGATTAACTGGCATTGGGTAATGAGTGTTGTTCTTTATTTGGATCTTCTGTTTAAATCCTTTCTCTGGCCAAGTTTCATGCCAGCCCTTACGGTTTTGCTCTGCCGGATCAGCATTTTCTTTCTTTTTAGTGACTGAAGAAGTTTTTCCTAATTACTCTTCTTTATGAAAAGCTGAGTTGGAGTCTTGACTTGGCAGTACTGGGTTAACAGTTGGACTTGATGGTCTTGAAGACCTTTTCCAACCTAAACAGTTCTATGATTCTATCAAGAGTACTGTTTTTGTAGTTTCCATAGCCCATATTAAACACAAAAAATGTAGTGAACATCAAATAAACTGTTTGGGTGCTGAAGAGACCTTCAGCTTAGTGCTGTGTGGAGATGGACTGTGTGAACTGTCTCATAAAATGCAAACTGTCCAGAAACGCTATCCTGGGTCCGTAAGTGTAGTTATTGCCCTGCATGGTTGGGTCCAATGCTGGGTATAGGCTGGTAAGCTCTGCTTCTTGGGTTGTGCTGTGCCGTTGCACTGGTACTGCTTCAGGACGTAGAGAGGACGTGGTCAGGGTCAGCACATGGCTCTTGGCACTGTGCTTCGTGGTGATCTCTGCATACAACCTCAAGGAGACAGCAGATCAGACTTTCCTGGGAAAACATTTTTTATTTCCATTTTTGATGTAATATGTATTAATACATTATTCAATCAATTTTTTGCATTATTTGTATCATTGTATTGTGTTATTAATACATAGTGTAATTATTTAATGTCTTATTACTTTTGGGCTAATCTTCAACCAAAGCATATGTCAGAGGGATATTTTTCTGTCCTCCTGACTGGTGCTTATGAGAATGTTTTAATAGGAGTAACTTCACTTTATTCCTCATTCCCATCTTCTTCTGAGAGACATTGCTCTCCTTGCAGGGTGATTTCAGACCTTTGCTTCAGCTTGTAGCTGACTCTGCAGACTGAGTTTTGGCAATGATCATTAATAAAAAGCTTATAAATGAGACAGAAGGTGAGCTCAGATTCTCCCTGAACTCCGTCCTTTTATTACCCTGCTGGTTAGTCCATTCAGAGTGTGAGTATCCTCAGCTGTCCTTCTATACCCAGATGGGTGCTGCCTGTCATTCAGGCTGCCCACAGTCTGGGGCGAGATGTTTGATCCAGTTGAGTCTCCCAGGGATTTCAGTGAAAGGAGCAAATGCAGCCATTTCTACTTACACTGTGAGAATTACACTCTCTCAAAAAAAACTTCCAAAAAACCTCCACACAAGCAAAAGAACCCACACAGCTGTGCTTCATGGGAGGGGAGCCTTGTGTACATTTACTGTGGATTAAGTTGTAGCTTCCCTCCCTACATTCTGCAGCTCCACCATGAGGACATGATTTAAGTCAAAGGCAATGCCAGTTCCTCCTTAAAATTACTTGTTTCTCCTCTGCACAACACTTTTTGCTTCGTTTTCTGATGGCAAGCCAGTTGATTTGGCTGGGAGGATTTGCAGTAGCAAACCTGATCTCTCTGTGTTGCCTTCATATTACCACTGTCCTGACATCTCATGATTCCAACAGTTTACTGAAATGGGTGGAACCAGCAGCAAGGAGGTACTAGCTCATGGTACCAGCTAAAACTGGAGAAGATATCCTGGTAGTCTGTACAAGCTCCCTCATCTGAGGCACAAGCAGTGTTTAAGTGCAGTCCTGTGTGCACAGCTCTAGGGAGAACTCAAGCCATGATTTTCAGCATAGCTGTGAGGTGTTTATAATGCTTGCAAGTCAAAAGGGAACATCTTTGTGAACTTAATGGAATATCTCTGTGTCTCTGTCATTTGGCTGTGACAGTGTGCATGAGGAAAATGATTGCATGTGTTTTATTTCTGACAGCACTTTTCAGAAGTGCTGCTGTAGGTTGGTACCACTGTATGTGCATTTCCCTGCACTTCTAGTGGCAAAATAAATGAGACTGGCCTGGTTTTGTGCAGTTTTATTCATTGTTTTTGAAACACTGCCCTAAAAATATTCTGGGATGGCTCTACCACATTCATTAGTGTCCCTCAAGACTAGTTTTCCCTGCTAAGAGGTTACTGTAAAGCAGCCAATTCCCCAGTTGGTACTAAACAATCCTTATAGAGTTCAGCACTGTGCCTACTGTGTTCTATCCAGTGTGATTTGTCTGCCCACCCAAGAGAAGCAGAGAGGCTTGGGAACAGAACCATTTCACTGAAATGAACACTGAACAGCAGCAGGAAGCTTCAAGGGCACTGTTCTTTGTTACCTGAAAGTGCAATAGTAAGTGCCACTACTGTTTTCATGCAATCTTCAGTTTCTTTCCTTTGGTTGGAAGCGGCAGCCTACATGTAATCATTAACCAACCAGTGCTATTAATTTGTGCAAAGGATTATTTGTTTTCAGATAATGCTGGCATCAGTCAAACTGAACCAGTCTGATTATTAATTAGAAGCTGAATTACAGTGGTGATCTGAAGCAGGAGGAAATTGTTCAAACTTCCCTTTCTACAATCTGCACATACTTTTAAAGCTTTGAAAATATCATTCTTCTAGATGGTTTTCCTATTCTGTCTTGATTCCTTGGCTTTGGTTTACTATAGCCGTGTTACTACAGTGATTTATTTCTGTAAGGGAAGCCAGGGAATTGCTGCCTGTCTTGGCTGATTCCCCAGTGGCTGCTCTGCAGCAGATGCCAGGAAAACCAAGAGTGTCTGACACAGCTCAGAGCACTGTTACAGCAGCTTCTTCCAAGCTCTTTCAGGCAGGAATCTTAGGTTCTGCTGGTGGTGGTGCTTTCAGAAGGCACAGCCTGCTGTGCTACACATAACCTGCTGCCCATCACACTTCTCCCCTGTGCTGGCACAGCAGGCTGTGTCCTCTGCCAGTGGTGACTTGGTTCCCTCTTTTTGAGGCTTGCCAGGGCTCAGGTCATGAGGTGGTGAATGACAAGCTGGGCTACAAAAGGGTAATGCAAAGGTGTGCCCAATACCCTGTGTTCATATCCTGGCATTTGCACACTATTCTGGAGAAATAATAAATACACTTTGTTGGTGTATTTATTGGTTTGGTGTAACACTTTCTGGCATTTCTAATGACAGTGTCTCTGGCAGCTTGTAGTGGTCCTGGCCACACACCAGTTTGTGAAAAGCAGTGTAGAGGTGTGGGAAATCTCTTCATTAGAACTTCAGTGTAATTCTTGTAGACAATTTTACCACAGTAAATTAGTTTTTTGAGAATAAGAAGAAGACAGGTTTGGGTTTTGAGCAGGCTAGAATATAAATTGTGGATTTCAACCCTTTTGACATGAAATTAAAAACCAAAAACAAACCCAAAAAAACCAATTTCCTTGTTCTGCAAAATAACTTGTAACTGTTCTTTGTTATTGTTTTCATTCAACAACAACAACTACCCACTCAAAACCAGAATGAGATAAGTAATTGAATGCAGATTGAACCAACTGTCTCCTTGGAAGATGAAGGGTGAGCTGGCATTACAACATTCACCTGAAGATACTGCTTCATTTCCTTCTATAGTTCTGTAAAATACAACATTGATTCTTGGGGCTAGAGAAGACCTGTTGAGAGGGTGATGGCAAAGACAAGAGAGTGTCTGAGAAAGCTCTTAGCTATCCCTCTATCAATAGTGATGTTATCAGGAAAACCTGTGCTCACCAAGGCAGGCTTGGTCAGGGCGATGTCTGTGGATCACAGCAGGAATACTGTGTCCTGGAGAGGCTGTTGAGGCAGTTCGCAGCCACCCATTGCCTTTTGAAGTACCTCTTCTCAATGCAAATGTTACTAAGTGTTTGCTGCCTCGATTTGTCCATGGAATTCATCTTCACAGTGTCAGTACTGGGTCCTGTAGATAGCAGGTAGGATGGCAGACCAGTATTCCTCAGGGCCTAAGGCTAAATGTGAAGGAGATTTGAGGAATTAAGGAACTCACAGCAGTGAGTAAAATTCAGTGTGAGTCATGTTCTTAGTGGGGACTGTGAAGAAGAGGGAGACAGACTGTTCAGATCACAAGAGGCAACCCTGCAGTGGACATCAGTTGCAAAACCCAAAAACTGATTAAAAATTAGGAAAATTTTTGCCTACCCAATGAGGGTAGGCAAACACTGAAGCAGAAGGTGTGGGTTCTCCATCCTTGAAGGCATTTGTAACGTGACCACTGCAGGCTGGGGTTGTGCTGGCCCTGCTTTGAGAAGGGTTAGACTGAGGGACCAGCTAAACCCCTGTGTGATTCTGTGCCTTCCGTGTGGCTTGTGAAAATATTTAGCTATTTAACTAATGACAGATCAATGGAGACATGAGCTCCTATGTAGAGCCAGAAGAGCATCTCTCTCCCGACTGCGGCTGTGCTGATGCAGACCTTGGAGACACTGCGATGCAAAAGGGCAGAACTGCTTTTGGCCCACTACAGGCCAGTGCTTGATGAAACACCCACTGGAGCACTTTGCAAAGGTCACCTTTTGGTGAAGAGGCCTGCTTTTCCCAGGGAGAGTGTGTGTAATCATTCTGAAACTGACTGATTGGGGTTGAGAGCCTCACAACCCTCATCTGCTGCTATTCTCTGTTTTTGAGCACTCAGTACGTAGCTTTTCTCACAGCCAGTGCCTTCCTCAGATCTGCTCCTCCCCTTGGCTGCTATTTGAATGTTGCAGAGTGATTAATTTCGTTCATTCTATTTGTGACATTAAAAATGCAGCCACACACATCCTTGTAGAGGATTCAGGAAATGTCACACAGGTTGCTGAGACCTGCCCAGAATGGAGAGTGATGATGTCCCAAGACCTAAGTTCAGTTTTGTTTGCTGCAGAGATTTTGTGTGTTACAGCATGTCCCTGCATGGGGTTTCCATGTAGAAAGTGGTATTAAGAATGACTGACGGTGTCACAAGAATACTGTTAGAGTAGACAAGCTGAAGGATTTAAAAACTTGGAAAAATCAGAATAATGTTAACTAAATGCATAGAACAGACAGATCACGTCTGCACTTCACATAATTCTCCCTAATGTGGGAACTCCATTGTCTTGCTGTGATGAGAAATGACATCAGCTGTACTTTTTCATGGAAAGCAGCAGAAGGATGTAACTTTCATAGGGAGACAGACTTCAGGCAGTCCCCAGCTGTGGGCACAACGGTGCCTCCCACATCTCTTCCATGCGCCTCCTTTATCCATGTGGAATTGCAGCTGAAATGAAAACTGTGGCAACTTTCACACAACCCCAGTGTTTGCTGAAAATGTGAAAAAATTACTAAAATAGTGTTTTCCCATTTGTCATCCCTGAGTGAGTGGACAGGAAGTAGGAGGGTGTGAGTTGCAGCTGCTGCCAGAAGCAATGTGGGACTGCCTGGAGGCACTCAGGGCAGTTTGACTAAGTTGCAGTGAATCTGTAGCGAGTTTTCAAAGGGAGCAGAATAGAGGTGAGGCTGGGGTGGTGTGACTGGAGCATAGGAGGAACCGTATTGTGGCACTGTACATGCACAGGAGTTTAGAGAAACATGACAAAGGAGAGAGATTTTGGCTCCTGGAGGAAAAGTAAGCCAAAGCATGTCAGGGGAGTGAAGCAGTGATGCAGTCCTCAGCTTTGCTAGAGTAGTGGAATTGAGTTACAATGCCAACGTCCTGAATGAGAAAAACTAGTAAAAAGAACAAAAGGGTTAAAGCTGGACCCATCCTTGGCTGTCAGCACAATCAGTTATTACTCATTAAGTTGAATATAACTCTTCAAGTTTGCCCCTGACCCTTACCCCAGTGCACAGTTCCTGCAGGAGGGCTGCTCCAGGACGCCACTCATCTGCAGCCTCCTCTTGGTTGTAACTCGGACACATTCTTGGATAGTTTATCTTAGTTTACCCTCAGAGAAACAGTTCTTCTTGATGTTTGCCTCAATTTTTTTTAGAATGCTGTTGTGCAAATGATCATTTGTGAGGTTATCAGAAAGTGCTATAGGAAAAGAAAATGTTCCCTGTCCCTTTAAAAGCAATAGTTCTGTTGTTTTGCTGATTCAGTTGATAATTAAATTAACAAACTGTTGCTAATCTGTACAGGAGTGTGGGGAGTATCAGGTGCTAAAGTTGTGCTGAGAATTTGATAGGGGAAGATGAGACATTTCACTCTCTGAAAATGTCAGTTCACAAGCTGAAGAACTATCATGGAAAAATGGCTTTTGAAGAGGAAAATGAGACAGGTCAGGAGAAGAAAGGAAATAAGTAGAGTGTACGCAGCAGAGATCTTTGAGAACTGAATGTTGAGGAGCAAGTATTTGGTGACACTGTCAGTAATGGGAGTAAGGCAGGGAAAATTGAAGAAGTTTTCTCAATGAAATCAGCAGTGGAAAAATGAGTGCTGGGTAGATAATTCGAATTCATACTGGGTTCTTTAGGGCATCATTGTAGTGTTTTTACCTGCTAGTAATGTGAAAGGGAATGTGAGCAAGAGTGTCCAAGCAATGTATCCTCAGTGTAGGTGAGCTGCTACTGCATTCAGGAAACAAAGAACAGAAACACATCCAGAGGCACTACCTTTGCTTCCCTATTACCTACATCATGCCAGACTGCAGATCACCTGTGCTTTCAATCCCCAACTGCCAGTGCAATTTTCCTGTCATTTCTACTGTCTAATTAAGCCAGTATGCTGCAGAAGCTCATTAACATTACATTGTTTTCCCAAACAGAAATAAAAGCAGTTTGCTTGCTGTTTTCTTTTTCCACCCATATCTGTCTACCTATATTTAGATTTCAGATTTAGAACTGAGTTGTAACCACTCCTGAAGCGCTGATTCTGTTTTGGCAGAAGCTAAGGTACTTAATAGTGCTGATGATTGATTCTGGGAGGCCAGCTGGATTACTTGACTGGACGTGGACTCTGCTCATGCAGAATCATCAGAGTTTAAATCATGAGAATCAGTGGAGTTACTTGACTTCAGAAATGCCTGGAGAAAAAAAAATACGAATTCTTTGAGGAGTTGTTCCGACCCTGTTCAACTGCACACAGCTAGATTAGCTATCAGAGTCAGGTGTCCAATCTCCCACAGCAAAGCTCACTTTCTAGAGCCCACATTAAATGTACAAGGAAACCAAATCTGCAAATCCCAGCAACTAAATTCAGTGCCAGAGACAGCACCACAAGAAAGTCCGGTTATGTTGAATCACCTTACTTCACCCCACAAATATAGCATTATTGCCATACACCTAAACTCTGTATTAAAGCAAAGGCAGTATTCACTAAAAAAAAAAATCACATTTTGATATATGCTATAGGAAATGTGGGATAACTCTGCTTAAATCAGTGGAATGGAATTGAGCAGATTTATAGCCTGGCAAAATTTACTCCTAAATGTAAGTGGAACTAATCTATCCACATGGGAGTTGCTAGGAGTATGCCAGACAGCTAGATTTACAGAAACAAAGATGGATATTGAAGCAGGTGAATAATGTTTTAACTTCTGATGCAAAAGAACTTTAAAAAATGGATGTATTGTTACAGGAGGACTATTAGTATGTTTTATACCTAAGCCTCTCTTACTTAAAAAGTTCAGGGTTTAATTTTAAAGTCTAGTGACCCCTGCCTTCATAGAGCAGAAATTCCTCAGGTTGTGAGTTGTCTCTCAATGCGTATGTACAGCCCCAGGCAGACAGAGATCCAAAGCATTAATTCAAACTTCTGAACCTTATTGTACTTCAAATAACAAACGTTTTGAAACAGTGTCACTTTTAAACTGCTTTAGTGCAGATGGTCTTTTTCTTAATTCCCAGCCCTGTCGTTAGTGAGCTGAGCTTATTGAACTGCTTGCCAATTCTGTTAAGAGCAGATGGAGTGAAACAGGATAAAGGCAATATTTCAGTGCAGCTCCCAAGCGCTGCCCCCCCCAGATGCCATTATCGACATGCATTTTAGAGCTCCACATCTCTCCTCATCAGCAGTCAGAATTATAAAGAGGTTAAGCATACTTGCCTTGAATGTCAGCAATCAATAAGGATGCTCATTTGGCTTAATAAGGATAAATTGTTGTCCTTGAAACAACATACCATTCCAGCAGTCAAAGTGAACTAAAGTGACTTCCTTGATGTTTACACTAACTCTGGGTGTCTGTGTCAGTGTGTGTGTGTGTGTGTGTGTGTGTGTGTGTGTGTGTGCTGATGTATGTATGTTGTTTTGTTGTTCTCTGGCTGTTCCCTAGCACTATGGATTCCTCTTGTGTGTGTCCCATAATAATGTCTTAAATTAATTATTTTGAGTGTTCCCCTTTAAAAGCTCATTTCTTCTACTTCAGGCTTTTCTTTTAAAGACTTTCATTACAAACTCTCGCTTTCTAAAAAGCTCCCAGTTTCCCCTTATAAAGCCTGCTGACAGAGCATGGTAGGTGATGTTTTCAGAAGTTCCTTCTGTGTGTGGACCATTGTTGCCTCTAAAGCCTGTGATTAAATTCAGTCTGGCTTTAGTGAGGGCAGATAGACCTCAGTGCAACAAAAGTAAATTAATTGTGAGTACTCAAAGAAATAGTGATACTACTCCTATGGGAAGCAGCTATTATTTTTAAAAGCATGAATGTTCTGATCATACAGAGATATGTAATACATAAGCATGGCTAACATAATGATAAATGGTTCCCTGGAGACTTAATTTTTGATAAACAAAACAGGACATCTAGTCAAATCTTATTCTTTCTCACAGCGTGTTAATACCAACAGTCCTTGCTTATTACCAACAATTCTTGTCTGTTATTATCGGGAGTCCTTGTTTTGGCTCCACAGCCATCCAGCTATCAGTGTTTGAGACATACCACTTTAGCCCCAATTTTGTTGTTTATAGGGTCTCAAGAGAGTTGGCTTTAATCATAATAATTTTCCCTCCTGGCTGCAATGAGTTGGCATCGTTCTTTAAGGTTCAACAACAAAAATATTATTCCACTTGGGTTGTTATTCAGACAAGAAAAGCAAGTTTCCAAGGCTGTTCATTAGAAAACAGGTGCTCATTAGATAGCACTAGTTCTTGAGAGCAGACGGTGTTTCTGATAAGCTCCAAACGGGCTTAGTCCAAGTACTGTTTGTCAAGGCTGAGGCCTAATGAGCATTTCTCAGTGAGAGTATAGTGTGGCCTGGGGAGGGGTGGGGGTGTGGGTCCCATGGCTAAAATCAGCTTCTCTGGGCCTCTGTGAGCACAAGAATGACCCTTTTCTTCTTTAGGAGCTGGGTCTATGTCAGTTCGCCTCGAGTAAGTGTGGCCTCACTGTGGAAGTGCAATGTCCCAAAGCCATATTGCTGTATAGCACTTTCTGTGGGCTGGAACTAGTCACCTGTGTTTTAATGTTTTGCTCATGTAATTTTTAACCTTCTGTCTCTCTCCCTTTCCTGGCAGATTTTTATTGGTGAGATATCCATGTATTTCATAAAGTCAACCCGAGAAACTCTAATTATTCAAGAGAAAACTATTTTGACTGGAGAATGCTGTTACCTGAACCCACTGCTCCGAAGAATAATACGTTTTATAGGTAAGAATCCTGATCACTGCAAGTTTAGTCCCTGCTTGCACCAAAACAGAACGAAACACACTGATAAATACATAAATACATATTAAGTACCTCACAAAATTAATTAAGCTGTGAAATCTTTGCAGGCATCTTCCACCTTAGAGGGATAGTCCCCTCAGGATTTCCAAGGTAATGTTCAAAATTTGCCATATCACGCTGTCTGGAGCTGGTTCATATCGTTTTCTGCTGAGCTTAATGCTTTTTCTAGACCCTTGAAGAAAGGTTATATCAATCAAATCCTTATATAAATAATCCCATCATTGCTAGTCTGTGTAAGCTACCCATTTTACTTACAAATTGGCCTTCACCAGCTCATCTATTTGGCATTTTTCTTTTCAGCTCTAATTTTAACATCCATAGCCCTGCCACATAATGTTCAGCTGAGCAGGGCAAAAAAGCTCAGAGCTCACTTCAAAACAATGTTATTATTTTCATTGTATTTGCTTCTTTTTAGAGCTTTCATGGAGTTAATTGCTGAGAAATGAAGTTCTGTCACTAAACCATTTGGAGGTTGCTTTATATGGTGCTTGAAAACCGCTTTACCTTCTTCATACTGTTGATCAGCAGTCTCAAGTTCATGCATGGAACTGACAGTCTTACCCTGCATTAGGGTTTTCGTCATTAGCAAATACATGCTGCAAAGGAGGAAGAACAATGGTTTTCCTTCTCCCTCTCTTACCTTTGTGCCTCCTGCTTTATAAATGGAAGGTAGGGAGGGAAATGTCCCTTCTGCCAACATTAGGGTGGAAGCAAACCACCTATGGTTTGTTAGTCAGGCCTGGATTGTGTGTTGGTGATGGAAACAAAAGACACAGGAATGCAGTTTAAAGTAAAATAGCCTTGAACTTCACATAACCTCTAGGATATATTGACAGATAGTGAACTGCTGTTAAGAGAGAAGCAGGGTACCAGAGTCCACTGGGATACTCAGGGCTGTTTTACTGTTCCAGCACATTTGGCATGTTGTAAAGCTCCAATCAAACACTCTTGCCTGTGGGTTCAGCCCTAAAAATATTTAGATCATGGAGGCTAAGCACTTGATCGGTATGTTTCCTTATTCACAAACATTCATACTATTGTTTCTCTTCCAGTGGAAGAGAAAAGGAGTAGCAATGGCACAGTGGATTCTGAGAGTTGTAGGATATGAACCATGCTAGAAAAGTCAATCTTGGCCTTGCAGCTATGTTTGTTTTCCTGAGAAAAATTAAGTTAGTATTATTAGAAATGGCTTAGTCTTTGTCTTGTCTTAAACTACACTGAATTTTTGCTTGTTTTCTTCTGAAACCTTCTCCCTGCCTCTGCAGTGAAATGAGAGAAGTAGAATTTGTTGAAAAGTGGATGAAATAATTTATGAAAGGAGCTGAAAATAACTGCATGCTTTTCATTTTGCATTTCACCTGCATTTTGAAAACATGGCATGGACTGAGCAGCTATACCCTGTGCTGGATGATCCAGGGAAATTAGCTCCTTACAGCTGCTTACTCTAAAAAGAGGCTTCCAGGGTGCTTGGCTCTGCAGAGATGACCAGGTTGCTTATACATGGATTTCTCTGTGTGTGTCTTCTCTTGCTAAACTTGAGGGCCAAAAGTTACAGAGCTGATTAAGTAGGATGTCTTCCAAGATACCTTAGTAAGCAGGGTGGCTTGTTGCAAAGAATTTTGCTCCCAGTTTAGTTTTGGTACTAATTCATTGAAATTCATCCATATCTGGTGATTTCTTTTGCCCAGATGTTTGAGCAAGTCTTGCTGAGCATCTGCAAAAAGTAGCAATGTAACTGCTTGGAATATTGCCTTAGAAGTCATTACAGTTGATATTACTGGAAAGGATGAGAAAAATCCTTTAATTTGTCTAGGTGCTTATGTGTCAGAAAAAATGAACAGTACTGTCTGACCCTACAAGGCACATCACGGACAACTTTTGAAAGTTGCTGTTCCCAAATTTTAGAAAGGCAAAGAGGCTTTTTCTCCCTCTATAACTTGGTAACTGGAGTTGCTGGGAAGAGATGGGGTTTCAAGAATAGTAGGCTAAATGTGCTTTCCCCAAAACAAGCAGGAAGTTGTAGATACTTCACTGAACATTCATTTAGATTTTATAAGGAAAGAGAAAGAAGAAGGGAAACTCCGAACTCTCTTTTGGTCTTGTGAAAGACAAGGACCCTTGTCATACTATCTCCATGGGATCTTTTGGATTTGGTTGCTAGACTTGAGCTTTTCTCCTCTTGCTTTTTCTTCATGTGTACAGAATTAAGCACTTTTTTACACTTTGATAGTGGAGCAAAACAAAAACCCTGCAACTCTTCTGGAATGTTATCAAAGCCCCATGTTTCTTTTTTGTGTTTTTATTCCTATCTTGCTTACTATGCTCTCTGTTCCTTCTCTCCTTGTTTTCCTCAAGGCCTCTGCAGATGATCATTTCGAACTGCCTCCCCTCCTGAGTTTAGTGGGGACCTTGAATGTTGAGCTTTGTATTAAATCCTTCTCTGGTTCTTTGTCCATGTGAAGCAGAAACACAGTTTCATCTTGCTTCCTGGCCCAGGCATGAATTCTGCATGTAAACTTTTGTGGGAAAGGGCTGCCTCTCACCTTGCTGCGGTGTTTGTCAAATCCTGTACTGCAGCCTAAATTGGTGAAATCTGCTGTGTTCCCTGTATTTAGAAAATCGGCTTCTTTATCACTGAAAAAAAGCTGGTTTAGCTTGGAAACATCAGACTTTGATGTATGTTGCAATTTGTTCCATCTTCGTCTTTGTCTTTTACAGCTGCTTCCGCAGACAATTTTTTTAAAAGATTTTCAGGTCAAACAAATGGTGTGCAATTGCTTTGGAGCATTTTTTTCTGAGATATTGGTGCTGCACTGCTTTTTTTAGTCACATCATTTCTCCTCCCTCCTCTCCCCACCCCTTGGGGCACTTTTATCATCAATTTTTGCTGCCAAAACTCGCTGTTCATGCATGGAACCTTTGAGAAACTAGAGTGCTTGTTTCTTGGGCCTCTGCTTCTTCTACCTCTCCCATCTTGAGCATTTTATAATTTTATTCATTCTGTCTTCCTGTACTTTTCCATTCATTACTTTGTTAACATCATGCCATCTTGCATTTGCTTCCATGTTCTACTTCATAGTTTGTATTACAAATGAAAGTTACAAAATATTTTAGCATTATTTAGTGAGTGGTTTCAGTCAAGTTTTTAGTCTGTTTATGTACAGCTGCTATCATACCCCCAGGATCACAGATTCAGACCTCCCTGACTCACTGTGGCAGAGTGACTATAGCACATATTGTTGCATTTCATTATATTAGGCTTGTAATCCACATGATTAAGTAGTCTACCTGCAAAGCCCTGATAACATGCAAGTAGCCTCTCTGTAGCTCAGATATGTAGAAATGCAATGTGCTTCATCAGTTTGTTACCAGAGGCTTTTACTTTGGATGTGCATAATTTGCAGTTAACAAATGGTGCAGATCAGCTTCTGTTGACAACTTAAAGCATGGTGACATCTCACAGTGGGCAGCTAAATAATGAAATTAGGGCTTTATTTCAGTAAATTAAGGCTTTAGTTCAGCAGATAGAGGTTTACAAGACCTACACACACATTGAGTTTATTGTATGAGGACAGATAAACTGATGCTCTGAATTGACAGAGCTCTGATGTCGATTCCTTGAACAGCTGCAGGACCCAGCTTGCCTGACATTATCCTTCTGTCTGGCTTGGATCTGAGATTCGCCGTGAAACCATGCATATTCTGTTATTATCTGGCTGCTTTTCTGCAGGACTCAAGCTATATTTGGGTTTGTTGCCCCTAACCTAAACTGCTCAACAGCTCGAACTCCTGGAGGTCTCTTTTCTTATCACTGAAGAACATCCACAACGAGAAGCAGGTCACTGTGCTGGGGACAGATCGACCCTTTGTGTTCCCTTTTATGCCAGGCTCTGAGTTGGCAGCTGTCTAGATGAAAAACGATAGTTGTGAAAGCAGCGAGGAAGGAGGATATCCTGTACATCTCTCAGGAGAAGTCTTGAGGCTCCAAAGTTTTTTGTACTGAGAACTGAATTTCTGCTGATGTGCTCAGACCATATGTCTTCCTTTTTATATCTGGAGGGAACAGTGTTCAGGCAGGACACTCACAGGTGAAGCAGGCAGATCCAAGAGGCAGTAGATGCCTGGAGCTTTGTGAAGTCTTCACTAGGAGATCAAAGCCAATCCCATGATTGGGTGATGAGAGCTCAGAAGGTTGATGTTGAGCCTGTTCCTGGTGTCATGGCAACAGGACAATAAATTTCCCTGCAACCCCCATCTCTGCAGTTGTAAAATGGATTAATGATACAGGTCTCCTTTAACAACACTCTTTAAGATATAATGGATGAGTGATGGTTTAGCAGAGTCTTAATCACGGGACTATAAATGTATGGCTTTATTGGATGCACAGGATTCTCAGAGCAAAATGTTCAGAGATGGGCTGAGAATCAGCATTCCCATAGAGCCCTGAGTCCTTCCAGGGACACTTCCCACTGAAACTCTAATCTGCTTTAAAAAACGTAGGGATAGAAAAGGAATTAGGGGAGTATGAGTGTGCATGTGTAATATGAATATTTTCTGAGCTAATAAGGTTGAGAATTACAAATTCAGGTAATTGACTGGGCACTGGGAGAGAAGAGTGCCTAAATAAATATCCTTGTTTGAAGACATGATGATAGGTTAACGAAGAGCTCAGCTTCTGATGTCTCATGAGCCCTTCAATGAATTGTTTCTTTTGTCACTTATGGGTTTCGTGGATTTTCTATCATAGGGCCTTCTACCTCCTGGTTCTCATTTCCACCCACTGGCTTCTTACTTGTCTTTTCCCTGTGTCATTTCAGCTGCTCTTCTACAAGTTCCAAGGGGTTTTGCTGATGATTTTTTGTAGTTGTTTTGGTGATAGTGAAGGATTTTTTTTCCAAATCAGTGTCATTTTAAATGCCTCTAATAGCAAGAGTTTCCATGGAGTCAACTAGCAGCTGCAGTGACTGATATTAGATAATTCAAGGTGGAAGAAGAGAGCCTGAGCATGAATTGCAGGGAGGAGACAGGGTTGTACTGAATGTGCGAGAAGAGTTGTATTCTTCTTCAGGGCAAGTGCCTCTGTTGGCAAAAGCAATAGAGGTGGCAACACGGACGAACAACCACACAAAGAGTTTGATAGGAGATAGAACATAAGAGTAGAATATGGGTGAGAGTCCAGAAAGCGTGGGTTCATGGAGGACAGTCATTTAGGAGGATGTGTAAGTAGAGAAATTAAAAATTAAGCATTCAAAATTGAAGCTGCCAGATACTCAGATTCTTCTGCCAAGGCAAGTGTGAGAGGTGAGATGGATCTGGAAAGTCAAGCTTCACGTTGTCCATCCTTGGCATTTTTCAACAGGCTTCTCCTTCTTTCTTTTTCTTTTGATTTGCACATTTAGTTTGTCTAAGGTCTTTGTCACTGGACGCAAAGACATGTTCAAATCTAATCCTCAGTTCCTTCTTCTTGGACTCTGGAGCAGGAAGTATAGCCTACCCCTCTATCTCTGGCCTAAACTAGTATCTCTCTGTTCCATTCTGCTTACTGTTTTGTCTTCTAGCATCCTTCTCCTGACTGCTCCTGAGATGCACAAACACAGGTGAGGGTCACGTCCTGACAAAAAACCACGGAAGCCCTTCCAAACATAGCTTCTGCTCCTTCTTTAAGGCCTCTTTTTGCAGCCAGACAATGTGACACATGTGGCTGAGGGCAGAGAGTGGCTTTATGTAAATGCAATTAACCTCCATCCCTTCTGCTAGTAAGCAGCTGTAGGTCTGCTTCCCATGTGGCTTGCACTGTTCTCATCTTTTCTCAGCGTATGCTAAGTTCTGCACTGAAGTTCATTCCCAGGTTTTCTGGCCCAGAGTGAGCTTAATGAGATAAATCTCTTGCTCCTGATCAGGATGGCACCACCTCCTATTACAGCTGAGTGTCAAAGTCTGGAAGAGGTACATGTTGTCCCATTCTCTCTCTCTGGCATTATATCAAGGACTTCAGCTGACCCTGAAGAGCCAGGGCTGGTTGCCTTCCCTGTGAAGCCTTTCAGCAGCAATTTGTCTGCCTCTAAAAACCTGGCACTCAAATCACTGTGTTTTTTGTGCTCTAGTCAGTTAGCTGAGCTGCTGCAGGTCATTGAACAAATCCATTGAACAGATGGATTCTTGAGGTACAAAAAACATCGGGGGACTGTCTGCCCCTGCTCAGGCTTGCTGGTGTTACAGCCTTTAAATCAGTTACAGCCAGCCCTACCTCCAAGTCTCTAGAGATGATGTGGAGTGTAATCCACCCTGCAAGGGTGACATTCCTGCCAGCTGAATTCACTGGTGCACATGGCTGTGGTTCTCATGAAGCATAGTCTGGGAGACCTGCAAGAGAGGAGTTACAGTAATCAATATGCACCACACTCAGAACGCGATAAAGGTTTCAGCTGTGGCATGCTCTGCTCTTCTGTGGACTGCTGCAGGCCTCAGCAGCTGACTCGTTGAGTTCTGTGCTACCAAATACTGAGGAAATGCAGGTGTTGAAGCTTTCTTTTTTTAATGGAGCAAAACACTGGACCACCTTTGTACCTGTACACTGCCTAGGGATTTAGATAATTTTGTGAAGCCTCTGAGCTTTTTCTGAAACACCTTGTTTCTTGGCTTGTACTCACTTGATAAATACCCTGGGCCAGACTGCCTGGCACGTAAATTTCCTCTAACTATTGTAAAAGGCTGTGTAATAATCCCCACTACATTCCTTCTAATTTGCATGGCACATCAGAAAGATGCCATTTAAGGCAAGCTGTGCCAAAAAAAAAAAAAAAATTTAACAAAGAGCTGTATATAGAACAAGATTCATCTTTGTCATAACTTCAGCTGTTTCTCCAGGCTGAAAAGATACCCTACTACCTTTTTCCTTTGTACTTGATTGTGTACTGACTAATGTAGATGATAAGTTCCTGCCAGCTGTGGAAAACCATGGATTTAAAATATTAACACAGGGATAAAGGAAATAAAGGAGCAGTGTCAGTGCTCTCTCCTTTTAAACACAGACACTTAGTAGGATAAACAGGAGGAAAACTGTCACACCATTAAAAAGACAGGAGTCAGTCCTGCAGTCTAGAACCAGAGGAGGGCAGCCTCCTCCTTTGACCACTGCTGTTTTGAATCCATGCTCACAAATCAGTTCGGTAATAATAAATAAATTCACATAAAGAATACACTCAGCCCCCCAGAATCATCTTCACTGTGGTGATGCTCCATCCTAACCTTGGGGAAGGATGGTGAGGATGAACAGCTCCACAGTCCTGCAGCCCCCTCGGCTGCTTCCCAAGGACAGGGCTCTTCCCATCATTACCCAGGGAAGGATCTATGTTACAGAGACACCACACCATCTCTCTGAATGACTGGCACAGGCAAGCCTCACTCTAACACTCACACAAATCCATTTTAGATAGTTTTAGTTTATGTTACTGCATTATCTTGCTGACTCTCTGATATTTTTTGTATCTCAGGCTATAGCTGTCCTATTTTCTTTTTCTAACTCAGTATATATAAGCAGTGAAGGTGTAACAATCATGGTGGTGCCAGCTTTTAAGATTTTACCACAGCTCTCTTGGATGTTTTCCCTGGAGCTCCAGCTCTTGGTCATACTTAAATACATAGCAATCTCAACTAATTTATAATTTAAATTACTTTTGCTTACACAGTTACAGGAGGGAGAAAGCAAAAATACGTGACTCTCAATATTCCCACACCAGAAGCAATTATTTAGTTTTTCTACGTTTTTGTGACACTTTAATTAACCTTAGCGATGAGAAGGGGAAAAGGAGAGCTGATTTAATCTTTCAGAACATTTGGGTTTGGTATTTCTGCAGATGTGCTGTTCTTTTCCTTTGGTATGTGGGCAGTACATGCATGTGAAAGATCCTCATATATGTTCATAGCAGCTGTAGCAGGTATTGATAACACTCATGAGGAGTCAGTGGAGGATGCGACAACTGCAGTATTGATCAAGGGATGCTCCATAGCCCTGGAAATATGTTCTAGTGAATGCTTCATGCTGTAGGATTTGTGGTTATGTGCTCTTGGTGACATGAGCTGAACTGCAACTGTCTGGAAATGTCTTCCAGAGCAAAGCAATGGGTTGCTTCCAAAAGGACATGCCAAATCTTGCTAGATCAGAATCTTAATTTTTCAACATCAAGACAATGAACAGTCAAAATTCAGGAGGTACTTGACACTCGATAGTTGTGTTAGGTAAGTGCACTGTTGTGTCTCAGTACTACACTGCTCTTTCAGGTTCATAGATCTCATTTTTTGTCACAGCTCTGGTATGAATACACGATGTAACTCCTATTATGTCTCCCCCTCTCAGGTACCACGGTATTTTTAAAACTTGTTTGAATAATCACTGTTTTTAACTTTTCCTCACAGGAGTGTTTGCATTTGGACTTTTTGCCACTGACATCTTTGTAAACGCTGGCCAGGTTGTGACTGGGAACTTGGCTCCCTACTTCCTGACGGTGTGTAAACCCAACTACACTGGGAACGACTGCAGGGCACACCACCAGTTCATAAACAACGGCAACATCTGTACTGGGGATGTGGAGGTGATTGAAAAGGCAAGGAGATCCTTTCCATCCAAACATGCTGCTCTGAGCATCTACTCAGCTTTATACGCCACGGTGGGTGCCAGTGATGACTGCTGACTTCCATGAGAGGTTTCTGTATGTGCATCTAGATGGGCACGTTTTTCTTACGATGGATTTTTGGAGAAAAAGAGTGTTGTTTTGGGGGCTGCTTTTTTCTTTATCTGTAGGGGGAAACCGCCTTCTCTCTCTCATTTTACCAATCCTGGGGTAAGCAAATGAAGTGCTTATTGCTTTTGAGGCACTGCATATTCCAGAAGCATGAGGTCCTAAGCTTGTCTTTACTGCCGGTTTTCTCATTCAAGATCTTCTTCTGCCTGGCCCTCTCTGATGAGCATTAAAATGAAATTGATCCTTAAACAGCTTTTGGATTGCTACTTTTGCTCCTGTGCTTGTTGAACATTTAATATTTAAATTGTGTCACTTCAATGAGAGGCTGAACTTAGGCTGAATTTTGCTGCCCTTGTTTATGACCTGAAGGTCCTAATGAAAGTTAATGCCAGAATTTTGTTGTTATCACAGGGAATGCACCCCAGTTGACATATTGACAAGGTGATACCGCTGTACTGTAAGGAAGGAAACTTATCTGTCTTAAAAGGTCTCATGAGACAGATCGACTGCTCCTTTGTGTTCTCTGGTTAAAGTTTCTGTAATGCTGGCAAATCGATCCAAGAATCTTACTAACAACGCAGAAAATCTTGTTGGTTCTGCCATTAAGATCGAAGGGCTTAACCTGGTTCTGACTTAAAATGAATTAACCTAAGTCTTTTTTCCCCCAGTAGCCTGACCGAGTAGTGGCAGAGTCTGTCTGTAGGTCATCAGTATTTAAGAAAAGTGTTAAAATTACTAATGACAGGGTATTTACTGAATATTTTACCCTGTGCTCAGGGTAGCAGATGAATAAAACACCATATTATTACTGTAAGATGAAGAGTCCACCAGCTGCTGTTTCAGTATCCATCTATTTGCACTGAATGTTCTGTGATTAATGATGGAGATATAAACTGCAACTCCTTTGATCAGGATTTGTTGGAAACTGTGTGGAAAGCCTGTAACATTTTGTGCACATTACTTCTGAACAATATGCAGCCATGTGTGAAATACAATAAACTCGACATGGTTGTAGCAGCTGTTTGCATTATGATAAACTCAGAGGTAAAAGTTCCACGGTCAGGCTTGGTCCTGTTTCTGTCCTAGGCTAATTACACCTTTCACGGACTTTCCTTGCACATCCTCCCATGTTTCCTAGGTAGACAAGTCTTGTATAAGCAGGCTGACTTCTACAACGGAAGGGCAATGCTGCTTTTCCTTCCTGAGCTTAAGTCCCAGGTAGTTCAATGTTTCTGAGCTCTAGTCTTCCCCGAGTACCTGTGATGGGTCTGCATTTCTCCTCTCATGGGAAGATACCAAGAAGAGCCAGGACATGGAGCCATTTATGAGCCACAAGGTCATGAAAGTCTGCCCTTAGGGCATTTCAGCCTACAGTCCAATTTCAGCCCAGTTCTCTGCCTCTAGAACTAAAGGTGTTATCACTTGTCTTTTCTCTGCCTGTCAGTTGGGAATAATAACATGAGCATTACACAAGAAATGCATTGTTCAGACCTAGCTTTGCTTAATAACTGTGCTATGCACAATTTTTGGAGAAGTCTCTTGCTGATTCTAATATGCATGATAATGTGGGCTGCTGAACATGAAACACGGGGCATTTGCTTAGTAATAGGTGTATTTTGCTAAAGCTGAAGATTTGAGCCATGATGCAAGGAAAATAAAACAGCTTGAACGTGAGTAGGCAGGAGAATGGAATCAGCACGGACGTTGTCTGTCATTGTATGAATGTCTGTTGAGATCTGGGAGTCTCCTGCCATCACCAAACCTCAAGTGTGCTCTGCAGATGTTTCTGTGCTCATTTGTTCATTACTCTGCTACTGAAAGCACTCTCACTGTCATTGGTTTGCCTTTGTGGAGTTTTGGTGTGTTTGTTGTTTGGTTTTTTTTAAATAATCTGGGGTTTCTATTTAGTCATTAAGGCCTTTTTCTTTGTCACCTGTTAAGGAGGCTGAGGAGAACCCAGAGCATCACTTCTGTGTTCTCTGCAGGCAGAGGTGCATCTTGTATGCCTAAAGTAGGGGAAAGAGAAAATGGCTGCCAGCCCTGACTTCCGTACTTACAAAAAAAATTAAAATGGCATCTAATTAAACTTTATCAGTCTCCCAGATTTATCTCAGGAAGACATGGCAACCTCTGTACATAGTCCACTCTGCTGTGCACTTAGAAACATGATTTTGAGTTTCTTTTCCAAGGGAGAGGTTTTCTTCTTCTTTTCCAAGAAAAAGGTTTTTCTTTCCAAAAGAAAAGGGCTTTCTTTTTCTTTTCCAAGAAAAAGAGTCTTGGTTCCAGTCCAGCTGATGGGATGTCAGTCCTGGTTTCAGTGTCATTCCAGCTGCGTTGGTCTGGCCCGTGAGATGTTCAGGGCCCTGGGGGCACCACCCAGGCTTGGCATGATACCTTTTCATGGACAGGTTTCTCACTTTCTGTGTAAATTAGTTATTGTCCACAGTCTGTTCGTTTAGGTCTTTCTGGGACAGAGAGCTTTGGGGGTCTCTGATGGTCTTAATCCCACCCTATAGTCCATGCTCACTTCCTGCAACTTGTTCCTGTGCTTGTGCTGTACTTGTACTTTTTCCTCATGGAAAAATGCTGCCCTATCTCTGCCTGGCCCCCCTTCTCCAGCCATATATTGTTGTCACAGTGTCTTGATACCAACAATCCTTGGTTATTATCAAGAATTTCGTCTGTCATTACCAACAGTCCTGGGTTGGCTCCACAGCCATCCAGCTATCAGTGTTTGAGACATGGGCTGTTATTCAGGCAAAAAACCCAAGTTTCTAAGGCTGTTTATTAAAAAACAGGTGCTCATTAGACAGCACAAGTTCTTGGGAACAGTGTTTCTGATAAGCTCAGAGGGGCTTAGTCCAAGTGCTGTTCCTCAAGGCTGAGGCCTAACCAGCATTTCTCAGTGAGGGGGCTTTTGGGGTGGAAGCTGTGCCAGCACAATCCATCCCATGACTAAAGTCAGCTTCTCTGGGCCTCTACACCTGGACATGAAACTTAGAACATTTGAGAAATGCTGAATAGTAGAGAACACCACAGCAAATACCTTCAGCAGCCCAGGTCATTTGAAGGCCTTGGCATTTTGAGCAGCTGCACTGAGTCAAAGCAGTTGTCAAACAGCAGTTGTCAAGGGCTCTGCTTCTCTCTTATAGAAATCTCTGTGGTAAAAGGAAAGATTGTAAAGCTTGTAGGACAGGATTTTCTAGTATTGGTATGAAATCTTGAACTTTCTAAGGAAATTAAAACTGTCACAAATCTTCCCACTTTTTGCTGCAAGGACAAGACAGACTTCTTCCACTTTGCATTTCTCATTATAGATCTAACATACATTCTAAATATATGCATATATTTGTATATACACATAAGTATATATGGATGTCTATTTTAAACCTGTAAACAAAAAAGCCTCCTTGACTGTCCCTGCTTTTCTCTGTCTGAAAAAGATGGGAGAGGAATCACATGGGTTGAGTGCTCCTATCACACATTGAACATGGCTAAATACACTACTTGGGTGTATAAGAGCACAGCACCAATAAGAACACAGCAAAGAAGTTGAATAGATAATTTATATAGTTAAATAATGTGTAGTTTATTTTTTCATATTTTTTTATATTTACTTCACATCTTTTTATATTCACTTCTTTACTCCTCTCTGTTTCTGACATTTAGAGTTTCGTAAATAAATAATTTTGCTTTATATTTAGTGTTGTTGGAAATTTTCAGAAATACCTGCTGTGTGAAGGAGACTTCCACTGAGATTTTGGTCTCTTGCAGAAAGTTTTGAAACCACGCTCTAAACATGGGTAAACACACTGTGAGAATCCTAAAAAATATGTTGGCTGTAGGGAACCCAGACAATAAAAATCAAGCTTCATTGACTGGGACCTCTTACTGTAATGGAGAAGCTCTCCCAGTTATTTCTGAGCTCAGTGTGTGCTTTAGGATGAACTGGAGCCTACCTCCTGGGAAAACAGTTAGTCTTGTTTAAAATCCTCCTCATGAGGGTTTGGACAGATTTCCCTTGGCAATCTGTTCCCATGGTTAATTACCCTCATTGCTAAAAATGTTCTCTTTACTTTAAGTGTACATTTTCTTGCTGAGATGCGTGAAACTTCAATCACAGATACTTCCCATCTGTGACAAAGACAAGCCTCCCATGTGGGTAACCCAAAGATCCAGCTTTATCTCATACCTGTAAGGAAACAAGTGTGTGTGGGTTACTCTGTGTAGCTGCTGTTCACAGCTGGCACAGCAGGACTGTTTTTACTTTAAAGAGGTGGTGGATTTTCCTTTGGATGCTGTAAACTGCAGTGGTGCTTTGGTGGGGAATAGGAAAGCAATACAGCTCCCTGTTCCTCAGTTGGATTGACTTCTGCTAGAAGTGCACAAGGTGAAAGGGTGGGCGGTAATTATGTACGCAGTAGCAATGATTTTTGTTTTCCTGTTGTTTCCGAAGAACCTTAACGTGAGTTTTGGTGATACGTGCAGCTCAAGCTGCCAGCCAAGGCTGGGGGACGGGTCCACCTAGTGCTCATTGTTAGCTGTCTTTCCAAGGCATATGCTGCACTCAGGTTTAGATGTGAAAAACAAAGCAAGCAGGAAACTCTCAAATAGCTGAGTTTCATTCCCAATGCTATTACACAGCAGAATGTTCCAGTTCATAAATCAAGTTGCCCTTTAAATTATGTACTTAATAGCACATTTAAGGGCAGAAGACCTCCCTTCCCCAGGCAGAGATCTGGCAAATTAAGCAGTTAGAAGTCCAGCACCACAGTTTCTGGGCAGGTGAAAGTATCCTTTTGACCCAGAGGGAGTCATATCTGCCTTCCCCTGGTCAGTTTTTCTGTCCTGTCCCTTTCCCTTTCAAAAAGTGGTTTCTGCATCCCTTCCCTTTTTCTAGAGTTACGTATTGTCATGAGTTTAGGGCTAATATTTTTAGCAGCAACCAGTGAAGGGAACCCAGATATAGGGATATTTGGTAGCCCAGTCTGGGAGAAGAGAAAATAAATACAAACAAGGAGAAAGTTAAAGTACACACAATACAGCAGAATACAGGAATATGTGAAAGGCGATGAACCGAGTGAACTAGAGAATGGATATAATTTCTTTTTCTTGATCCCAAAACTATGTGCCAGACCATAATGACCTCTGTATAGCTGGCTCACCTAGAAAGGGACAGATATTAAAATACAGTAAAATAATTGCTCACGTTTGCCAAATAGATCATAGAGGGTGAAACAAGCTGTGCTGGTAGTTACATCTGGAAGCACCAAGCCAAGCCAGCCAGGGACCAGATTAGGAAACCTGAGCATGATACTGTTTAAGAAGCATTTTTCAAATGTATCTTCATGATTCTTTTTCATATGTGGGGAGCAGTGTGTCATCTGGAGACATTTTGGGCAAACGTATTTGATGTATTTGCTTTTATTATCAAAGCTTTGGAAGTCATTCAGGCATCCATACTTGATTGCTGAAAAGGATTTTATTGAATTGTTTTGCCATCAGGCTTGGTTTGCTTTATCTTTGTTATTTTGTGGCTCTGGAATTAATGACTGCCTGCTAATTGTGACCCATGTGCTTTTGCTCTCTGTCAAAATGTGTTAGAAAATACACAAACTGCCAGAAACATGTGGGGTTAATTAAAAAATAGTCAGAGAACAGTTAAACTTTGTGCTCGAAAATTACGTTTTCAAAATCAACTTTGTTTTGAAAGAAACCTTTCTCATATTGTGTGTTTCCTTTCATCTTTCAGAGAAAATGTCTGAAATGGTTTCTCACAATGTTCTCTCTTTCTTAAACTTAACACCACTTAGGAAACTGGAGTAGCTAGTTGATACAGATGCTATGCACTCAAATTTTCTGTACGTTAGAGTTTCTTCAGGAGTGTAAACATCAATTCCTGGCTCCCTTTGCAGACATTTAGTCATGCACATTCAGAGTGCCACCTTCTGAGCACAAACGGAGCCTACAAGCTCAGGAGAAGTCCCATATGTAAATGCAGTGGGATATCTGACATCCTGAAACACCACCATTTAACAGTATCTGTTTTGTACTCTTAAAAGTGTTCTCTGAATTACCTGAAACATCTTCCTCCATTTCCCAGTGCTTTTTTTAATGAAACATGGATTTTGTCACATCCTTGCTGATTTAGGATTTTTCTGGGTGGGAAGGATGCATTTCTGGCAGAGCCCCTTTTTACTTTCGGTTTGCCCTTCCTTTCAGATGTACATCACAAGCACAATTAAAACAAAGAGCAGCAGGCTAGCCAAGCCTGTGCTGTGTTTGGGTACCCTGTGTGCTGCCTTCCTTACCGGGCTGAATCGAGTTTCTGAGTATCGGAACCACTGTTCGGATGTGATCGCAGGCTTCATCCTGGGCAGTGCTGTAGCCTTGTTTCTGGTAAGTCCAGCAGTTCCTTGTGAATTCTTTTTAAAAATACCATAGTATTAAAAAAAAATATTTAAAAAAATGCTATTTTCGTGTGGCCTGCAAGATCTAATTCTAGCCCCATCTAGTTAAACGTATCATCAGAGAGAATTACAGTATGAAATCAGGAATACTAATTGATAAGGCTAGTATGGTGACATTTGTACATTTTATTTATTTTAATTCTTTTAATTCCTGTATGTGTTCTTACTTGACCTGTTCTGGAAAATTCTGTAAAGATGGTGTAGTTTTCAACTGATATCAAAAGGAGGGTATGCTTGAGACTCCTCTAACCACCCCCATGTTACAAAATCCTACTGTGTGTCTTGTATCTGGCAAAAATGTTAGATAAAGGGTGTTGTCTGCGGCTCTGAGCAGTGGTCCTGGTTTTCCGTTTTGTTTTGGACCATAAAGTGCAGTAGAAAGAAGATCAGGATAAACTCCCTGGGAGACAATATTACCTCCCTTTGCATCATTTGGAGTTGAGCTGAAATTGTTTACCCCCTTATAGGATAATTAAATGTATTAAAATATATCAAAGGCCTTCCCACAGAATATAGGAACAGCATCTTTCCAGACTTGAAGTGTACCTGGCTCTCCTGTGGGCTCTGTGGTTGAAGTGATTTGTTTGGTGAGAGGTCTCTTGCTGAGGATTTACTCACACAGCCAGCAGTCCAGGTCATTCTTGTTATTACCAAGAAATGTGCCTGGTTCCATTTAATCAAAATATGCTTCAAAACTATCCACTGCACAGCAACAGACACTTTATCTCTGTAATCAGGAGAGATTAGGTTTCAATGATCCCTTAAATCTTGATTGTTCTGTCACTGATTCCTTTTTTCCTATTCTGTACTTAAAAAAGCAACAACAAACCTCCACATGTCAATTGTTTCCATGTTCCCTTTAAATAAAAAGATATCTCCAACCTCTGACATGAATTTCCTTGGCTTTAATGTAAATTATTTGTCTGGTTCCCATTGGGAAGGGCAGTTTAAATCTTGCCTATGCAATGTGAGTATGTTGTCTCAGTGCTGCTGCAAGTATGAAGGAGTGATGCTAAATTATGTTACCCAGATGTGACGGAGATGCAGCCATCCACTGAACTATTTTCACAGCTTGGAAGTGATAAAGTCACAGTCTGAAGGGAGTATTTGGCTAGTAAAGTGCATCATTCAGGTAGTGGTTCTGGGATGATAAAGCATACATGGGAATCTCTGCTGTGTGAAATGTAAAATGTATAAATAAGGCTGAGAACGGTTCATCACCTCAGATTAACCCACTTCCCAAAGCAGTCCATCACACTCAGCTGCACTGTAGCCCAAGGCTGAGACAGGTGACGCCTTGAACCAAAACCCAGGTTAAATTCTTTTCAGAAGCTGGCAGTTGTGACCCCAGTGTTAACTCCTCTGAGTTTTCCTGGGGACAGAACACACCAACCTCACTTGCTTTTTCTGCATTACACAGGGGATATGTGTTGTCCATAACTTTAAGGGCACTCACGGAGCTCCTTCTAAACCGAAGCCTGAAGATCCACGGGGAATGCCACTAATGGCTTTTCCGAGAGTGGAAAGTCCTCTGGAGACACTGAGTGCACAGGTACTGTAAATCCTCTCACTCAGACCCATCACCGACCACATTTTCTGTTACAGCAGACTAAAACCAAGTTGTATACCTAACCATACATTCCTAACATTGAGCCCATTGAACAAAGTGAATCTGAATCAAGGCAGAGTTCGTTTTAAGGCATTTATTCCCGAACTACCAAATACTGTAGATCTTTTACCCCTGTGCACATCTACCGCTAAAAAAGTAGGATTTCACATGCCTCTGCATATGGTTTGTGATAAAAAAGCTTTCACTTAGAATAGAAAACTGAGAGAAGAGCAAAAATAATTCTGTGTAACTACATTCCAAAATACTTTTGGGATGTCTGAAATATTTAATCTTTCCTGAGAATAAACTATGCTGTCCAGAAATGTATTTATAGAGATTAGGTTTTTTATCCTTATTATTGTTCAGTATCTTCTATAATTATAAAAGCTCATACAGTTTTCTATCTCTAAGTCCTCAGAAGAGAAGTAATAGCATTCTTTCAAGTCTGCAAAAAAAATAGGAAGTGAGAGCATCATTATTGATGGTGTTTCTGTTAAAACTACTAACTTAAAATGGCTTGTGTTGGCATAACTGAATCATACCCAGCCCTTTCAAAATAGACAAGCAAATGCCACCTGCAAAACAGGTTCTGGGAATGAAGAGAAACTGTAGTTTATCAGTCATTTTAAATGCCTGATGTCATTTATTTGTTCTTTAAATTGTACTTCCTTTATTAGATCGCCTGTCATTCCTCTGCACATGGCATGTAGCAAGATCAATAGCGACTTCTGTTAAACTCTTTGCCAAATAAACTGAAAAGAGGAATTTAAAAAAAAAATGGAAAAGACAGTTTTCTAATGCCTGGAAATATTTTGCTTAATTGAAAAGTCAATTTTGATTAGGCAAAGATTTACTGGAAGACTTTCCACTAAATCTGCAGAACCTTGTGCATTAAATGTTCTCTTGGTGGGTTTGCAGTTCAGAAACTAAGCACTGCTTAGATGTCCACATTGTGTCATGTATGACAAAAAGGCTGCGCAGGGGAAAATATTATAGACTATGAGAAAAATTTAGTCAAGTCAGCTATTTATAGCTGCTGAGCTGTGAAGTGCAGATAGCGACTGGACCTTAACTGTTGATGTCTACTATAATTCAACAACATAATTTTCAGGGTAGCAGTCTCTACGTGACCATACATCTACAATGCAGGAGTAGATTGGGGAAAATGTGATCCTATTCTGAAGATAGTATAAACAGGTCTTTGGGAGCACATGCTCCTTACTGTTTCTTCAGGAATAGGAGGTACAACGTTCTTCTCTGTGCAGATTTCTGCATCTATCCCCAATCTCGTTTGGCCTTGCATCCACACAAACCCTGCAGAGGCAGCATGATAGAAGGATGATGTAGTACTGCCGCGAGTCCTGGACATTGGCTCCCAGGAAGGTTAAATCTGCACTGCCACCTACAGAGGACTTCTTGTTGCTGCATGTCTGTGGCTGCATGTGTTTTGGCATGTTGACCCACCTCCATATGGTTTTAAGTTCTTTATGTTCCTTAGGATCAAAGTGTGCAGAATCCTTTTGCACCCATCAGATGAAGCCAAACCACAGTCGTCTAGTCTCTCCTGAGGACAGACCCACTGTATTGGTTATGTGACTGTATGAACCACTTGAGTCTCTGCAGACCTGTCCCTCTGGACAGGACCCAGTCCCATTTGAAAGTCCATGTTGGAAAAGTCCCACCTTGGTTTTCCAGCCTGTTAGTGAGTGTTAATAGCAGCAGGGCTGGAGTTCAGTGATTCCCACCACACACTCAGGACAGGCAGCAGTCACTTTTGCAGTCTTAAAGCCCTGGGTTAGCTGAGCAACAGGTTTTATTAGAGAAGGGTTTTCTCATTCATTTTGCACACCAAAATATGTAAATGCCAAACTGTTTACAAATGTTCATGTGTCTGCTTTTTCCTCTTTGCAGAACCACTCTGCCTCTATGACTGAAGTAACCTGAGATGGAAGATTGGCAGCCGGAGCTATTTTTTACTACCCTCCAGTACAATAGTCCAAGACACACAGTTACTAAATGTGTAACTGTGATGACCAGTATTATGTTATGTCTAGTTAGAGGCTAATGTTTTGTACTTTTTTTGTATGAGGAAGTGATGTAGCTTGCCCTGATTTTTTTGTCAGCTTTAATATTATTATGCCAGACTTTAAAAGCAAAACAAAAAAAGAACAAAAAAAAAACTTTTCTTGTTTAAATTGTGCACTGAGGAACTACATCTATGGAATTGTTGATGTTGTTATGTGATATTTGTACACATTTTTTTTCTTTTCAGTTTTTAATTTATATATCTTGAAAAAAGAAACATTCATTTTTACCTTTTCTTACCGTAAGAAGTGCTTCTACCACTGGGTCAAATTCTGATCTCAGTAAGGTCAGCATAAATCTGAAGTAATCTCATATATTTAATTCATATTAAAATAATGGTGATCAGGAATCTGACCTGAATGATACTATCAACAAGTAGCAAAAATCCATCCTTGATTCAGTGGGCTACTTAAGTGTTCCCTAGGGATGCAGTTTAGCCACCCAGTTTCCAGACTACTTGGCAGACTTGAAGCATGTTCTTAAGCACCTCACTGAATCAAAGCCTGATTGTTCTGGTGTGGGTGATTGTGCTGGTTATTGAAGAATAACTAAAACAACATCCTCAGTCTGCAGTATAGACAGACTGGACATGAAAATTTATAGTAGTAGCTGATAGCATGTGAGCTGACTATATCATCTCCCTAGATCCTCATTCCTCCCCGAGGCCCAGCTGAAGCTCCCGGTGAAACCTGGCTTCAGGAATTGACTATGGGGATATACAGCCACCACTGTGGAGCTGAGGCTGTGCTCTGAGTGTTTCATCACTTCATCATAGATTTGTGGGGTAACTAGTGACACTGTTGCAAAGTAAAAGTGGCACCACTTCTCCAGCAGGGTGGCATTCTCTGGCATTCCAGTTCGCATAACCAAGGAGCCTGTTTTGCCCCCCAAAGTGTATTTTTCCCTGAGGGGCTTTGGCAAGTTTAAAAAAAAATTAAACAAAAGAAAATAAAAAGCTGACAGCCTGTAGTAGCGGTCTGCATTTTTGTAAATTCTGCCAACAGAATTTATATCAAAACTGCTATTTTACAATTTGAAAACTTTGTCTAAGGATTTTAAAGACAATTAATTAAGTATGGGTTGGGGGTGGGAGGGAAAGAAAAAAAAAGCCCATTTACAATGGCTAGAATTGGGGCAAAGGCTTCATTACATGATTTTTCACTGCTTCTAGGATTTTCCTGCATCTCATTCTTTTAGCATGGTGATAACTGCTGTGTGTCTCCTTTAAAGAATGGAGCCTGTCTGTACTTCTACTGGAATGTTTACCTCACATTTCCATGTTGGTTCTTCTTGGCTTTTTTTTGTAATTTTTTTCCAAAACAGAAGCAAAAAAAAAATGATCAAAAAAGCAAACATGTAGCCTGGTCTCTGTCACTTGCCTGGGATACAAAGAAAATCTGGGATGTCTGTTTCTGTCTGATCTTGCAGTGTTTATTCCAGGTTGGTGTCTTCTTCTGACTCTACAGATGTGTGCTTCAGGCTTAGGAATATAAGGATCAGACTTTGGGCCATGCAGGCCTTCTGTGACCATGAGGAAGCCATTGATAAGTGTTGTGGGTTCCTCACTACAACTTTGATCAAAATTCCAGAAGGAAAAATCTGTTCTCAACTTCTCTGCTAGGAAATGCCCTCCCAAGCAGGCTTTTTTTACACTTTTGTCTGGTCTTTTCTACTGCTCTAAACCCAACAAACTGCATGAGCAGGGCTTTTGCTTACTTATTTATTTATAGTTTAATTCAATAGAAGTTAGGTACTTTTGAAAGCCCAAGGATTAAAAAGTGATTAATCCCCTAGAAGTCTTACCCCTTCCATGGCACAGGCATTCTGTGCTAGGCTACGATCTCATTTCAGATTTTTGTTAAAAAGCTTTGCATCTCAAATGTCTGATCCCCTTCCATTGTACTACAGTCGCTGTGCTGACGGAAGCATGACATTTGCACCTGAAAAGGAACTAAGTGTACGAGATAAGGGAAATGGCAATTTGACTCAACTCAGACAGTAAAACCCAAGATGAGTGGCTGTCATGCTCCTTTCTTGCCTAATTTTCAGTCTTCAGTTTTTCCACTCTGTTCTGATCATTTTACGTGAGCTTATCAAAGTTACATACTGGGAGAGACAGAGAAGTGGCAGATAAACATAAAGTTCAACTACCACTGAAAGTATTTTTTTTAGGTAGTGAGTGTTAAGAAGAAACAAGGAGGTGCAAATATCTCTGGGGTTTAATGGGAGGAAGACATAGTTTCATGAAAAAAAACACTTTAATTTATTGCTGCTAAACAGCCTCTGAAGCAGCCAGGATGACACACATTTAGCCATTTGTCACAGTGTGGTTTCCCATAAGCTGCAGTGGAGGGATTTGGGAACCTTCAGCCTTCCACAGTGACCAGTGAAACATCCCCAGCTCACTCACATTCACCCCACAATGGAACATGTAGCACTACACTTTTACTATTCTGTAGATCCCCAAAAGCCAAAAGGAGAAAAGAACGGGTTTCTTAAACTTCTTCAGAGCTGTGAGAAGAAGGGAGAACTTGAGAAGTTTGCTCAGTCAAGAAACTGAGCACTGTGACACACAAAAGCAGCAGTGCCTGAGTGTGCTTGGGGCGTCTGCTGAAAGAAACCGGGGTAGCAAGGGTTGAGGGCATTGAGTGTTGTAACCAGGACATTTTTGGATCATTACCAGAAAAAAAAAAACCCCACACTTACAGACTCTAACCTCATTGGAAACAACCCGTTTCATCAAAATTCATGAAGTACCACAGATTTCTCAGACTGTTGCATTTGTTTTATTGTCTTCCTCGCTTTTCTGCTTGCCTCCTCTGATTAACAGCAGACCTGCATCATCAGTTAGACGGGAAGAAAAACTAAACATACAGGTAACAGCTAAGAAAAACTAACAACTATTAGGAGAAGACACAAAAATTAAAAAATAGGGTTTTATCAGACACTGAAGAATTCAACAAGGTGCTTTGATGGCAGGTGTTTTTATAGGGCTGTTGGAGAGTTCACTATTACTGAGTTAAGAGATCTCACAATTTTACTTGGCCCTATTTTCATGTAGCAATTTTGAGCAGCACAAGCAGTTTCACTTTAAGATGACACTTCTAATAGCTTTTACAAACCTTATTGCTGACAGGCTTTTATTTTTAATCTCAAGGACAAAAAAAAAATGTAAGGATGGCTCACCTTCCCTCTCCTTCCCCAGGTTTGTCAGCCCTGCTGGTCATGGTGGCAGAGGTGGATGTGGTTCCTGACACAGCCCAAATGCATACACAAAAACCCCATCATACAGCTCTGAAGACAGTTTAGGAGGTTGTACAGGTTGAACCCCAGCCAGCCCAGCCCCAGTCAACCCTTTGCTCACTCCCCCACCAGTGGGATCAGGGAGAGAACTGGACGGGTAAAAGCTGGGAACCTTGTGGGTTGAGATAAAGACAGCCACACACACAGGCAAAGCAAAATAAGGAATTAATTCCCTGCTTCCCATGGGCAGGCAGGTATTCAGCCATCTCCAGGAGAGCAGAACCTATCATATGCAGTGGTTACTTGGGAAGACAAACACCATCACTCCAAACTTCGTTCCCTTACTCCTTTTTTCTCCCCACTTTATGCACTGAGCATGATGTCTTATGGTTTGGAATATCCCTTTGGCCATTTGGATCACCTGTCCTGGCTGTGTCTCCTCCCAGCCTCCCATGAACCCCAGCCTCTTCCCCAGTGTGGAAAACAAAAAGGTATTGTGTCTGTACAAGCTCAGCAATAACAAAAACATCTCTATATTATCAACCCTGTGTTCCGCATCAGCATGAATCCAAAACACAGCCCCACACCAGCCACTGGGAAGAAAGTTACCTCTACCCCAGCCAAAACCAGGTGCAGGGCAGGAACTGTGGAGTTGGTCCCCCCTGTTTATCCCCACTGGAACCAGAGATGCAAGGGAGCAGCTGGCAGTGCCCACACTCCTGGTCTGCAGGGAAAAAAGGGCAGAACAGACAACAGTGAAAAACCCGAGCACGACTCAAAGAACCTTTATTAGTGAAATTCACACATTTCACTGCGAGGAGGTGGCTCTGCCGCTGCTCTGCAGGAAAGGTCCATGGTGGGACTCACTGCTTCCAGATGATCTTCAGGTTTGGTGGCAGCTCTGCGGCCACGAGTTCATCGAACTTGGTCGCATCCTTCATGGGGGTGCGGTAAAAACCCAGCACATCCCGGACGCAGCGCATCAGGTGGAGCTGGGAGTTGGGCACAGCGTGTCCCAGCTCCACCGCCAGCCGTGCCAGCAGCCGGAACTTCAGCCTGTTCTCCTGCAGGGGCGTCTGCTCCCAGTCTTGGGGAAGGGAGGACCCAAAAACCTCCCTTACGTGGGACTCAAGGCGGCCCTGGAGGTCCTGCGGGGGGAGGTAACTCCGGCTGCGCGGCGGGGGGCACAGCAGGCTGGGCTTGCTCCTCTCCTCCTCAGAGATCCCCGCTGCCACTTCCACTTCTTTCTCCTCCTTCCTGTTGGCACCAGAAAACAAGTGTTTTCAACCTCTGGGCTGGCTCAGAGTGCTATTCTGTTCAAGGTGTTTTAAAGCAGGCTCAATCCAGACAGTGTCCTTATCCATGAGGGACAAAACCAGACAGGGTTTGGTGGTTTTCCCCCCTGCTCACCACACAGGCTCCCTCTGCAGAGCCACCACTCACCCACCCACCTTATCTCACTGGGCTGCGTGGAAACACTTTAATCAAAGTAATTACTTGTCTTCCCAGTTACCACTGCGTTTTCTAATCTGATGTGAATAAAAAAAATATTAATTAAACAAAAGGGATAACAGAAAATAACCACTACTACAGAAAAAAAAATAAATCAGTGCCCAGGTACCAAAAAAAAAAAAAAAATAAAAAAAAAAAATTCATCACTAGTTTTAACTACAAAACTTGACTTGCTCATATGCCACACTCTAGTCAACAACCCATGCATGGTCCACCACGTCCGCCCGCCAGCAGTGCGCCTCGATGGGCGCTTAATTCCCATGGAACCTGCTGGATCTCCTTCCCTAAAAACATCCTGGAGCTGCCTGGATACAACCCCGAGGGACGCGCTCGGTGCGGGGGAGTGTAAGACCAAGGCCCCTCCAGCACCTCCACGGCCCGTGAGAGGTTCAGATGCCACCCCCTGGTGCCCTGCGGTACCTGCGGACACCCCAGAAGGCTCTGAGTCCCGCGGGGCCCAGCCCGGGCCGCCCCGGCCCCGCTGCCCTCAGCGCCCGCACCGCCGCCATGCTCCTTCTCGCCGCACCCGCCGCAGTGACGAGCTGCAGCCGCGCCCCGCAAAGCCTCAAGGGAAATGTAGTCCCATGGCCGCCCCCTCAGCGGGGGCGTGTCTCCGAGGTCTCGGCTCCCACCGGGAGAAAGCTCCGGGGAGACCTTTGTGCGGCCTCCCAGTGCTTCATGTGGGCTTGTAACAGAGAGGGAGAGGGGATTTTTACACGAGCAGATCGTGACAGAAAAAGTGGGGACGGCTTTAAATTAAAAGAGGGGAGATTAGGAAGGAATTCTTCCCTGTGAGAGTGGTGAGCCGCTGGCACAGGATATCCATAGAAGCTGTGGATGACCCACCCCTGGAAGTGTCCACGGACAAGTTGGAGCAACCTGGTCTAGTGGAAGGTGTCCCTGCCCACGGCAGAGGGGTTTTATCTGTATCTGGTTGGAAAAATAGAATCTTTAAGGTCATTTCCAGTGCAAACCGTTCCGTGGTTGATCCCGTGATGCACAGATCAGAGGATTAGCAAGATGCTGCTTGTGGGGAGCAGAGGTTTCACTGAGCTTGGGTGTGTGAAGGCACAACCACAGCAAAACTAGGAAAGGGGTGTCATTCCTGATGCTGGTGTTGGCCTTTGGGGAGTTTTTTTGGCAAGTTTTTGCTCTTCATTCACCATCAGGACAGTCTAAATCAAGCATTAATTACTCAGTGGTTGGATCCACGTGAAGGAGTTTGGCTGTTTATTGCCCCTGTGACAGGTTACTGACACAGAGGACAGGAGGAAGTGTTTACAGGACAGTGATTTTTACGTTTTCCCAGTTGTTGGCAGGAGCAGGGAGTGCCTGTGGCCAGGAGGAGCAGCCAGCAGAGTGGGATGACCCTAGAGGGTCAGGAGCTCCTCTGGGAAGCCTGGCCCTGGATGTCTGGGGGGGCTACTCCAAGGCCTCACTGTTGATTGGTGTAGTGTGCATCCAGGAGAATACTCTTCTATAACCCTGGTCTGCTGTTTTTGCCACTTATACCTTTTTTTTTTTTTTCATGACAATCATCTAATTGTACTTTAGTTCACAAATCTTGTATCTTTAACAGGGACATAGCAACAGGCCTAAGGTCAAACAGTGGGCCTGCAACATCAGCCTGATTATCCAAGCTACACCAACAGGGCAGGCCAAGATGCCTTCCTGCATGTTTGATGTTAATTATTGTGACAAATGTCACTGGAAAAACAGTCTTTTTACAGCCTTGACCCAATCTGTGCAACCCTCGTGCAGCCTCATCCCACCAACCATGACTCTCCAGGGACATGAGAAGCTTCTGAAGGAAGAGTTGTTTGTCTGTGGCCTGAGTCCCTTGTACACCTCTCAAGTTTTTTTGTGCCTTTGTTCAGCAGAATTAACCTCTGCAGCTGTGTCACTATTGGATTATTCCCCTTTGATATCTTCTGGGTTTCCCAAACTCACCAGCTGTAATACTTTTTTTTTAATCTTTGCAAAGACACAATATGCGTGACAAACACTATAAAGTTTATTAAAAAAAAAAAAGAATTGTGAGGTAGAGATTAGTTTTTCAATTACTGTTTTATTGCCATGATTGAATACAGAGTCAGGTTTTATAATTCAAGATTTTGGCTGCAAAATGTGGTAATAGGCAAGGGTGTGTGTTTGAATTGCCAGGGAACTACTTAATCTGCCTATTATTCTAGGGATTGAGTTTCAGACTGGGGAGGAGAGTGGGTTCATGATTCATTGGCAGCTGTTGTTTGCTGTTCGGAAAGAATTCCCTTTCCTTGGAATGTGCAAACGAAACAAGAATATCCCCTTGGTAAATTGTGGGAGTGAAGGGCGGAGAGAAATTTTATCCATTTTATCTCCAGCTTGATGTAGGGTAAAGGGAAATTAGATTTCTACGTTTTTCTTTCATTTCTGAACACCTTCCACCTTGTGAGAAGGGACAGGAGAAAGGAAGGCTCCTGCACTTTCAGTAGGTGTAGCCGGCAGTGAAAAGTGACTGCGTGGCAGCTGCGTCAGTCTTCCCAGATAGGACATACTGTCCCCTGCAAGCCAAACTGTTAATCTGAAAAAGAAAGCAAAAGGAGGGGGAAAACAGTCAGTGTGGCATAAGAACAGCAGGTATGCAAAGAGTAACCAGTGGGAGCAGCCAAGTAAGAAATAATCAAGCAATTAACCAAGGCAGAAACAATAGAATAACACCCCTGGTGAATGTGAAGCATCAGGAGGAGAGGGATCAAGAGTAGCCTTTGGAAGGTGACAGCAGGTCTCCCTTCATGGGGAGCAGCTCTTCCCGCTACCGGAGGGGGGAGCCTTATACCTGCGCCCGCTTGCGGAAGGCCTCCTGTGCTGCCTTCTTATTCTCGGTTTTGCCTAGCCATGCAGCTAGGGCAGAGGCCTGCAGGGCCCTCCCGTAGGAAAAGGTCAGTTTCCAAGGCTTAGGCAGAGGGGACTGGTTCATGGCGTTCAGGTTGACAGAAGCCTCCTCTTCGCTCTGGCCTCCAGACAGGAAGCAGATCCCTGCAAGAAGGAGGTTTGGAGGCTTAGAAACAGACCGCTCCAGCCATTTCAACCCCTGAGCTTTGCCCACCAGAGGTAGGAGCAGGGCCAGCAAGAGTGACAGTGGGAATGGAGACATAGGAATGAGTCAGGAATCACCGGGAACAGCGGCAGGAACAGTACGGAGGAGGGTAGTGACAGTTGCCACGGCGATATCCTGAGGGGTGTACTTCTTGGAGCAGGAATGCCCAGCCATGACCATGTTGGGTTTCAGCAGAGTCCCTTCCAGGTACACGTGGTGATCATTCAGTGCCTTGTAGACGGCAGCCAGAACCTGGAAAACAGGGGGACTGAATACAGACCTCTGCTCAAACCTTTACCTCAGCCAGCTGCAGGACAGTTTATTCTTTGGGAATGTAACAAAATCAAATGGGATTCCGCTTTCTGATGTGTAATTTATCTCAGGGGTTGCAGTTGTGGAGATACCACTGCTTTTGAGATGACCAGGATACCACTCTTCATATTTACTATATTTGTCCCTGCAAACTGAAGTACTGAAACTGCAGTACTTGGTTTTGCTCCTGATCCGTCTTTTTTGAGGTTGAAGATGCTTATATCATCAGTCCAGTGGAAGTCCAAAAGCATGGATTATACTCTTGCATGTGCTATAACTCATTAGTTGTCTGTAAGTAGCTCATATTTGTGGTGCAGTTATGAAGTCCCTTTTTGGTCAAATCTCTTTCAGCTCGGTGAGCACAAACTGCACAAAGTTTATCTTTGTGAGGGGGAAGGAATCCTTACCTTTTCTGTGACATACTGGCAGCGCTGGAGATCGTGGTCTCCATCAGGCAGGATTTCTGGCTCCACAATGGGCACCAAGCCATGCTAAGAAAAGGAAGATAGGGAAATCTTTAGGGCTATGGAAGAAAAACTGTTCTTGTTGTTTGGTGGTATTTCTTCCTCCCATGCTGTCCTTCCTCCTCATTCTTCCCCAAACCCTCACAGAGATCCTCCTTTCTAGTGTGTCATCACAGAGAACAGCGAGAAGGGGCAGCAGCACCTCAGGTTGCTGGAAGGCAGGTACCTGCTGGCAGATGCTGGCATAGCGTGCCAAGGTGTTGGCATTCTCCTGGATGGCAAGCTGGGAGGGTGTTGTGCTGGTGATCTTGAGCACCGCACGCCACTTGGCAAAGTCAGCACCGTCCTTCTTGTACTGAGCACAGCGCTCAGCCAGCCCATCCAGCCCTGCAGGGGGGAACAGAGCTCCTCTCAGAGCTGTTCTTCAGCTCAGAGCTCTGACTAGTGCCTTGACACCAGCCAAGGCTGTGCCTCAGGGGAGTCACTCCATGGCTTTTGCTGCACAGGTTGTAGCTTAGGCTCCTTAGATCTCTCCTTACCTTGGATGGTGGTTTCTCCATTTGTTCCTGCTAGAGGTGCTGTGCCTTTATCCAGCTGAGGAGATCAGAAAAAGAGGAAGGGTTACAGAGAAATGGGAATAAGTCTCCTCCTTATCTTCTTACCCATGGCTAGTCTGCCTTTGCAGGCTGACTGTGAGTAAAGTGTGGGGCTGAACATCCTCAGGATGCAAAGGAGGGAAATGCTGGAGCAAAGGTGAAGAAAAGGAGTGAGCTGGATCAGAGGAAGGGGCAGTGTATAGATGGCAGAAGACAATGGCATGAAAGCTCTGTTAGATGCAGAAAGAACTGGATTTAGGTTACTGCATGGAGGGACTTATTTGTAGTGAATGGTGAGTAAATGGGAGCTGGTGTATGAAAACTTCCTGTGTCTAATGCAAATGTGCACAAAAGCAACGCAGAGAACGGTGGTTGAGATCTTCTAGTCATTTTAAAACACACTACACAACCAAAAAAAAGTGTTTTTCAGGAGAGAGTGCAGCTCCATATATAAATTTTCTCTTCAAACGGGGTTTGGGTTATGATGCCAGTCAGGCCAATACAGGTACTCACCTTTATTCCCACCACAATGCCTTTTTCCTTGATGAGTGCTGGGAATGGCTTTCCACTGCTGTCTTTCTGGTAGAGAGTCTCGTGGAAGAGGATGACTCCCCCAATGCTCTGGTTGATGGAAGTGTCTGAAGAGAAGAGGATCTCTCTAAAAGCTCGGCGGTTCTCCTCTGTGTTCTCCACATTGATCCTCTGCAGCCTGTTCCCCATGGTACCTAGTGAGGTGGACAATGGCCAGACCAAGAGGATTCAGGCTTGGCTGGCCTCCTCCTGGTCCCAGTGGGTAGTAAGGAACTGCATCTTGATTTAGAGCTTCCCTTCCCAACCCACAGTTTGTAAGCTTTTTTTGTCACAGCTGCAGCCCAGACTGGCTATTTCTGCTCAGACAACGGCTCAGTTTTTAAGGGTCTTTCATTTACTTCACTGGTTTCAAACATGCAGCAAAATTAAAAGGAAAAATTCTTGGATGCTGCTAACTGATTGATAAGCAGAACTAACCCACTGATTCATCTGCAGCTAGGATCCCCTTTCCTGAAGCCACAATCCGCTGAGCAGTGTCTGAAAGAGCTTTCTTCTGCTCTGAAGTCAGCGCTGGGAACTGGTGGGTCATGTTGACTTATCTGTGAAAGAGAATTACTGTTACCAGCTGGAAGAGACTGTGAATCAGAGACCCCACTGGAGGGCTCTTGGTGCTTGTCTGGTCCATGTTATCTTAAGCATATGCCCAGAAATCCATTTCAGTTCTTCTTGGCTTGGTGTGTCTGGCAAAACCAGAAGAGAGGTGTGGGAGCCACATCCTGCCACATCCTTCCATAGCCAAAGTGGGAAAGACTCTGTGTTTTACCTGGATTTGCTGAGAGAATAAAGGAAGGTCAGTCTGTAATAAAAACATGCACCAAGTAACAAGTATGCAAACTGCTGACTCTGGACACTTCTTAGTTCCCATAAGTAGAATGCCGATTATTCCATTGCTTACTTTACACATTTCCTAACATTATCCCTCTCCCATTTTCTGTCCTGTGTTGTCAGTAATTGATTTTCCATCATCACCCTCCTGCTTTGCTCTATGTTTCTCCTCCTCACGGCTGCTTTCAGAACTGCAGTTAATTGCTTCCTCTATAGAAGATCTAGGGGCTTAGAAGGATTCACTCCTCTTTTCTATCTTTTCAGCTGTGGCAGAGGCTTACCAGCTGCAGATACCCAGCATATAAAATCCCAAATTCTGTCTTGATATGACAAAATTCTTGGCCTTATTAAAGTTTTGATTATATGCCATTAAATTACAGTTTCTAGTATCATCTGAATAGTCCAAGTTACTTTTCTGTTTGTATAAGCCTGTGAGCCCAAACCAGAAAGACTCTCTTCCTTCAATTTATTAGATGTGATAGCTAAAGCAACATTCATGTTTTTGTCAGTGGGTGCTAAATCCACAAGGTGATTAATTAAAAACAAAAAGATCCCCAATAGTACAAAAGATCACCAATATCAAGTTTTCCTCCAAAAGTGCAGGGCTCTGGACACTGTCTGCATTTTCTACTCCCAAAGTTAGCCAAGAGATGAGTGAGAATATGCCATTTCCCATTTCAACAGAGATGGCCAGCACATATTTCTCCCTATATAAGCATTAGGCAGCCAAGTCCTACTTCCTTTCCCTGCACACAGATGCTATGTCACCAGGGAATCCTTGCCTTGTTCTTCCTGCTGAAGGGCAGAATGGGGAGAAACGATAAACAATCTATCTGCTACTCATGATAGGGTACAGAGTTCTGTACAGCATGTCAAATGGTGTCAACATTTTCTGGCAACCATGCCATCACAAGTCAGGTGGCAGCTACAAATCCATGTCTCTGATTCATAGCTGAAGATGCTTTGGAAATGTAATCATGCAAGATTCAAATGGCATTGTCTGCCAGTACAGACCAGCCAGATACAGTGGACAGATGTCTTTACCTTTTTGTGAGCTGAGACCAGAATTTTTCCTATGCAGCTTAACAAAGGTGAGTCATTCCAGGTTTAGAGGGGAGTTGAAGGAGAGTGTGATGAAGACTGTGTCAAATGAGGGAAAGTTCTCTCCCTCCCCAAGGGCTGAAATCCCTTCTTGCTGTGTTCCTGCAGAAGCAAGCTCAGCTGAGCCCCTCTCTTTGTGTATCTAGCTGTGCCCAGAGCTCTGGGAAACATCCTTCTACTGTGCTGACCGCTGCTCCATCACTCCCACCTCTCAGCCTGTTCAGCCCCCTCAGAAGAATTTGAAAAGTTGTGGTTTATGCTGCATAGCTACTTCAGTTCACCTATAACCCTCCTTATCATTCACCTGCTGTCTGTGTCAGATATGTCTCAAAGAGGAAATTGGCCTGTTGTTATGATTACTGTAATAGTTGGGTGGTGAACACTTCAGGTAAAACCACTGTACTGTTAAATAAGTGGTTTTGCAAAATGATGAGGAATCACTCCAGTGGTTCACAGTATCTGTGGAAAAGACTGGAAAATTGTGACCTGGCAAAAGTATGATCTTGTCCAAGGTCAAAGTTAATGAATCTCTAAAGCAGGGGTGGGATTTTAGAGTTGCAGTTTGGAGCTGTGTTGCAGCACCAGGGGGTGTATCCAGGTAATCTTTAATCCCTGTACCTGAACTGGAAGACCACCAGTTGCTCTAGTCATGTTATTGTGGGCACACTTTCCAGCAATGCAATAAACAGTGAGACTAAAGTCTGCTAATGTCTGCAGACTAATGTCTGCTCTCTCTTACTTATATCCAGTGTTTCCCTAAAGATAACAAAGAGACAGTTATCACTCGAAGCCAGCCTGCAAAGCACAGAAGTACAGAAATACAAGCTTTCAGCAAATAATGCTGCTCCAAGTGAGTACTCTGAGAAGCTGAAACCATACAGTGTAGTTCCACAAGGATGAATTGGAAGACAACAGATTAGTTCCAGTTTCTACGCAAGGATCTCATTGAGCATGAAGGAGTGGGTGGAATTTTGCCAAAGTCTTCCCAAAATTATCTTTAAGGCTTTGGTGAGTGGTTCCCAGCTACCCTGCTGAGCTACAAGGACGAATAAAAGGCACAATGTTTCTAGCTGAATGATGGAGAAATGAGAGCAAAAGAGCAATTGTAAACCTAATAATAGCTCAAAGGTGCAGAATGTTCAAGTCCCTTTGATTTAGGATTTTGTTTTGCTGTGATTCTTTCATGAGGAGCATAATTTCTGAGGATCTTCATGGTTGGATTCAAAAAGGATGTCTGCTGTAAGGTCCTGCTCTGAGCATTTAAAGGGGAGTGGAGAAGCCTTACACTTCAGTAATGTTTCATACAGCTACCCTGTAAAGAGCAAGCTCCTAGCACATCCACAGAAACATTAACGTCTCCCCTTAAAGAGCTGGATATGTAACCTCACAGGTCCTGAGGAAAAACAGTTGTGCCCAGGCTGCCAGAGCTGCACAGCTCATTTCAGTCTTCCAAGAACAAATTTGTCTATTTGCCTTTGGGGATGGCCCAGGGCGGTGTCAGTCACTGAGCTGAACAGGGGGCCAGCAGCAAGCGCCCAAGCATCCTGTGTGAGCAGGAGTCCAGCCTAGAGGAGGACAGAGGTTATCCCCCTTGGCTCAGGACTCTAGATTACACCTGGGTACTGCCTCCAGTGTTGGGTCCCTGCAGTACAGGAAAGACATGACAAACTGAAGCAAGTCAGTTCAACATGTGCCACCAAGAGGGTTGGGGGCTGCAGCACTTGCTCTGTGAGGAGAAGTCTGCAGAGATGGGTCCAGTTCAGCCTCAGACAGCGATGGCTTCGGGGGGACCTCTCAGCAGTCCCCAGCACCTACAGAGTGGTGATTGCACAGGCAGAGACAGGCTCTTCATAGTGGCATGTGCAGGGACAGTGAGAGACAACAGGCGTAAGCTGAAACTAGAGAGATTTGGACTGGATATGAAGAAAAATTTTTCACTGTTAGGACAGCCAAGCAATGGAGCAGATTGAAAAGGAGGCTGTGGTGTCTCCATCCTTGAAGGTCGCCAAGGCACATCTGAATAAAGCCCTGAGCACCTTGGTCTCACCTCATGTCTAACCCTACTTTGGGCAGGAGGTGGTGAGATTGCAGACCTTCTGATGTCTCTGTGAGTACCTGCTTCAGGAGTCGAAGTAGAAGCAGTGCCTCCTGTATGTAGGAAGGAGCTCTGAGCAAAGAACAGGATGTTTCCCCCATCATCTTTGCATTGACAGTGATGGTTTTAGTATAGCAAAATTTCATTTCTGGGTTCTAAAAAGTCTCAAGGGTAAGGGACAAAAAGAGATACTTAGACTTCTGTCACCTAGAAAAAGGGACAGATGTTTTTGATTGACATACTTATTTCACCATCTCGATAGGTCCTTTGGGGCATATTTGATGGCAAACTGTCTGGTTGTTTTTCGCTCTCTTCGGTGAATTCTTTTTTACCATCTTCAAGTTCTCTCTAGGGACCTTGGTTCCACATCCTGTCTCCTGTCCTGACTCCCATGTTAGCCTCAGAGCCACACTCAAGTTCTGAGCAAATGTACCCCCATTTCAGGGCTGGGCTCTTCTCAGAGAAGGTAATAAAATGATGTCAGACTTGCATGAGAATTGCAGTCTTGGCTGGGGGGAGCAGTGGTGAGGGTCTCAAGTGGGCTAAAAATAGTTTTGGGTTCTAGGCACATGTTGAGAATGTGATGGAGGATCACAGACTCAGTGAGGATTTTTATTGGTTGAGCAATTTCCTGAAGCTGTCTGTTCACAGCTGGAGAGGTTACAGCCTAATGCAAAAGCAGGTTTTGTTTTCCTGCACTGCAGACCATCCTACACCCCCCTGCCAAAGGATCTTATCCACACTACTGCACTAATGCTTCAGAAGAAGCTGCACGATGAATTCAACATAATTACACTTCTGTCAGCACTGGTGCCTGTCAGGACCAGCTGCCTTCTGCAGTCATTCTCTATTCTCCTTGCAAAACATAAATTTGGGTATGCCACAAGCATAAACGAAATACAAAACAAAGCAACAGAAAGCAATGCAGGTATGATATTGCTCTAGTCCCCTTAGACTAAGGATTCACTTATTCCAGGAGTTCTGAGTGACTAAGCTAAGTCAGAAAGCCAGTGTTAGCAACAAATAGGTCACTTTGGAAGACCACTGCAGAATGGCTGAGTGCTTAATTCTTACAAGCTGTTCCTGGAACAAAAAAATAAAACCAACATCAAAACAAATTTCCAAGCCCAGTGTAGATAAACATGCCAGGTCTCAGCTGCTGATATACATACCACCTTTACAGTTTAGAAACTAAATTATTATACTTACTTTTTTGTAGGCAGTGCCTCTGCTGCTACAAGCTTCTGGTGAGCTGTTTGCAGGCAAAGATACCCAGTCCTTCTAATCACTAACTTTTATAAAATTCTTGACAGCTTCCCACCCCCTCTCCTTCATTGTCCCTCCTCCCTCCCTAGGCTGACTGGGGAGGTGTCACTGCTCAATGTCTGTCGTTTGCTGTCAGACCACCACCACACACCTCCAATGGGACCTGGTCATTCTCCTGCTGTTCCTTCCCTTTTCCCTCCCCTGTGTATATATAAGGCCATTTACCATGCACTGAAATGGAGGTGTTTTACAGTTATTTCAAATTATTCCTCCTCCTCCTAAAACAGACCAAAAAGAAGTGCAAGAGGAACCATGGAAATTGTTTACAGGGATCTTGGGCATAGCTTTGTGTTTAGGTTTAGATCTTTTGAAAGCTTATACTTAGGAAACTACTCAGTGCAGGAAGGAAGAGTAGAAAACAAAATACAGAAACAATGCAAGAGATGTTTATTTGGCATGAGCTGGTATCATTTCTGTGGCTTCATAAGTGTTACACTGCTCTTCCTCACTGGAAAATTTAGCATGGAAACATATTTTCCTTTTCCAGTTAGTATGTGGAAAGGCAAAATGTGATGCTACAGCATCAGGGTTAATAAAAGAGCAAGTTCTGATGTTCTGTAACCCAGTGTGTGTGCATGAGAATGATGGTCATCAGACAAAATATGCCCACATTGAGGTGCACAACTGCAAGCCAAATTTTCCACCAAAGTTCCATTGAAACATCCACCCACATGGCAATGACATACAAACTTCTCAGTTGCTTAGCAAAATTTTTCTGTGAAAAATACCAATGCTGTATAAATAGTGTATTAGCACTCCAGTTTGCATGAAACCACGCTACAGCTATTCCCCAAACCCAGGGAGACTGATTATTTGTTTTATTCTCTCCCCCCATATTCCATATTGCAGGTCAGTTTTCCTGGAGGGAAGAGCAGCACAGGGACTGTTATGCAAACATCATACCCTCAGCAACAACACAGCAACCTTGGACATTGGCACGTTTTTACCACAAAGACCCAGTGTTTGCCTGGAGAATGACGTAGTTTCTCTGTTTGGCTCATGCAGTGACACCTTTAGCCTTTACTGGACTTGTAGGCAATCTCAGCAACTTGCATGCTGCCAGCAGTAGCACTTTATGACAGTCAGCATAAAGTGAAAAAGCTGAGAATGCAGTCCAGCCGAAGGCCTTGTGCTTGCGTTCCTTTGTTTTCTTTAATGTTGTCCTTCCTGATCCATACTTTTTTGCTGAAGAATGCTGTGCCACATAACATGCACATAAAGCCTTCCCTGCTTTACAGTGTTTACTTTACATTCCATTTCTCCCATCCTAGCAGAAAGACAAACCCCATGATGTACTAAAGCTTCTCCATCACAACAGAGGCATCCAATATAGATTAAAATATTTTTAATTAAATACAGTATCTAAGACCCTCTTGAAACCAAGAAGGTGTCATACTGGACCACAGAAAAAAATCAGAATTTCAGTCCTGTTGCTCCTGATTTGGTAGAAACTGTCACAAGAAGAAAGTACTTGGAAGTGTTTCTTTCCCAGTGTCATCTGTGATATGGTCTGACAGCCTATTAGAGAAAATCTGTGGGAGTCTTCTTGAAAAAAAAATCAGTGTGCCTTCTAGACCTTCTGAGCCAACACTCAGCACTCCAAGCACTAGGATTACAGGTCCTAGCGGAGATTTTGAGGAGTGAGGAGATAAAAAGGTGAGTGGACATGATGGTTAACTTTTCCACTTAGTTTAGGAATGGGAGCCTTTTCAGGCAAGAACATGGAATGAGGAATTATGCTGGATGATGTCACTGTAAGGTTTGGTCCTGTTAGCATGCAGACCCATGACAATGACCAGAAATTGCAGTGATATTAAAATGGAAAAGAGTACATACTTTCATCATAAGTAATCATACAATATTTGTAGCTTTAAAAATTAGGTTATAGTGGTATTGTGTATCCTTAAATGATAAGAGAAATAAACTTGCGTCGTGAGGGGAATGCAGCATACTTGCATTTAACCAAACAACTAACCTGGCCCATAAAAAGTACAAATCATTGCCTACAATAATCATTCTGTGAAAAAAATTGGTGTATTATCCAAGTTGCAAGCCTGTGTCATGGAGTTCATGATTAAACTCAGTATTGCCAGTTCACTCACCTTTCCAGTGACTCAACTGATTTTTTTAATGGCTTCTTTTTCTGCTTAAGCCTTTTTCAGACTAAGGTGGTGCAGCCCTAGGGCTGTGGCTGGACAGAGGCTGTCTGCTGGTGTGAGTAGAGGGGGCATTCCCAGACATTATGGGAACAGAGACGGGATTTGTGGCCATAAACGCCAAGAAAACAAGAGGCAAAGAGAGGCAGATGCCATGCAGACAAATGTTGAGGGGTCCAGGTAACCACTTTGTGACAAAGTGGCTCCAAAATGTGAAACAAACACATTTTGTAGCATCCATTGCTGTTTATGTTGCCACCCATTGTGGTGGTACCTTGGGTTTGTCTTTTGCAGTTTGCAGGGTTGCCAGTGGGAGTTCAGTTTCAGAGGAAGGACCATGTCTTCTATGCATCCCTGGGGTTCCTCATCCCCAAATACACATACCTAACCAAATACAGCGATTGAGGAGTTTCTGCACAGATTATAGCTTTTTTATGTGTACATGAGAAAGCTGATATAAACAGTCTTGCAATATAAAAAACTTTACAGCTTGCTCAAATCTGTGTCTGAAACATCACTGCAAACAAGATGCATAACTAGTAAGAGCTTAAATCTTCATTGTTGTGCCTTTTATAGCATGAAACGGAAAATAGTAGTTAGGTATAAAAGAGACTGCTAAAGTTAAAACACAAATGTCTGGCATTTTCTCTCACAACTATGGCAGAACATAAGTGTATTTTCTGTTTGAATGGCTTGGAAATTTTGCTCGTGTTGACTTTTCCATATGAAATCACTGTACGAAAGTTGACAGAAGTATGCATTTAAAATGTTAAAGAATACCAAAAACTGTATTCACAGATGACTTGGGTTATTACTTAGGTCTTAATTTGTTGGTTTGCTTTCTGGAGTTTGACAATGCAAGTACCATAGTGGACCATGCAAGTTTTCATAGTAGAAGTTAATTGCTGTCCTTTTTTTACATCCAGCCTTACTGTCAAAGGATCTGCCAGTTCTGCACTGAAATTTTGAGTGAAGTCTTGCTGGATAAAGTACATTCAAATCAATGGAAAGTCTGGTTTAAAGGCAACAGGTAAAAAGTTTTGAATTGCTTATATTCTTCCAGGTTGGAGACTGTGTTTTTTTCTGTCTAGTTCTACCAGAATAATTCTGATACTGTTTTTGCATTTAATTACTCAAATTAACCAGCATTTTAAAAACAAATAATAGGCAAATGTGAAGAGAGGCAAACTGTAGTACATCTGAGAAAGAACGATGAAAAAAATGGATGAAGCAATTTCAGAGATGACATGGTCACCAAGAGAAAAATTAAAAGCTTAAAGCTTTCCTCTGTAAATGAAATACTATTTAACCTTATCAACACTTTTGGATGTGGTCAGACCTGTAAAAGGTATTGAAATGGAATGGAAAAAAACAGTGGGAGTTGGAAGCATATCCAAGAATCATATGCATCCACATGAAAAACACCTGGCTCTGTGGCCCCGAGAGGCTGCTGCCTGCGTGATGGGGTTAAAGTCTAATCCAAGCTGAGTCTGTCTCCTGCCCACCTCTCCACACTGTGCTGGATGTTTCCTGTTTTCTGTACTCTGCAGTCTTGCTCAACCATCTCAAAGTCCAGCTTGTTCATCCCTATCTAATCAGAGGTATTGTTTATTAAGTAGTTTGTTTTCCCCACTCGCCTACAGCCTTCACCCCCAGTGTGGAGAGCCTGGCTTAACCCCTCTGAAAGAAATTCCCCTGTATTTTTGGCTCCACAGACATGAACATTATGGGCATATGGGGTTGTTGAGCAGAACAGAATCATGCCCACAGAGCCCACCAAAGGGATTGAACAAGGGAGGGTTTGCCTTGCTCTTTGTTCTGTGCCACTTAAAGCTGGGCTGCAATGAACACCATGACTTGGAATGAAAAATAGGCAAGCACACAACATCACTGTTATCAGAACCCAAATCTTTGTAATAATTTCAGTAGTGAGCATAGCAAACCATGATATGACTCTAAATCAGGCTGCCTGAGGCAACATTTCAGGGCTTTGCAAGCCACCTGTAACAGGACATGAAGGTAAGTGCTGTGATGACACTGGTCTCTGTGCTTTTCTGTTGACTTTTGTTTCTGAAAAAGTAAGTAGGCAAACAACTAGCTTCTGCAGAAGGAGACACTTAACTATTTATTACCTGTCTCTCCAGTCAGCACAGTCCCCCCCAAAAAGCACAATCAGGTGCTGCATGTTAATATTCGCATAGTTTGCAAAACACAAACCCCAACAGATGTCTGGAATGGATCAGCCTGCTGAAAAGACCATGGTAGATGTGGTTTCTGCACCGCTACAGGAACACTGGATACCGTGGCAGAAACTCAAAGAGAAGGTAGGCACAGCTGTCCAGAGGTTTATGTAACAGGGCAATAAAATATAAGTCTTATTTTTCATCATCAACATTTAAAAATCACTGTTGCTATACAGCTGCGTAAGTGGCATTCATAGCTTGCCATGAAGAACAAAGTCGTGGAAAGGGACATTGATGTGGCTTGGCCTGTAAGTGCATGGATAAAGTGGCTGATGGCGTGGATTCTCCCAGAGGACAGTGTGGAAGTAGACCATAGACCTTCATAGGTCCTTTTCAACCTGTGTGGCTGTAGAATCAAAATTATTACATCTGTGCAGTCACATGAACATGGAAGTATCTTTCTTTGTCAAATTTGGTAAGGAAAGATGGATCTGTCAGTCAGGAATACAAACAGAAAGAACAGACAACAGAGTTTTACTAGAAAGGTTGTTTATTTTGTTGAAAGTTTGCTTATAAATAACTATTTAAAAAAAAAAAAGAAAAAAAAAATTAGCCTGCATCCAGACAAATTGCTGTTGAAATACCCAATCTAGTGATTCACAGCTCCTCACCACTGGAAGGAAGGCTTTTTCCTTCTCTTTTGAAATGCAGTGTCTTCTCACTAAGACATTGATTCCCAATGCAGCTAGAAAATCCTCTTGAGCTTCTAATCTAATAGAGAGACCTGTTATTTTATGTCCTGTGTTCTGCCAGAATCATGCTTATGTTGGACATGTCTTGGAAACAAATGCAGTTTTGGTCTAATTTAATAACTTGTTTTGGACAATAAAGCCTTGAGTCCTGCTGCTGGCCCATCAAGAAAGAATCCTCTTGTGCATGCAGTAGTAGCTGTGTTCAAAAAGAGTCTCCAAACTATTGGGAATAAACCAACACCCAAGAAAAATGACAGTTTGTTTAAAAAACAGTCACTAAATCTGTTTTAAAGTGAATGAAACCGAAATCTTAAGGCCACATTTCAAAAAGCTAATGCTATGCCTTGAACTTATATAGCCTGTGATACAGCAACTCAGCTCCACTCTCCCCTGATAGAAAAGAGAGGGAAAAGGCTTTTGTGTGTTTGAAACTGCATTTTTCGTCTGAACTGCAGAACAAAATCCAACAGGAATTAAGAATTCACAGTAACCTCCCATTTTCTGTTCTGAGGGTGATGTACACTTCTCTGACTTGTGGCACAGAAAAGAGGAACGAAAATCACTCTACCTGTGATAGGTCAAAGGCAGCAGCACCAGATGGAGCCCTTGCCTGAGATGCCCCACTGGCAGGGTGGGCACTGCCCAAGTACCAGTAACTCAGAAACAGCTCCCAGCAGGCTCAGTAAAAGCAGCGCCTCTGTTGTGAAGGTGAGTTGTGCACTTAAGAAAATCATTCCAGAAGGCTATAAAGAATTAACCTGCTTCTTGCGCAAAGGACTTTGTTCTCAACTGGTTTATCTGAAACTCTCACACTTGCAAGTTCAAGCCCCAGGCCCTCTGCATATTTTCTGGTCTCCCAGTCAACTTATCTCTTATGACCTGAAAATTGTCTTCTTGTTTAGAAGGGATGCCTCAAATTTGTGTTCTCAATTTTCAGCTCTGAGGCTCAGTGAAATTATTGACCTCCCCTGGACTTTTGGGATGACAAAGTACTACCGGACAAACAAGGAAAATAACTTTTGAGACAAATGGATAAATAATTTCTCCATATGAAAACATTTAGTAACTGTATATAGTTAATTGGTTTCTTTTCTAAGATATCCTTCTTTCTTTTCCCTCCTCCTTTTTTCATTCCCTGACCCATTTATTGTACATTACTGTGAGATCTTTGCAAGAATGAATATGAATGGGCCCTCAAGAAAAAAACAGGACACTGTCCTGGATTTGTATAGCACAAAGATATAAAAGAATGAAGAGAAAAAGAGTGTCAGCAGTGAAACATTCAAAGCTGAAGATGCAGAAACAAGTTGCATATGCAGGCACTTAGTGAAATAAATACACAACACTCAAATCCTGTCATCCTGACCCTGTGTAAAGCCTGAGAAGAGGTTTGCCCATCTGCCTTGGTATCCTCAGGGTTTTCAGCAGCTGGGAATTTTGCCTGTGCCATTTTTCCAGCGTCCTCTGGCAGGAGAGGTGCTTTGCCTTTGGAATGACATGAAATCCACCAGCAGTTTTTACTTACCTCTGATTTCCAAAGCTGTCCTAAAAGTATTCCATCTGATTACTGGGAGAGCAAAGCACTGCTCTCATGCCATTTCTCTGCTAACCTGCACTATGTGTTCGTGTTGTGTAACTGGTACCCACAGTGTCCTGACAGATATTTCTTTGGTTTCATTTCTCAGGAGTTTTAAGTCTTTCACACCTATAAGCAGACTTGTTAAGGCATAAATCACCTAGGAGAGACCTGCGGGAAGAAAATTCAAAGCAGAGCTCTTCCATCACCAAAATAAAAAAACCCAAACTAAACTCAACAAAAATATTGTCTGTGGTTCACTCTAAAGCTAGGAATGAGGTTTTAAAAACAGTTCAACCAAATTCCACATATAAGTGGAATTTGATTCAAAGCCCACTATAGCCAAGGTGGGCTTTTCATTAGATATACACAGTTTTTGCCTGTTTTCAATCTGTATGAGATCTTTTGTCACTTGCATGGTTTTATATTTAACCGTGCCCACCTCCCTGGTACAAAGTACCTACCCAAATGCCTAACAACCAGGGCACACAAAGTTAATGGGTCACTATTAGAGTGGCCTCTTGATGTACTGTGCTATTGGTGCCTGTCTTTGTGAAGAGATAACAGATAACAGGTGTTTTGCTTCCTGCCAGGAGCAGTGAATGAACCACTCAGGCTGAGATGGGAATTACAGCTCCAAAATGAACAAGGATCCTGCACAACAGCAGCACCTGATCTAATCTTTCCTTTGCCTCTGTGCTGGTAGGAAGGCAAGGTAAATTAATCTTGAATACCTAAGTTCAATCAGTGACTGATAAGACCTCCTTTAATGAGCTAGATGCACTACAACTAGTGATGATACCAACCAGCACAGGAATCAGTCCTGTGATGTGTATTAACATCTGTCGTGTATCAATGAAAATTTGCATTTGTGACCCGTCTGTGCAACACCAATGGATGTGATTCTGTTTTCCTATTCCTACCCTCAGAGTTGACAATTAATGGAGCAGCAGAGACTTTATTTTTAAGAGCCTCTGGTCTGAACAAAAAGAATGGGAAGGGTGGAGGTGCAGATAGGATCTGCAGGGGGAAACAGTAACTAATAGAGGCTTCATAAAATTTTAAGCATCCAGACAGAATTTGCGGGGAAATTCCTGTAAACCACCTCTGCTTTTGAAGGGTCTGCTCAAAACCACAGCTTTGAAACAGACAGAGGTCAGAGATCAGACCTTAGTAAGGATGAGGAAATAAGGCCTGCCCTTCCTCATTAGCTTAAATTTAAAACATTCATTTTGTCCCACATTTCTGTTGCCCTAAGGCAAATTTTGTAATCAGTGTACAGAAGAGTAAGCAGGATAGCTGTGCATGTTGGTGTGAGAGCTTTTCTTTAAGAACAGTTAAGGAGAGTGGGCAACCCACACCTTCTGCTGGGATCATCCACTCCCCTCCCAGGTGGTGCATGGTATATATTAAATAGGGTCTATATGTATATAAGTTGATTTTCTTAAGGACCTTTGTGTTTTGTTTTTTTTAAAGAGAGTTATTCTTTGTCCATTTGGAGGCACAGGAAGCCCGGTGCAAGCAGCACAATATCCCGGTTTGCACACTTCCCCTTCTGCCCAGTGGCAAGTTCCCTGGCTTTTGTGTCTGGAAAGGCATGCACAGATCACAGCAGCTTCGGGCTGCTGTTCAGCCGGAGGCTGGAATACATTCCCACATGCCGGACCAGGTTGGGTTCCACCACATAGGCGTTCTCCCCCTTGGCCCACAGCAGGGAGTAGAGGGCAGTGTCCTTAGCAAATCCCTGCCGGCAGTGCAGCCCCTGCAGGTAACCTAAGGCACGCCGGGCAGAGGGAGCCGGGAATAGCATAGCTGGGGTGCAGCACTCGGTGACTGGCACCACGTTGTAGAGTGCGGGGTGCAGGCGGCGCAGCTCCAGCAGGTAGTGCCGCCCCACCAGCTCCGACAGGGCCATGCTGTACAGAGCAAAGAACAGCACGAGCAGCCAGCTGGGGCTGGGCCGCCCCAGTGCCCATGAGTACACACAGCTCAGCACCGGCCCCAGCAACATGCCCAGGCCCAACCACTCCAGGATCCTCATGGGCTCCGGGTTGAAGTAGTGCTGGAGCCGCTCAGGATGGTAGAGCTTGAAGTAAAGAGCATCTCTGAGGTATGGTTTGGAGAACCGGGCCAAGAAAAGGTGCTGCAGGACAGAGAATATCTCCTTCTCTGGCACAGCATCATCTTCCACTACAAGGATGTACTGTGGGTTGTATGATAGCAGGGACTGCTCAAGGCAGAAGACATAGTCCTGCTTCTCCTTCTCAAACTGGTTCACTCTGGGGTCAGGGTTCTCTCCAGTTCTGTCACGACTGACCATAGGAAAGAAGCTGCTCAGCAATCTGACATCCTGATGGCTACTGGGGTCTGACTCCACATTGCAGAGGAGCACGCGGTGGCTCCGGCAGCGTGCACCACATTCCTGGAGGAGGCGGTGGAAGCGGGAGGCCACTTGCAGGACATAGTGGAAATCATACCGCCTCTGCACAGTGATAATGGTGATCAGCAGCAAGGGCTGGAAGGCATCACTGCCAGAGGCCTCAGAGGCATTTGGTATCTGCATCTTCTCAAAGTAATGGAGGGCATCCTGTCCCTCCTGCTGGTTGTGCTCCAGGAACTCCTGGCTCATGGGGTTCAGGTGCCAGCGCCGCAAATAGAAATAGGAGTGGAGGAGCCGGTGGCAAATCAAAGGGGCAACCACCCCAAACGTCATCACAGTCAGCATGATAAGATGGACAACAGAGCTGGACCAGCGGCACCACCTCCCACAGAGCTGCCAGGCTTGGTGTAACATAACTGCTGCAGAAGGAGGGCACTCCTGTGCTGTTCATCCCTCAATCCTTCAGTTCCAGTGCATGCTCCTCCCTGGATAGCAAGGTATCACTGGGGCAGTGGCTGCCAAACCTGCACAAGTTGTCCAAGCCTAGAAAGGAAGAAAAATGATGGTTACTGAAATAGGAACTGACAGAGAAAATGGAAAGCAGGGTCATTGAGTAAGCCAAAATACACAGCCCTTTAGGAGTCCCTTGTGGTGGGGGCATCACAGAATAGTCCTGGAAGGTTTAGGATAGATGAGCCAAACTTAGTTTCCAGCAAAGTGCCCCTAAGGCCTTTTCATCACATAGGAGCTCTGATCCAGCTTAGCTCGATAGGACTTTGTTGTGTTTGTTACTGTGCTTCAAACACGTAACAACAGACAATGTGAATGGAGGATGTGTGGAAATCCTTTCCTGTTAAAGGCAGAGAACTTAGATACCACTTTCTGGTCACAGTGACACAGTAAGATTTGTGTTACGGCCAAGAATCACAGCCAAACCCCTTGTGTCTTAGCCTAGCAGGTATTTGAGAGACAAACTTTTACCTCTCTGGAATGACACATGCTTCTCTTCTGTTGCTCACACACTTACAAGCGCCTGCTTTTTCACTTTCCTCCCTGGAGTGTGAAGCCAGATAACAAAGACACCAATTTACTTCACCAAGGGCCCATGTACATGCTAAGTGTAATATGTGTGCCTGTGTGCCTGTCTGTCTCTTTCAGATGTCTCCTCCTTGCTACACCCTGTGAAATACACAGGCACAGCAAGATGTTGCAATTGAGCCATTGACTCATACTTCTTATTTAAAAGTTTGCTATTTAAAAGTATATGCCTCTTATTTAAAACTGAAACATTCATATAAATATATAATTTTTTTTGTACAGATACACACTTTAAATAAACATCCACCTTTGCAAAAGTTAAGAGTTTGCCACATTTGGCTTTTCTGTTCTGCTTCTCTGGCTGCCATGAACACCTCACAGCCTGGCTGTCAGAAGCTTACACAAAATCAGGGTAATTAGGCTGTTCAGATAAATTCTGTTGTGCCACTAATCTCCCTTTTTAATCTGCTGTTTCATTCTCCCTTTAATTTCCTATTCCCTCTCCTTCTGAACTGAGTTATCCATACCCCCCCACTGAGCTGACTGAGTGCACTGAGTCTTCAGTGGAGAGCTTCTCCGACTTTTACCTTCTGCCTTCAGCAAGTTCTGATCATCAAGTGGTGCTCCTAGACCAAAATGTTACTCTTTGTTCTCCTCTGCACTGCCATCTGAAGGAGCTTAAGCAATATTGGGCAGGTAGAAAGAAATCATGGCTTTTCTCTTCTGTCTCAGAAAAACGGATCTTGTACAAGAAATGACTTGGAGGAGACAGATCAGGATCTGACTGGGGGAACTTCAAAACTGCCTTCATTACTGTAGTCACAGATTTGCTGGGTTTATGATTCAGAGAACCTTTTCCTATTGCCATATGGGACTGTGAAAACATTCTATGAAAGGCCTTTTAACAAGATGAATGGAAAATATACAGGAGTTATTCCAAATATTTGATAGAGAACAGGCATCCTTAAATAGACTGTGGTGTCAGTGTTGTGCTCTCTTATGATTCAAGAAAAGATTTAGAGTAATTAAATAGGGATAACAAATTTACATATTGATGCATGAGAATCTGCACCCACATAGCTTTTTTTTTCTTTTTGAAACAACCGTGATACAATCCTGTTTCACAGACACTGCATTGCATTGTACCAGTGGACCTCGTAAAGGCCTTAAAGGTGATGGCTGCCTTTCAGCTGTGAAATCCAAGGCATGAGGATTCAGGACATGAAGACCTGAAATCTATCAGATGCAAAGACCTGGCATTTAAATCCATTTATTCATCCAAAGTCCTGGGCTTTCCAGCTAACCTGTCACAAGCATTAAGGAAACACACAAATGCAGAATCATATTCTACAACTCACACTGGCGTACTGCTAAGTCTCCTCTTGATATGAGCATCACTGTGGGCACTGTATCTGAGACAGACTCCATATGTGAAAGTGAGGACCACAGTGGGAAAAGGAGATGAAGAAAAGCTAGAAGGTAGTTTAGTTCTCAGAAGTAAAGAAGTTTACTTTCCACCTGCCAGCTGTGCCGAAGATCTGAGATAAAAAAACCGTGAGACAGCAGTGAGCTCTTAGATATACACTGAATATATGAATATATATTAATAATTCTTTGAGCATTTTTTAATTAATGATTCTCTGAGCCACCTGGTCTAGTGAGTGGCATCCCTCACTGGAGGGCTTAGAACTAGCTGGTCTTTAAGGTTCCTTCTAAGCGAAACCACTCAATCCTTCCCTCACATGATCTTCTACTGAAGAGGGAAAAAGGGGTGTCCTGTCTTCCCTGGTGGCCAGCAGAACTGGAGGAGCTGCAGCCTCATGAGATGAATCAAACAGATTTTTACCTGAGGTCCTGCTCTTCTGCAGCCCATGTTTTTTAAGGGTGAGGCTCACCTGAAGGTGACTCCCAGGCCCTCCGCAGGGGGACTCACACAGAGTCAGAAGCCCAGCAGTCCCTTCTCCACGCACCCTTCCTGTTGGGAAAGTGGTGCTGGGACTCCATCTGCTGGTGTCCCAGCTCCTGGCTCGGGACAGGGTGGGTGAGGTGGTGCAGGGGAGCATCACCATCTCTGGAGGTATCTCCTGCTTCACACAAGGAAGTAGCTGCCCCTGGAAAAGGGGACTGGAAGCCAGCCACAGTCACAAGAATTTATGATTTAACCCTGGCTTCACCTCATCAGTAACTGAACTCAGGATCTCAGAACTCTTATCCTGGTTCTGCAACTCAGAGAGCCTCAAGGAAAACAACAATCACACACACAGACACTTCTGGAACTCTTTCAGTCTTCCTCTGCTGCCTGGGCTGTTTGCAGTCACACTGACTGCCACACTCTTAGTGTATTCGTAGAGGAAAAGGCTGTTTTCCCTGGGCAGTGAAATAACCACAGAGGTTAAAAATGGTCAGAAGCATATTAAATCCGGTCAAATTTTTGCAATTCATGCAAAAACCAAGCTGAAGGATCTCGAAAAGTGGGAAGACACTGACCTCCTTCCCACGTTCTGTCTGTAAGACTGGGAACCTGAGAATTCCCATATAGATAAAAAATGTCTTACTTCTGCAGAGGTGAAGTTTGATCTTATCCGTAGGATTTAAATCAGAGTTTCTGTTCAGGCTGTTTTCTATCCTTTAGGATGGTTCTGACTTCACAGAAGCCACTCTGTTTTCAGAAACTGTTGGTACAGTCATTTTCATCTTCTTCCCTTTCTAGGCGGGAAAAAAAAAATCTTGTTTTTCTTTAAGGCATTTCAGACAGAAACAAAATGAAGTTTGAGGGAAAAACCAAGAATCAGAATTGGATTTTATAATGCTTTAAGAAATCCCACTATATTAAACCTGAGTAGTAATTTGCAAACATATAAATACTTGCAGTGGAGATCAGCTTTATTCACGTTCTGTGTAGAGCTGAGCCATTGCTTAAACATATCTAGAAGTTGTGGTGATATAAAGCTACAGAAGTTGCTTGTTCCTTTTCTTAGATCCTCATGATGAAGATTCCTTCCACAAACACCTGATTCCAAATCTATGTTCCTAGCTTCACTAGTCCCTTAAATCCTTGGCTGAATTACACTGTTCAGGAAAAAGTCACCTCTGCACACACGAGGGAGAGTAGAAAAATGAGTAATATCCTCTTTGGAGTGCAGAACACCGTCTGCTGTGTTTGTGCTTTGAGAGAAAGCCCATTTTCCGTCTGGTCCAAATTCCTCTCCACAGAGGTATTCCCACAGGCAGGAAAAAAGTTTCCTACATGTTTCAAAGCATCAAAAATTTTAGGTTCCTGATTAGGCATCTGCCTTCTACTCCCTGCTCCATGAGACAAGGACACAACTATTCCTTTACAATTACAATATTAAATGATTCCTTTTCGCCTATCTACACTTCTCAGTGTCAATGGGAAAAGATGTTCCCTTCCTACCATAGAAAGAGCTGAATGAAGTTGTGGGGTCAAAAGCTACGAGGTTGTTTCTGAGAGAAACAAAGGCATGGAAAATATCACAGAAAGTCTGGCAGTCACAGTCCCCACCTGAGCCACAGCAGTGGCAGAAGTAAAGGTGTTCATACGAGCTGTAGTTTTCACTTGTGTATTGATCCTATAGCAGCATCTCAAGTTGAAACCTTTGTGTGGAAAACACTTCTGTACCCCAGCCTCACACGGACCAGCTGCAAGCTCAGGACTCAGATCTCTACTCATTAACTCCCTCTGGCAGAGACAGGGCCTTTGTCTTGCTGTGACAATCTTGCTTGAATCTGAGGAAACTAATGCAGTCTTCGCAAAGAGCCACACAGACCTCCTCCTGTTCCCTATATGCATGCTGACAGCTGAATGTGGTGCACAGATATCCTCAAATTCTGAAACCTGAAGTCCCTATCATGAGCTGATCCCTATTATTGGGCCAGATGGCCAGCTTTTCTCATCTGCAATTCCCCTTGTTTTCTGACAGCTTTTAGTAGGTCAGGTGCCAGACAATATTTCTGCAATGTGTCAGGCCTGCCTTGACGACAGCAGTGTCCCGTAGAAGCCAAGCACCTACAGATCTGACCATTACACTCAGATGCCAAACTGGTAGTTGGGCTCCCTAGAAAACAAAAGGAGCTGTGCTTTACAAACAATCAGCAGGACCTTAGTGATAAGAGATCAGCTGTTGTTTTTTGATTCTATTTTACTGGCTACTGAACTAAGAAACGAGGTATGTGGATGTGGCAGCTGGATGATACTTTCTCCATTTCATTTGAACTAACAGGATAAAACTATGCCACCAGTGAAACAGGCTATGAACTGGATATATATTAATTACAATTATTTCCCCAATTTCCATCTTGCTTCTCATGTATATTAATTTTCCTCTGCCATATAAACCTTAAGGGAGCCCATTCTCAACAGCTGCTGACTTTTACCTGGCAGCCTGCCTGCAATGCAATGTTCTTCTGTGTTGCTACCAGGCAGTAAAGTAGATCAGATCAAGTGGGAATGGAAAGCAGCCTGGAGAAGAGGGTTCTGCAAGATAATAGCTAAACAGAAAGACTTAAGGTTTGTGAGGAGCTGTCTTTTAGAAGATGACGCAAAGGTTTATGTGGTTTTAAAATTAATTACGCAATCAATATCTGTCTGAAGTTACATTTTTCTTTTGTGCCAGAGGTAAAAAAAAGGGTATGTTAGGGAATTTGATAAAAGATGTCTAAAAACTGCTGTGTTTTTTCATGAAGGTCTACAAAATTTTAAATGTTTGCTGTAGTATAAAATGTAAGACTCTATTAAAAAAGAAAAAACAAAACAACAAAAATTATCTTAAACAATATTGCTGCTAATAATGGTATCAGCTTTCTACCTTTTGCTGTCTGCTCTTAGAATCTCAGAGCTAAATGTGCACTGACTCATCAGAGATGATATAATTTGCATTTAACTCCTTGTGTCATAGCCTTTTGCTAGAATAAAACTAGGGCCCCTGCAGGCTGCAGGGCATACCGCACACAAACACAAGAGGCAATTTCTGCCTTAGTGGGTCCTCAGCTGAAGAACATAAAAGATAGGAGGGAATCTGTTTTTCTCATGTAGCATATCAGCCTGGTTTTCCTGTCATGAAAAACTGGCATTCTATAGTCTACAGAGGGCCTTGTCCACTCAGTCTTCCTGGTAGGGTGGCCTGGAACAGAACCTAATAAATTCACCCATCCCTGCTCTCCCTTATTCCTAATTCATCACCTTTGGTCAGCTCCTCATCCATCCCCAGGCACAGCTGATCATTGACACAGGGCACGACCCCCCACTCCTCATTTTCCCACCTGCCCTTCCTAAAGAGCCTGTGTCCTTCCATTCCAACACTGCAGTGTCACGAGCCATCCCACCACTTTGCCAGTAAGATCACAGCCCTGCAGGTGAGTGTAAGTCTCTAACTCCCCTTGTCCATTGCCCATATCTTTGCGCAGAGGCACTTGAGTTGGGCTCTGATGAAGGCCAAGGACTGGCTGGAGTGGCTGGAATTCCTTTGTGCTGCCACTCAGGGGCTTTCCTGCTTACCTGTGATCCCATTCTGGGCATCTCTTGCAAGCCTGGCTTTAAACTGATAGGATTGGGATGGGTTGAGGTTCTCCTCCCCCAGCAACTTTAAATTAAAGCCCTCACCAACTTGGCAAGCCTGTTGCCAAAGATGCTCTTCCCCTCCCTGCTGGGGACCCCAGCAGACCTCAGCAGACTGGGTTTCTCAAAGCGAGTCCTACAGTCTAAGCTAAACCCCTGGCTGAGGCACCAGTCCTGTAACCATTTAATGATTTGCCAAATTCAACAGGTTGGCGTTTTCAAACCCACTTCCCTTTGACTGGAAAGACTAGTGAAAAAACTACCTGTGCTCCAGAAGATGATTAAGAGACTGGAGAATTTCTCTTATGAGGAAAGGTTGAGGGAGCTGGGCCTGCTCAGTGTTGAGAAGAGATGGCTGAGAGGGGACCTCATCAATGTCTGTCAGTGCCTGCAGAGAGGGGTCAGAGGATGGACCAGGCTCTGCTCCGGGGTGCCCAGCAAGGGGACAAGAGGCAACAGGTAGAAACTGATGCCCAGAAGATCCATCAAAATGTAAGGAAGAGCTTCTTGTGAGTGACAGTGCACTGGAACAGGTTTCCCGGAGAGACTGGAGAGTCTCCCTCACTGGAGATATTTCAGAACTGTCTGGACACAGTCCTGTGCAATGTTCTCTGGGATGACCCTGCAACAGTGAGTTTGGACTGGATGACCCACTGTGAGCCCTTCCAAAGTTACCTGCTCTGTGACTGCTCTCTCAGGAATTCATGTCTTATCAAGAGCAAACAGTACCAGCCTGAGTGGGGACAAGACAAAACTAGAACTGCTTACAGCTCCACTCCTGCATGAACACCAAACTGGGGTGACTACAAGTCGGTCACTGCAGGCTGTGGATACCTGTAGCCCCTGTGAGCCCAGGGAGCTCTCCTGTATGGCATGGTGGTGATCTCCCTGTAAGCAGGGACAATAGCTCAAGGTTACTTCCTGAGGCAGAGACCTCCTTACCTGGCACCTGATATCTATAATGAGGTAAGAACATTTTGCATTAAGCCTAAAACTGTATTGTATGTTAGTGACATTTATATGTCCGGCTATAGCTTTAGAAGTGGAATACGTAGCAAAGTATAATCATTATTTAAATCATTGTTGAAATCATCAACTACATCATTGTTCAATTACCATTTAATTAGAGCTTTTTATTATTGTTAAATCATTGTTAAACTGTGATTAAATTATCATTCAATTACTGCTTAATCATTTATCATTTCATTATCATTAAATAATTGATTAATTACCATTTGACTGTCATCTAATCATTAATAAAACCCTTTTATTATCCCCACAATGATGACTTCCCTTAAAAATTCACCTGCAACAGTAGAGCTGTGGGTGTATAAATGGGGGGAAGGGGAAGAGGAAATAGATGTGGTGATGGCTGCTAACACAAAAGATGTGGTACCTTTACTGTTGTTCATTTATGACTGTAAAGAATAAAGCACAGTAATAAGGAAATGCTTTGTGAGCAAAGGCCTTTGATAATAAGGCTGTAAGTTTCCACTTGGGACAGGTCCATGTAACAATCAAAATGGAAAACTGTACCAGGCAACAACCAGAATACTGACTCTAACCTTTGTCTGAAGGAAAAAACGTTTAGTCATATTGACAAAAAACATTCCTCTTTTAAGAGACACTCTCTGCTAAATGTTAATCTACCAACTTTTCCTCTGTATTCATCACCTGTGCCTGATGAATACAGAGTCTTCCTCCCCTCCCCCTGCAATGTATGAAACAGACTATTTATCCTGCATAAGGCTTGGTAAATGGGATGCCCTGGTTCTCTGGGATACTGGTGATCTGCTTGAGTCCCAAGGGAGGAAGATGTGATAAATGCAGCAGCTGATAAATAATCTATGGTTTAATTAGTGTTGCCCTTGTTGGACAGACAAGCAAGCAGCAGATTTCCCATGTACAGGAGGGTGTTTATCCTGGCTTTTGTGCTTGCAATTGCTTGCTGAACCTCATGTACCTCTATGAAATTATTTTCTCAGTGACTGTATGAGAGCAAGCCAGCCTATGAATCTGCAGTGTACACGGGTATAGTTTCATGTTTTGCTGCACCATCAGCACCTGCAAATTTCCTAAACAGCCTTTAATTTTAAATGTCAGTGACTTCCACCATCAGGTTTCTTAGGTGCTCCTCATTCCTATCGGGAGAGTTGCCAGGTAGCACAAGGTGACCCTTAAAGCACTGGGATTAATAGCAGTTACCTCAGTGGTGATGGTCAAAGAGGAGAGGGCGGTAGATAAGAAAAGCTGATCCCACCTCCACTCTCTGCCCTCCTTGCCAGGCAGGACACGCACATGGCACTTCAGTGTGCCCGTCTTCAGCCCCCTTGCCCGGGCTTTTGACCAGGGAAATTCTGGCCACGCTTCTGCCGCGGCTGAGGGTTTGGGTGGCACCAAGCAGGGGGTAAGAGCCGGCTGGGTTTATTCCTCTTTCCTTAAGAGTTCTACCAACCTTCCCTAACGGAAGGGCCGTTTATTTAGGCCCAGCCAGGCTCTGACCACCTGCCCTCCTGCTCGTCACCATGTACAGTCACATCCCCGGAGCAATCACAAACAGATCTCCTCGATCACTGGACGCTTTTTCCCTGCCCTGCTGGCTCCGGTGCCGCAGCCACCGCAGCCCAGCCCCGCCGGTTCCCGCAGATCACGCCCTTCCCCACTGCTCGTAAGCCGGCAACTTCGTGCCCCCTCCCTTTCCCTGCTCCCCCCAGCCTCGGTGCGGCCGCCCCTTTACCCCTGAAAGCCAAACCCCCAGGACAGCCCGATCCTGGCGGGGAGATTTACCCGATCCGCAGGGCAGCCCCGCATCGCCGCTCCCGCCTCCCTCCCGCTCGCAGCTCCACTCCCGCCGCTATCTTGGCACCGGGCTTGTGGCTCACTTCTCTTCCGCGAATTTCTCTCCTCCCTCTCGCGCGGTGAGGGTGGGATTAAAGGCATCAAAGACCAAACATGTGACTCCGCCGGCATAGGGACGCTTAAAGGAGGGGAAGGGGAGATGGCCGCAGGGGCTTACCGAAAACCGGGGACGGGACCGGCCCTGCTCCTGCAGGTTCAGGAGCAAAAGGCGAGTTGCCGGAGCCCGGGGAGGATGACCGGGGTGGAGACGGCAGCGCAGCCGGAGCTGCTCGTTCCTGCTCGCCGGTCCCCGAATGCTCCATCGCCATTGGCGGGACTCCCGCATGGGCAGCGCAGCTCCCGCAGCCCGTCCCCAGCCAGGAGTAATCTCTGCCAGGTGTCAACCTCTGTCCCCTCTGCCGAGTGTCCCCGCCGGAACCCGCATCGCCCTCCCCCGCCGGGACCTGGTGGATGCTCTGGACCTCCTGCCTCACTCTGGGGCGGGGAAGATCACCGGGACCCCACAAGTTCGAGTGGAAAGTCAATGTTACGAGTCACCAGCTGGTTCTTTATGTGCGTGTCAAGCGTCACAGGTGGAAACACGAAACTTTCACTGTCTCAGTCCGTAACCTCCTCACAGGTCAAGCGGGGAGGCTCGTTAGCTACACCAAAATTTGTGTCAGGCTGTTTAGGATTCAAACATTTTACCAAACTGATCCAAACCTGCCACTGACGTGTTTATTTCCCCTCCCCACCCTGTCCTCCTCCTCTCCATGTTCCACTTCCCTGTTCTACACACACTTTTGAGCCCTGTGACCGTAATACCTAATTAACTACAGTCACCTGAAATATGCCTCACATAAAGTTTTCTGTCTTTCATTATAAAAACTCCGTAGTTTTGTGCCTGCAGCTCCAGAAAACGCAAGTCCATGTATTTGGGCTCTGACCTCTTGTAGGTCTAAGAAAAATCTGTGGGGAAAAGAAAAAAAAACAAAAACCAACCACCAAGAAAAAAGATCCCTTAGGTTGTTTCAGTAAAACACAATTCTAGCACAGCTAGAATTTTGCTAGTGCCCAGTTCTGTAATCAGAAGTTTCCAGCATGAGGTATGTTTTTAATTTTAGCATAGCAATTTCTATCATCCTTTCTAATAAGCATGATGAACAAAGAAACTCAGATGTCCATGCCTGTGATCCTTATTTTTAGTACTGGCAAAAGCCATCTCACAGCTAAGACTTCTTGCAGAAACAATGTGGAAGAAGAGGGAGGAAAAGAGAGGAACAGTAATGCTCATAATAAACAACGCAATCGAGCATCACAGTTGGGTTCCTATAGTGACTTCCTAGGAAAAGGTCCCCCAGTTTACTTAGATGGATGTTGTTCTCTGAAAATAATGAGGCAAGACAGTAGAAGAAATCACAGTTTCTCAGGTGATTTGCTTTCCAAAATTATTCTTTGCTACCTCTGCCTCTTTTTCTGTTTTTAATGACAGTGATTCATACTTTACCTTCCACTTAAATACTCTCATGCCTTCAAAAGCTGATGCATTGGAAAAACAACAAATCCTGAAACAGAACAGAGAAAGAAGGGTGTATGAAAGTACTACGGGTGGGACAGAAAGTATACATTCCTAAGAGGTCCATTACTATGTTCTTCCCAGGATCAGAGTTGCAGAATTTGTGAGGAAAAAAAATATTTTTTCCACTTCTGTGTCAGTGAGCAAATGGAAAAGTGACTATTAAGCAACATCAGCAGAAACATGTCCCATTGCACCCAGTACTACATTTCAGATGGTGTTTCAGCCAGCAGAACAGTTTGGGATAATAAATGAAAAAGAATGGGCCAGAATGCCTCTTCTTTGGGAATAAATAGTTAAGTAATTGAAATTTTGTGTAATTTTTTGTGCGATTTCTGTACAGGCTTCCCTGCTCTCACTTTAGTCACTTGCACACGCTCTTCAGGGAACACTTGACTTTCATCCTTAAACATTAGTTCTTTAAAACAGCTTCTGTTGGACCCAAAAGACTGAGTGGGAAGAGCCTCAAGTGATCTGAGGGCTGTGGCACAGAACAACAGTGGAAGCCTGTCATTCCTGACTACTTCATTCTTATCATGGTGCTGTCTCCTGCTGTGCATGAGCATAAGGGAGACAGATCTGGCTGAAAAAACAATCTTATTGTGGATTATTTCTTGGCCAAGTCACTTTATCTCATCAGCTCCCCACACCATATGACTATGTCAGCATAGCAGGGAGGGAAAGCAGAGATTAACATGTGGGGACAAGACTGCTTGTGCAGTAACCCATCTGCAACCTGAAATGCTCAGAAAAATAGTAACTTATGAAATTATTCAGCCTGTATAATAATAGGACAAGACTGAAAAACTATAACCAGAAAAAAATCTTGTGGTGAGGATTTATCCAAGTAGTGAAGGTTCAGCCCAGCTGTTCAGATTTGAGTATTTTCTGTTGCCAAAGCACCTTTCCCCTTTGCTATCCACTCTGACAGCCTTGATGGCACTAAGCATTTGTGCAAGGGAATGGGGATAATATTTTGTTGTGCTTGCTCCTGCTTTTCATAAACAGGAGTGTGAGAGGCAGGACCAGCTAGGCAGGTGATATTTAGATACTTGCACAATGTGGAGGCACAGCAGAAATTCACGGTCTTGGGGGCTGCTGAACTGAGAAGCCTCATTTCTTATGGAGTTGTGATATTTGTGCCCTGTGCATCACTGTCAAAATATCCTTACTCCTGTCTCATGTTCCTTGCCCGCTCCTGATTCCTTAGCTTTCCTCCCACACAGTAGTTCTACTGCTTCATGTTTTCACCAAGAGGCCAGGGCATGAGAGTGTGCATACTCCAGCTGACTTTGAGCTGCATGTTCTGATTATCCAGCCAGCAAATCAAACAAAAGCTTCCTGTTCGGAGTGAGCTGAAGGCTTGCACCCAGAAGGATGGAGATGTTCATCTCTCTGCTCTGCAAGAGGCTGCATGAAGGACATGGCAGCAAACTTGTTTGAGACTTGCTTCCTTCAGCCAGTTGCAATGAAATTTGAGAAGTGTGTTCAACATTTATTAGGGGCAGGGAGGAATCTGTCAAAAGACAGAAAGAAGGAAAAAAAGAAGAGAAGCAGAAAAAACCAAAACGTTTTGCAAGCCTGATCTCCTTAGGTAAAAATCCAAAGCGACTGCATTGTAGCAGGAGGAAGGAATAATGTGTTTAGCATAACTTGTTGTACCAGTATGCACATAACCTGTGAAGGCTGTGCCTCCTCCACAAACACTCTGAGAAGTTCTCTAGTGACAGTACTATTCCTTTATGTACAGATACCAGATGATAAAAATTACTTGGTTATTCCTGTACTGTCAGCTGCACAATAGATATGTTCTTCTTGTAGGTATCTGCTGTTCATTTCAAAAGCTAAATTTTAAAATACTTTTCTTTCCTTGCTAAGGTTTTATAGGGAGAAACCTCTCCCCCCCCAGTAAATCAATAAATATTTCCTGCTTATATTCTGTTTCTTTAAGAAGCAGCAGACATTTCTAATGTCTGTTTTGAATAGAAATACAATACTGATGATAAATTACATAAAGTGGCTTTATCTTTTTTTCTTTCAGACTCAGTATTGGTCACTGGGGACAAAAAGTGTTCAAAGTCCTTTGCTGTTCACTGGAGACATTATGACCTTACTATGTCAAGGCTATTGTGTTTAACTTTAGACAACAGTAGTTAAAGGAAACACAGCTCCAGTGGGGATGGACTCATGCTGGCTTAGCTGTCTAGGGTAAATTAATGTTCTCTAAAAAGGCTAAAATATTATGAGCTCCTTTTCATCCTGGTCTGTGCATTTGGTTATTTCTTCAGGACTAAGCACTGTTCATGTGTTTCCCAGGCCTTCCCTCTATAGAATCTCCTATATACAACTGCATCCAAGACTTTTCAGGAGTATTCTAATAACTAATTCATCTTGCAGATAAATTATTACTATTCCTGTAACCTTTTCTACCCACACTGCACACATCTGAAGATGACAGAAACACTTACTGTAGTCTAGTTCACTTTAGAGAATACTGGGCACACACACAAAGCTTTTCTATGCTTCCTTTGCTTCTCTGATAAAATTATTAGGTAGGGCTAAAAAAATAGTAGTGTGAGCCAACATGGTGATGTGTTAAATGATGATGGAATTTCAGAAAGACTTTAACTGTGATGACCGAGAAATGGATGTATCTTGGTCAGTGTAGTTGCATATGCTCTGGGGATCCAACTTCCTTCCCTTCCTGTCTTGCTCCAATATTCTGACTCTTACAGACTGGAGAATATTTCAAAGAGAGGGACAAACATTGTCATTTAGACTCAGAGTCCAGTGGCTCTTCAAAATATCTCTTAAAATACATTGGCTCTCAGTTACTTGCTCTGTTCTGCAATATAGAAGACTGGTCTGGAACAGACTTTTTGCTAAAAAAAAGATACTGCTGCAAAAAAAGAAAATGGGGTGAAGAGGCAAACCAGAAGATTTCGAAGCTAAGAGTCAGAAGGAATCGACCCTCAGAGACTGCAGGAATGCTTTTAGTTTTCCCTTTCAGAATGTAATAAAATTATTTTGTATGGTCACTGGGCAGATTTCAGAAACAAATTCTCTGCCTGTGTGAGAGGCACAGAGAGTTAGTAATTTCTCTGCTCTCTCTCACTGCAAATTTTAGGTGCACTTCTGGAACTAAAGGTCTGATAACTGCATGAGAGAAATGGCCTGTCTAGCTGGAAAGTCTGAGTACCACTCATACAAGGTTATAACTACACAAAGACTCTCAGGAAAATTGTATCAAATTATGATTATTTTAAAACTACTTCAAATCCCTAAGGGGCAGCGCTATTTGAAATTTAAGAGGTTTTAATTCAGTTTAGCTAGTGTTTTATTAACCTTTTCTCATTCCACATAATGGTAGAACAGAGACTAAAATAGTTCACTCTTAGTTCATAGTTTTAATTCCTCCAGGTTACATTTTTTTGGAATGTCTACGTTTAGACAAGTCCTGGGAGGCCAACTAGGGGCACTGGCCTTACTTGAAGCAAGACATAAAAGTGTGTGACTAGTCCATGATCTAGAAGGATAACCTGCTATAATTACAAGAGCTACGCTGGCTAGTATAAAGATGCAAGTGATTTCTCTAGAATTTATTTTGCAAATTCTGTAATTTTCACTGCTGATGAGTAATTAATATTTTTAGACAAAGCTCATTTTCTTTCTCTAGTCTTGTAATGCAACAGTAAAGAGCTTACCAGTGTACCAAGAAATTTCTGAAGCGTATCTCTATAAAATTTAAGTGGATCTACTGCAATTAAATAACTACGGATAGCAGACATGGGCTCATTTTCAGGAAACTCCTCATAGCACTGTTTCTAGGACCAGTTGCACACAGAAATCCTCTGTGCACAGACAGAAAAGTAGGAGGGTATGGTGCTCAGAAAAGAAAAAAAAAAGACAGAAAGAAAGAAAGAAAACAGTAGAGCCTGGGCTCCATTTCCTGGATTTTTTCTCTCTCATTATGGCAACTGGGCAGTGAGGCAGCAAGGCAGTCGCTCGTAATACTGTTGAGACTTCTCAGTCTGGGTTTCTCAGTGACTATATTTCATTCCTTCTTTTTTTTTGGATTGCCTACCAGGATGTTCTGGGTGTCAAGAGAGAGCACCTCCCTTCCCCTTTTCTCTCCTCTCCTTGTGTTTTAACTGAGCTGCTTCCAGTACTGCTTTGTGCCTCCAGGCTGTCTGGTTCTTCAGGACTTCCATTGTGTGTGGTGCAGCAAACAGCCTTTGGCTTTTTACAGGAGATCGTATTTATGACTTACTGACCTTACTTAAGGTACTGCTTTAACTGTATAGTTAGATCATGAGCAAAGTTCATATTTGGAAAAAGTATGGGAGTGCCATCCTTTTGAATTACCAAATGGGAAGGGGCAGTAGGTTTGTTTTACAAACTTCATTTTTTCCATAAAATAAACCCACTTAGTCATCTTTTCAATTCATACCTATATTCTCCATTTAGCTTAAAGCATTAAGTATTTCTCTAGAGGAGGAAGACAGCTAGTGAAATAACATGACAAAAAAGTAAGTGAGAATTTCTGTGCAGAATATATAAGCAATTTAAACATGTCTATCCAAACCAATTCTGGTCAGGGGACAATGGAATTTCTTTCCTGCACCTGGACAAAATATGATCTGCGTCTCTCTTCCTAGATGTGTGTCATAAGCATCCTAGTTTGCTACAGTAGGATGAACTGGTAAGCAATAATTAACTAACTTTAATTAAAAAAAAAAAAGAAAGGAGTGCAATTTCTTTCTACAGTAAAGCAAGAACTCAGTTAAAGTGCATTGGCTACAGTTTTATGTGTGCTCATTTTCTTTAGTCAGTTTGTCTCTCAAGAAAATTGTAACATCCTGAAATTATATAAACAGCAATTGTTGGCTAAATCAAGGATGTTGTAGAGTGACACATTTCTGCATGACCTGATGTACCCATTGCATTGGGTGGATATGATTAAATAAAGTACCCTGATGTTATTAAATACAGTTCCACTGTTGTCCCTAATAAATATGTACCTAGCACAGCACCCCCGCCCTTCATTCCGCAGGTCCTTGGGTCCATTTGTCCAACCTCTTTCCTTGTGTGTGCAACCTGCAATCCCCTTCTTAATCTGCCACTGACAGCATCTGGAGCTGATGGGCCAAAGCTCTTCTGGTCCCATCTTTAGGAGGAATTTGTACCTCAGCAGACTTCAGGTACATAAACCTTCTGGCAAAAGAGAGGATTTCTCTCTACCCACAGGGCACAGCCTTCTGCTAGCCACGATCTCGGGTTCACTAACAGACTTTAGTGAGATCAGCTATCCACACTATCTCCCACATGGCCTTTCCTCTTGAAAGCAGCACAGTTCTCCTGGATGAAAGATCACTTCGGGTACCATCCTGGGTGTGCCAGACTTCCAAATTTAACTGCATACTTGCAGGCACATCTGGGTAATATGCGAACAGTTCACAGCACTGTGTCTCAACATCCCGCTTTACTGAAGAGAGTGCATCTCATGCCAGTGTTGGGCTTTCATAACAAACTTTAGCACATTCTACTAGTCTGATAATGTGAGGAAGAGACAATATTTGAGTTTTTGAATGTCCTTTTGATTTGGAACAGAGATTTGGAATAGGTAATGAGTGATGTTTAGTACAACCCTGGTCAAAAGGCTGTGCAAGTCTTGTTTACAAAAGGAGAATCAATGTGAGTGTATTTCTGTGGTCACAGCCTGAGCACATTAACACTACCAGCTCAAAATTGTCTCATTTGTAGGCTGTTCCCTACACAATTTTATTTACTCAGTTCATCTCTGGGTCTTTGGTGTTTTCCTCTGATTATGCTAAAAACAAGCGCACTTTCATTCCAGGAAATACTCTGCTTCCGTCATTTGAATTCATAACTAGCTGTAATTTTGAATGACTGCTTAACTCTCTCTTATAGCAATTGCAAGTGAAGGACTCTGGTTGAACCTGTCAGTTTCAGGAAAAAAAGCAACCCTACCTGTCATATTCCTAGGATACTCCAAGTAATTGCAAATTGCTGCAGTTCCTCTTCACTGATATTAGATTGCTTTGCTCTCCTAGTTGCTCCACAAAAGTATCTCAAGTATTAATACTAGTATCATTAATCCCTCTCCTTAGCATTCATATTTTGCTTTGCTTATATTTTTTCCCTCGTTTGCTGAGTTGTCTCTGCATAACAATTCACAAGGAAGTGACTGTTAATCTACAAACAGCACTAAGGGAAACAGCACATTCCTTGTACTGGAGGGGAACAAGGGTCTCAGTCTCAAGTTTGCAGGCTGTGTGGGAAACTACATGGGCACCCTGAAGCACAGCCATTTCTTTTATAGTGCTATGATCCAGCTGCTGCTAAAACTTCCCTTTTAAGTCCCATTTTAGGGCAGTCTCAAACACTAAGGTATGTAATATGCAGTGTATAGAAGGGCAACTCAAAGATTAGTTTGAATGCTTATCTAAAGCATGGTGGGTGGTTAAGACAGATATGGGACAGAATGTACAAGAGTAAGAGTGCTTTGCAGGAAATGGGTTTTCTTTCCCTGTGGAGGAAATGCCAAGGTGCACAGAGATAAAAGACACAGGCATGAAATTAAATAAAAGGTTGTGGTCGTCCCCATTTCAGTTACAGCTTTGCTGAGAGGACCAAATTTTCATGGGATCCACATGTGAGAGAAAAATACATAGAGGGGAGAAAAAACAAGTATAAAGCAAGGGAAGGGAAAACACAAGAACTGAAGGCTATGCTGACTCTAAGACTTCATTTGGAGTACATTTGATACAACATAAAAGCTCTTTTGGTTTCTAACACTGTGGTGAAGAACTGGCTGAACTGACAATCTGTTACTTACCAACCGCTTCTTACTCAGTCAAGGGCTCTCCAGCTGCAAGGTAATGCTGTTGATGGGAAATGCATTAGCAAATGTTTTGTTGTTTGTTGTGGTTTTTATTTTTTAACTAGGGGAGGACTGAATTCAATCTCTTAAGAAATCCCCGAGGTACTCACCTTTCCAGTGCTGTTATGTCAGTTTTTTTTAATGACACAAGTACTCTGCAAATACAGATTTCAACCAAGCTGGTCAACTTCCCTGTCCCAGCTGCTCTCACACTTGCTCACAAAGCTGCAGCAGCTCACTGGCTCACCAGGCTCACCTTGACAGCTGCACGGGGGAAAACAAATTCACAAGGAAAGCTGTATTTTTCCTTCATGAACTCAAATGCTTACTCAGCCTGAAGTCTTGTAGTGTAGTACTGGGCTAGTCTATGGCTCTTGGGCAAGGCAGCCCATTATATTGTGATTTGCAGTAGGAGGACTGTACTTTTATTTTGGCATTTTCAGTAGAGACAGCTGCTATGGAGCTGAACGAAAGCAAACCCTGTACCTGCACAAAAAACTTGTGCTGCTTTGGAGGTACAGACCTACTTTCAACCAATAAATAAACCATCAAATCACAGAATGGTTTGGAATGCAAGGGACCTTAAAGCTTTTCTAGTTCCAAACCCCTGCCACGGACAGCTCCCACTAGCCCAGGTTGCTCCAAGCTGTGTCCAACCTGGCCTTGGACACTTCCAGGGATGGGGCATCCTCAGCTTCTCTGGGCAACGCAAATAAAGCCAGAACCCTGTCAGCCTGGTGCTGTTTGCAGGTGTTTTCCTGGTTTTCTACAAAGATGTGCAGAGATGAAGATACTAAACCTAAACCATTAAAATTTCACTTTAGACTTACATTATCTACTAGCTCAATCTTAGCTGGAGCTGGGCCTGTGTGGTGCATGTACGTTTATGTATTTCACACAGATAGATTTTCACAGCTTCACAGAATCATTATGTTGGAAAAGACCCTTGAGATTGACCCCTTTGACCCAGCACCTCGTCAGCAAGACCATGGAACTGAGTACCATGTTCAGTGTTTCCTTAAACACCCCCAGGGACAGTAACTCCACCACCTCCCTGGGCAGCCCATTCCAATGTCTGATCACCCTTTCTGTGAAGAAATTCCTACTGATGTCCAACCTAACCCTCCCCTGGCACAACTAGAGGCCGTTTTCTCTTATACGGTCACTTGTTACCTGGGAAAAGAGACCAAGCCCCGCCTGGCTACACCCTCCCTTCAAGGAGTTGTATGGAGTAAGGTCTCCCCTGAGCCTCCTTTTCTCCAGGCTGAGCCCCCGCAGCTCCCTCAGCTGCTCCTCACCAGACTTGTGCTCCAGACCCTTCTCCAGCTCTCTTTCCCTTCGCTAGACAGGCTCCAGCACCTCAGTGTCCTTCCTGAACTGAGGAGACCAGAACTGGACGCAGCACTTGAACTGCGGCCTGGCCGGTGACCACTACAGAGAGGAGAATCGCTTTCCTAGTCCCGCTGGCTACAGTACTGCTGACACAGAATGCTTCGCCAACATTCAGAAATTCACATAACACACTTCTAACGCACCTCGGGGAACACGGGGTGTCAGCGGGGCACACCCACGCGAGGGGCGGGTAGGGGAGGCGGCCCTTCACACGAGCGGGGCGGCACCACCCGCTCCCGCCATCTTAGGTGCGGGTACGGGCATGGGCGTCGGGCGCCATGGCAACGGCGGCCATGTCGGGCGAGGGCAAAGCGGCGCCTCCATGACGCGTGAGGGCGAAATGGCGGCCGGAAGGGGCGGTCGGCGGCGGCCATTGCCGGCAGGATGGCTTGAGGAGGTGGTGGCGGCGGTGCCGCGGCGGGTCTGTAGGTCGGGCCGGGATCCGGACCGGCGTCCGAGGAGAGCTGGGAGGTGGCAGTGCGGGGGAAAGGGGCAGTGGCTCGGTGGTGGAGACGCCACACGCCCGTGGAGGGAGGGACGGGACTGGGGGGTGTGCGGCTGGCGGGGTGGGAGGCTCCCGGGGGCAGCAGCAGGACCGCGGGGGTCCCCACGGACTGGAGGAGGGCGGCGGGGGTGTAGGAGCGGCTAGGGCATGTGGGAACTCGAATAATGGAATTTTTAGGGTTGGAAGGGACCTGTGGAGATCATCCAGTTCAACCCCCCCTGCCAAGGCAAGATCACCTGGAGCAGGTGACACAGGAACACGTCCAGGTGGGTTTGGGATATCTCCAGAGAGGGAGAGTCCATGCCCTCCTAGGGCAGCCCATTCTATGCTCTGCTACCGTCAATGGAAAGAAGTTCTTCCTCATGTTGAGTGGAACTTCCTGTGTTTTAGTTTATGACCATTGCTCCTCATCCTGTCGCTAGGCACCATCGAAAATAGTCTGGCACCATCCTCTTGACACTAGAGAGATCCCCTCTCAGTCTTCCCCTCTCTAGACTAAACAGCCCCAGCTCTCGCATCTCCCTTCCACATCAGGCCGATGGTAGGGGAGGAGAATGCCAGGAGGACAGTCTGTGATAAATCAGTGTGGTCTGTTTGGGGAGGGAATAATGTGGATAGCCTGTGACTGAGAGAAAAGGTTGAGTTCCCAAAGAACGGAAATGTAAAATAGGTGTTATTTTAAGGAGATCTAGATTTGATCTTGCAATGGAGTTGGCTGTTTTTCGCCTTTCGCCTTCCATGCTTAAGATATTCCTACTGAGCCGGACCTGGAGGCCACGGAAAAATCCCCTTTAGGCTTGTTGACAGAACATTGCTTGACTGGACTTCCTGCTGGGGAGTATAAACTCAAATAGCAGCTTTTACATGTGCCCAGTGCTTTTAGTTCTGTGATTCTGTGTTTGTACATCAAGTTTTATATGTATGCAATAGAGTTTCTGTACTATAGCAGCAAGAGCTGGTGGTAGCAGAAGTAATAAAACCTTGAGGTTTTCAGATTTAGTGTAAAGTGGTAGTATGTGAGAAGAGAAAATCTAATTTGAGTTTCAATTTGTAGGCTTGTCATCAGAAATCCTTTTTTTTTAAGTAAGTACAATGTAAGAATTAAAATAAGGCTTATTTTGTCAGTTAGTTTGCAGAGCAGAACAGCTCTTCTGTATCAAAAAGGAAATAAATGTGACATTTAAAAAAGGGTACATCCCTCCTTAGAGTTCTTTACCTCTTCTGTGTGTGTGAGCAGCAGAAGGGCTTGTTAAGCGTTGGAGTGGGAGGTGGTGAAGTCACCATCCCTGGAGGTATTCAGGGAAAGACTGGATGTGGCACTCAGTGCCATGGTGTAGCTGAAAAAGTGATGATCAGTCGAGGTTGGACTTGTTGATCTCAGAGATCTTTTCCAGTCTAAAGGATTCCGTGAGAGAGAGGGTCTGTGACAATAAAAAATCAGTGGGTTGGATTGTGGTATACAGTGTGTGAGGAAGTGGGGAGAGGGGGAACTGGAGCTTTGAGGGATGGTGTCAGGAGACAATGGAAGGGATACTTTGTCTGTGGACAAAAAATAGGAAAAGCACTGGTCACTAGTGGCTTGCTGGACTGACTGGTAGTAGATGAGATGTTTTTAGTGACTGCTGTTACCCCACCCTCTCCAATGCGCTTGTAATTCAGCTGGGATAGGCTACCCAGAGACATTGCTGAGTTTCTGTGCCTGGAGGATACTCAGGCCGCCTGGACAAGGCCCTTGGAAACCTGCTTTGACTGACCTTACTTCCTTCAGGAGCACTGGGCAGGTGACCTCCAGACATCCCTCCCAGCCTCAGCTGTTCTGGGATTCTCTAACTAGTCCAGAGCTTTTCAGAGTGTGTTAATTTAGGGATAGATTCTCTTCAAATGTGTCTGCATCTCCCGATAGACAGGAAAGCTCTTGAAATGGGTCTTTACAAGCCTTGACTGGGAGTTGTTTTTCAGTTCCATAAGATTTATAAGATTTGTAAGTACAGGGCTTATCTCCAAGGTGAGAACTTGGTGAACTTGGTGCCACATATACACAGTCTCAGCAGTTTGTTAAAATCTAACCCTGATACTTTTTGTTAATACAGAAAAGCAGCAACTGAACCTACATGAAGATTTTTTTCCAAAGACAGTGATAAGGTACAGTGCTTCCACTTAACATTACAGAACAGTGGATTTTTTTCCCCTTGAACTTGCTGTTTGTAGTGCTGATCCTAGTGATGTCTTTCACCGTTTAATGTTTGGTCAGAATGTGCAAGTCAACACAGGCAGGCAAAAACTCACAGCAAGAACACAAAGAGTAAATTTATTTCCATTACCTTGATAACCTTGGGATCTCCAAAGCAACACCTGGGCACAAGATACCCTCACCTGGACGTGGCACTGTTAAACTCGGTCCATGCCAGAGGATCACAACCCTGTCAAGGCTTATTCCCAGCTACAGGGTCTCTTGAGTGATCTACAGTCCTCCTCACCTCTCTTCCACTTTTAACCCATTCCTCTCCTAAAGTATTTTCCAAAACCATTAGTTACATGATCTGTTCTGTGTTGCGCATCTTGTTACCGTAATGGATTGGTATGTTAAAAATCCCAAATCGAGTTGATTGGATGTGTGTGTGTTTGGGATTTTTTCAGTAGTGTTCTTTCATATTCAGAAAGAATTTGGAGAAGGTGGGAACCTGTTTGCTTCAGCTACCATGTCTGGAATTGGCAATAAACGGGCAGCTGCAGAGCCTGGCCCTTCTGCCCCTCCAGAGAAGAAGGCGGGGGTTGAAGATTCGGGGACCACAGTGGAGACCATCAAGCTTGGTGGTGTTTCCTCAACAGTATGTCCTTCTTGCACACCCCCACTCAGCCTCTTACTCTTTTTCATCTGGAAACAAAAACATGTCTGTGATCTGTCTTGTGTGCCACATTTCCCTGCACAGGAGGACCTGGACATCCGGACTCTGCAGACCAAGAACCGGAAGCTCGCAGAGATGCTGGACCAGCGTCAGGCCATTGAGGATGAGCTGCGGGAGCACATAGAGAAGCTGGAGCGCCGGCAGGCCACTGATGATGCATCTCTGCTGATCATCAACCGATACTGGAATCAGGTTGGTTTGCTGCTTTTTATACACTGTTCTTTTCTGTACCATTGCACTGCTTTTATTCACATCCATTCTTTGTCTTACCTTGCCTGTCCCATCATTCAGTTTGATGAAAATATCCGCATCATCCTTAAACGCTTCGATCTGGACCAAGGTCTTGGAGACCTTTTGTCTGAAAGAAAAGCGCTGGTGGTACCAGAACCTGAACCAGACTCTGACAGTAACCAGGAGCGCAAAGATGAGAGGGAACGAGGTGAGACACCTGTCTGGAGACAGTGGGAAAGATGGATTTCAGCTGTGGACAATGCTGATGTCCCTTTCTAAAGGGTGACAGAGGCTCTCTTTTGTGATTGTGGAGATTATGTGTTATATGTTATTTGCTAGATAACATTTACCTTCTAGTGCTTCCTTCTGTTTCCAGGGGAAGGACTGGAGCCGGCATTCTCCTTCCTGGCCACTCTGGCCAGCAGCACCAGCGAGGAGATAGAATCCCAGTTGCAGGAGCGCGTAGAGTCTTCCCGCCATGCCGTTGCCCAGATTGTGACAATGTACGACAAGCTGCAGGAGAAAGTAGATGTTCTGTCTCACAAGCTGAACAGTGGAGGTATGACCAAGGTTACAGGTTTTCAAGAAACTCATCTAACCCCTACCTTAGAGCTGATACTACACTGTGCACATTAAGGCCTAGTCTGTTTCATGCTCGTTTATTTTCCAAAATAAATTGGCCTGGCATTCTGAACTCATTATAAAAAGCTCTAATAAATGACTATATGCTAGAAGTGTATTGTAACTACCTGTGAATTTGAATGCTGAGAGCTCTGCCCAGTGTGTTGGGCTAAGGAAAAGCTTGTTTCTGCCAGTATAGTGTTAGTTCTGCCAGGTGTTCATGCATCTGGGAAGTTACAGATTGCAGTTGAACCTTATCATCCTGCTGTCCTCAGCCATCATGTAACAGGCTTCATTCTTACAAGTGAAGAAGTGAAATCATCATTGCAGACTGGTGTTGGACTCCTTCTCACTGGCAGTTTAGTAAAAGGTATAGTTTTATATATATATTTTATATATATATTTTATATATATATAAAACTACTCAGTTTCCACTGACTTTTGAGCAAAATGGTGCCCATCTAATGTCTTGGTGTAGCTGTCAGTTTTAAACACCGAGTAGGGTTCTGCAGAAAAAAGCCAAATGATTAGTCTCTAATAATCAATGTAGCAGATTCACTTTACACTCAGATGGCTGTCTAAAAAACATTAGCTTAAGGGTAGAATTTTAAGCTTTTGAGTGAAAACTTGGGTGGAATATCAGCTCATCCATGGTTTGCCTTCTGTCCAGAGTATTCTTTGTGCTCTCATAAAGGAGTTCTGACAAGTCTGGCATTGTTGCAGGGGAATGCTACTGTCCTTAGCTGTAAACTGTCAAAGCTCTCTGATGGAGATCAGGCCCTTGGGAACCCCCTGTGGGAGAGATAAAAACAAAAGAGTAAACACAAAAACAGAATTTACTTTTCTGTTTTCTTCTTTCTCTCTTTGCTATTTAAGAATTAAGACCAATCTTCCTTGATTTCCGTTAATTTACTTTTTGTTGTCTATCTTTCAGATATTTCATTGATGGAAGAAGCAGTACTGGAGCTTAACACCTACCTGTCACATGAAAATGGACGGCTGCAGGAACTGGCTGATGTTCTTCAGGAGAAGCACCGGATCATGTCTCAGGAGGTATAAAAAAGACAAATCTGCTTTGGGGTCCTGCTTATCATAATTTGTGGTCACCATAGTCTGGAAAGCAGGTTACTTCCTTGGAGAGGGACAGGAGAAGCACAGTTGGAAAGTTATGAAAAGGGTTATTGTAGTGGAGAACTGTACATAGGTTTTCTGTATCGTTCAGATCGATTTGCTTGTTACATGACCATAGGGAAGAGTATAACCAAATCAGTGAGTTGAATGGATTCAATATTAGAAGAGAGCAGAGCAGAGCAAATGGAAAGGTGATGCAAAAGGGGTTGTGTAAACACCTAAGACACTTGACGTGACATCTCCGTAATTCTAAATTCCTTAGTTCCTCTGCATTGTGTATGAAAGTGTAATGAAATCAATGACAAGATGATCCCAGTCACTAAGGGATTCAAATTATTGGCACTATTTGTTTTGGAGACTTCAGTTCCTTTAAAAATTGTGTTACCACTGATCTTGGTCAGTGTTAGACCACTGAGCATTTATATGGTCTGTAGGGTAAATGAACATATGAATTGAAAAGATTGAAAACAAAGCCTTTGAATAAGCTGAGATGGCTGCCTCTGTATTTTGCCAGATATTACCAGTTTCTTACTCTTTCTTCATTTTGTAACTGTCTTGGGATTCAGGCAGAGTAAAATTCAGGAGCGTTCACGGAGTCTGTCACCACAGCAAAAAATGGAAAGGACATGATGAATTAAGAGAAAAACTATTAGTGAGCAGCCTCAGGAAAAGTTGATTTTATTCAGTCTGCTGGCTGAAACACTCTTGCTGATTACAGTTCTCCAAGCTGCAAGAGAGAGTGGAGACAGCAGAATCCCGGGTGTCTGTTCTGGAGACGATGATTGATGACCTTCAGTGGGACATTGACAAGATACGCAAGAGGGAGCAGAGGCTCAACCGCCACTTAGCAGATGTTCTGGAACGAGTAAGTACTGCCCTCTTTGCCAGGAAACGGGAGAAATGGGTGCAGTTTTGGGATGTGTGACATCACCTCATGGTACTTCGCTGTGAGAACTGAGAATCTGCAGTATACCATCTTTGGTCTTGGATTTGCTGTATCGGCTGTCTTACTAGTACTTAACTGGGTCTTGATGAAATCTACTGCTTTTTTTCCAGGTAAATTCCAAAGGCTACAAGGTGTATGGAGCTGGGAGCAGCCTCTATGGGGGCACAATCACCATTAATGCCCGCAAGGTAATGTCAGGGGCTTGGTTGCAGGCAAGGGGAAGAATAAAGGAGAGCTTGTGCGTGAGGCCATAGATTGGAACAGAATTTACATACTTATTTTAGATAATTTTAGATCCTTTACCACAGATGTGGGTTACTCTGGGCAAACCATTTTGTCTGTGTACAAGTTTCCTGCTTAAGAAACAGACCGGATGGAAGTAGACTTTGTCTGACTTGGTAACGTTACCTGACTGTTTAGTCTGTAATTTCTGTTACTGCACAAACAGTTATTTCATTAGTACCTTCAGGAGAGACATTAACAGTAGGATTTACAAGCAATTTATCCCCAACAGTTTGAGGAGATGAATGCAGAGCTGGAAGAGAATAAAGAGCTTGCTGGGAATCGCCTCAATGAATTGGAGGAACTACGCCAGGATCTTGAGGAAGTAACAACACAGAATGAAAAACTCAAGGTGAGATATCTGTACCTGTTTGAGGATGAAGGTGTTTTGTGTGTTGGGCTGTCCTTTGTTTTGCTGGGCTGTGTCCAGAAAACCTCGCTAGCACTATTCTGTTCTGTGCTTGCTCTCTCAGTGATGTTAAACTTCGTACAAGGTACAATTAGCAAGTTTGGGACTTACCCTTGCAATTCACTGTGTTAGTGACACCATGTGGTCATTGTTGGAAATTAGAATGTTTTCCTTCCTGTGTTCCATTCTGATCTTTTCTGGACATTTTAATGATGTCTAGTTAGAACTTCTTTCACCTCATTACAAGTTTTGACTCCTCTTCACTTTCCCCATGCCCTGTACAAGAGGAGCCAGACAAATGAAAAAATCGGGGAACCTTGTGTACGAGAAAGAGTCTTTTGAAATTCGAGTCGATGAATTTTTGTCTTTCAGATTGTGGGAGAATGGAAAACAGCATATGAGTTTCTGGTGTTTTAATGGTGGTAACACAAAAAGCTGTGACTCTGTAGTAGATAAGTATATGATGGAGGGAATAATCTAGATGTCATCTTAGTGGTCAGTAGATCTGTTAGCCTGTTACAAAAAATGTCTGACCTGATAACCTAAGTTTAAGACATCTGATTCCAAGGACTATCTTGAGGCACCTCTAAATACTGTTTATGCACATGAGTTTGTTTTGAGAGAACCACTCTTCAGCTTACAACTTCTTTTTTTCTCTTCAGTAGTATTAAGGTGTATGCATCATATATGTGTTTGTTTCACTGCTGGCAGTCACAGTCATTCACTAGCTTTTTTTTGTAAGGAAAATTCAGATTCTGTACCTGTTTTTTTTCGCATTTCTCTTCCTTTCAGTCACCATGTCTTACTTGGTAACAGGCTAACATAATGCCTACTGGCACATAGGTTTTCTCTAGTTTGTCATACTTTTCTGTGTGTCCATCGTTACTGATTTAGGTGATTATGGTTTACAGTAAATCACTTGAAAATGTGTATTATGTTTTCCAAGTTCATGTCTTTGAAAGAAACTATTTCAGAATCCAAGGGTGAAAAATTTTGTCATGTGACTGTGCAAGAGGAATAGCCTGATGCACGCAGAGAAAGCATAGACTTTTAAAATTGATACTGAAGCATATTACTTGCACCTACTGCACAGCAATGCTGTTGAAGTTCTACGTTAGTCTTTTCTTGTGGCAGCTTGATTCACTGTTCTCCTATCTTGTGAAATAAAAACCAAAGGCAAGGGGATAATTTTTACGGCATTTTCCTGTGTCCCTTCTAGGTTGAGCTGCGACGTGCAGTAGAAGAGGCTGTGAAGGAGACCCCGGAGTACCGCTGCATGCAGTCCCAGTTTTCTGTTCTGTATAACGAGAGTCTCCAGCTGAAGGCACATCTGGATGAGGCCCGCACGCTGCTCCACGGCACCCGTGCCACACACCAGCGCCAGGTCGAGCTCATTGAGGTAACACGTCTGCTCCACCAGACCAGGGAGCACTGCTGGCTCTGAGGGGCTCTGGGAAAGCTCAGGAGATTTACATTTCTGTCAATAATTCAGTCTTTTCTGGTACTTCATGTTCAAAGCAGGTTCAAAGCATTAATCTGTTCCCTTTTCACTCCTCAGAGGGATGAGGTCAGCCTGCACAAGAAGCTGCGCACGGAGGTGATTCAGCTGGAGGACACCTTGGCACAAGTCCGCAAAGAATACGAGATGTTGAGGATAGAATTTGAGCAGACCCTTGCTGCCAATGAGCAAGCAGGTACAGTAGTGTTCTGCTGTGCCTAAAAACAAATACCACCTGCCCCCCAATGCCCGTTAGAGGCTACACTGCAATAAAACACCTGGGTTGATTCTTTGTTATTGTCAAATACTTGTTCTGGCATGTCTCTTTATCTCTAAAAACAAAGCTCTTCCTGTGTTTTATTGGGAGGCCAGTTCCATGTTATCTGACTTCCATTTACATGCTCAATAATACATATGTTTTGCTAATAACTTGGTTTATGACAGGATATCTTGCATTATTAAAAATTACTTGGAAGGGGGAGGATTCATTTACAAGTGTGGAATGACAACCTAGATAGGAAAGCAGTAATTTTCAAATATCACCAGAGGAAATAAAGAAATTATTTCTAAAATAGCATTTAAATCATAGAGGCTTTTTGTAGCATGACATGTTTCCCTAGGATCATGGGGAAAAAAGTAAAGTTAATGGGAAATTAGGTTTCCCTTAGGATCCTGGGGAAAAACATAATGTTAATGGGAAATTAGGACTGTGCATGACTTTTTTTCTGCAAATGTGTTGTGTTGCTCTGTTGTGTAGCGGAATGGTAAGTCTTATTTTGGTTCTTTGTCACTGACACTTAGCTTGTTTTCCATCTCCATGAAAGTCCTTGCAGAGGGTTGACCAAAGTATGGTTTGTTACAGTTTTGTTTCTGTTTTTGTAGGCCCAATTAACCGAGAGATGCGTCATCTCATCAGCAGCCTCCAAAATCACAACCACCAGCTGAAGGGAGAGGTGTTGAGATACAAGCGCAAGCTGAGGGAGGCCCAGTCTGATTTGAGCAAGGTATCACAGCAGGGAATGCCAGAAAAGAGGAGGAAGTGCTTAGGAGGAGGAGGAATGCTGTCACCCTTGCCTGCAATATCAGCCTTTCTGATCAGGCATGCAGGATGCAGTGTGATTTTCAGTGGAGCCCTACACTCTTCTGCCTCCTTTTATCAGATGAATGGTATTCCTTTGTAGCTGTGTAGTGCTCCTTGAAAAGTAATAGCAGGTACAAAGGGGGCATGGAATCACGGATCTGGGGAGACAAGGGAAAAAGTAGATTTCTGGCTAAGAACTTAATGGTTTGTGTTCTTCTGTGTCATCTTTCTTGCTGTTCCACAATAGATCCGCTCTCGCAGTGGCAGTGCTCTCTTACAGGCCCAGTCCAGCACTGAAGACACAAAGGAGGAACCTCCAGAGATCAAGCAGGAACCTGAAGATCCTTCTGCCCAAGTGTCTGTCCCCAAGGCTGCTGCTGAAGATGTAAATGAAATGAAGGCCAGGCGAGATGAAGAGGAACGAGAGCGAGAGAGACGGGAGAGGGAGAGGGAACGAGAGAAGGAAAAGGAGAAAGAGAGAGAGCGAGAAAAAGAGAAAGAAAAGGAAAAGGAACGAGAGCGGGAAAAGCAGAAGCAGAAGGAATCTGAGAAGGAGAGAGAATCCAAAGAGAAGGAGAAGGGGAAGCATGAAGATGGAAGAAAGAAAGAGGCTGAAGTGATCAAGCAGCTGAAGGCTGAGCTCAAGTAAGAGTTGTTGTCCCTTCCTTTCCTGCTTGAGCAGTGCCCACACAGGGGTGTTTGTGTGAGACATGTGGCTTGGTCTTACGAGATTAGTGTCACTGAAACGAAGGAGGAGTTTCCTAGCACCTTCCATATCTGATTGTGATCTGGTCAATGTAGTTACATTTCTTTTACAACAGCCTACAACATGAGTTAACAAAACAGACTTCATGATATGGATGAAGTAATATTTATTTGTTGCTGTCATAACAGTTGTGTAAAACTTTACAGCAGCAGGTTATTAATAAAGAACACAGCAGCCTTCCGTCTCCTGGATCCTTACCAGAGCAGATGTGGATAGCTTTGTAGCTCACTATTAGGGTACATATTTCCTCTCTACCCCACTTTTCTTGGCTTTTCAGCCCATGTGCCTGAACATGTTTCTTTTTGAGCCTGTACTCCTTGGTCGTTTTATGTTACCATGATAAGATGAGCCAAGGAGGACTCCATATCCACATGGGAGATGGAGAGAATATTGCTCAGACTCTCCTGCTGGCTATGTAACAGGGTGGGTTTCCTACCATGTTCTCGCAGTCTGTCTCCCTGTCTCCAGGAAGGCCCAGGAGAGCCAGAAGGAGATGAAGCTGTTGCTCGACATGTACCGCTCTGCCCCCAAAGAGCAGAGAGACAAAGTGCAGCTGATGGCAGCTGAGAAGAAGGCAAAAGCTGAGGTAAATCTAATTTCTCTTCCTTTTTGCTCTTTAGTGTGTTATTTAAAACATCTTTTCTCTGCACCAGAACTGTGTTGTTTTGCTCTTCAAAACTGATGATTATTTGTCTTCTCAGCTTTGTCACTTAGAAGGGAGTTTGGAATGGTCTGGATATGAACAGAGAGATTTTGGGACATTCTCCTCTGGGAAAGGATGATCCCTTTGCTCTGGCTGAAACAAATGGTTCCACTTTCTCAGTTGCAGATTCAGCTGGTAGTGGAGATGAGCACACATCCCAGAGATACACAGCCAATCAGACTGTCACAGACTAGATGCTTTCTTCAATATCATGTGCATATAGGACTCATGAAACAAAAGCATAGACCAGTCCCTTCCTATTCAGCTGGTACATGCAGAATGTCACAAGTGCAGGCACATGCACACACCAATCTCCAGGTTCACAGGCACGTACAAGTACCAGCACACTCCTCTGTGTGTTTGGTACCCCTGTGGTTCCAGGCCCCTTTTACCTTCACAAACAAGTCTCACCTATAGCTAGCACTTACTCTGTGCAGCACACATGTACGTGAGGTAAAGAGATAGATTACACAAAGATAGTTAAGAAAATATCTAATATAAAGACACAAGAAGATAAGACAGGACAGGCTGCAGTGATCATGGGCAGGGCTTAGCCAGACAGGTGTGCACTGACTGCCCACATTTTACATGTGATTGGCTCCTTTTATACCTTTCTCTGTCTAACCCCACTTTGTTCATCCTTGCTCTTCCTTTCCTGGCACATCAACTTCTGGGTTTGCACAGCTCTGTCAATTCCCACAGCCCTCACAATTCAGGATCCACTCACTCCTGGTTTACAGTTTTACCAGTTGCAAAGTCCAGGTTGATCTTCTTGGAAGTGCTGCCTGTATTTTCTTGGAAGCTTATCAAGTGTTGTGACTGGGGAAGTTTCCTTCGTCTATTTGTGTCCATGTTTGTTTTTCATGTCTGTCTCTCTACATATTTTGTTTTCAGTTTCCTCATTCTCCCACAGTCACATAACTTTGTTGGAATAAACATTCTCACAGTCTCAGTGCCCTCATCACTTGGTGTGACTGTCCAGGTTATCACTGTGTTGCCTTAAAATTGGGAGCAGAAAAAAACTCACAAGTGTAGATACGATGGAGAATAGCTCTTTAATGAAGGCCTTTTGGTGCAAGGAGTGCGAAAAGACTCGCGCCCGTGTCCAGGAGTTCCACAATTTTATAGTGTTATCCATCCAATCCTGGATGGATATTATCCATCCAATCCCCTCAGATCCTCCCCAAATCTGCCCCTTGGCACGCCTCTCCAGAATTGAGTCGAGGAGTCCTAAGACCCCTTTCTTCCTAATCTTCCTCTTCTTTACAGCATGTACTCTTTGGAGATTCTCCAAGGTTCCAGGCTTGAAGATTGCTTCGACTGTGATGGTATCTTGTTGTTCAGGCCTGAGGTGCCAATGTTCATAAACAGAATGTGTTTACTATAGTCATGCCTTGAAAAGGAGCCTAAACAAACCTAAAGAATTTAGAAAACTCGATATGAAATAGGGGAATAAGGTTTGGTTAGTGTTAACTACTAAAGTGTGATAGACTATACAGCTACATTAAAATCTATGAAAAGCTAAAAATCCTAGGGCATCAACTGCCTCCTTTACCATTTGTCTTCCAGTTTTGTGTCTCTATGTTTTGTTTTACTTCCTTGTTATTATCTCTTTCTATATTGAAGCAGGTCCTTGACTGGATGCCCCAAAAGGAGCAAATGCTCTCTATCCGTATACTCTTACATATAAAACTGCAAGAGACTGATGTTCCTACTGTGATAAAAGATTCTACGGAATTTTCAAAGGTTTTGAAATAAAGATCTTAGGCTTACAGCCTATCTCAGTGGTCCATCTGCCAGTGACACTCTGTCCTGTCAAAACAGAATGGGCTTTCTTTTCCCATACTTTTAAGGTAGTTTCTGCAGTGTTTCAGAGAATTTGTGGGGAAAACAGGCACTTAACAATGTTCAGGCCGAATCCTCATGTTAAGAGTCGTTTGTGGTTTGTCCTTGTAGCTGGAAGAACTAAGGCAGAGGGTGAAAGAATTGGAAGACAAGGAGAAAAAGGAGAGCAAAAAGATGGCTGATGAGGATGCCCTCCGCAAGATCAGAGCAGTGGAAGAACAAATTGAGTATTTACAGAAGAAACTAGCCATGGCTAAGCAGGTGAGAAGTTCCTGATGAGTTCTGTTCTGGATGGAACACCTGTGAAGGAACTGCCTTCAGGTTGCAGCCAGGAAGATGATCTGAGAGATATCTGTATGGCCAGAGATGCGAGTTTGGTCCTTGTTTATCGAAGGGAAAAAAATGAACATGCAAAAAACCCACCAACAGCTATCAAAAACCCCACAACTGGAGAGTGTCACAAACCTCATGGCAGGTGATGGGGGGGAATGTTTGGTAACAATTAAACATGTGGCCTTGGTGAAGACCACAGAGGAGAAATGGCTGAATCAGCCACTAGGGGAGGAGGTTAAAATTTCTTTGTAAAAGTAATTATCTGTACAAGTTCATATAGTGAGTATGTTTGCATGGTACTGGTACATACCCTCTTCTACAAAAAAGGGCTTAATCCAGTGAGGGAGCAGGACCACCTCATTAGCAGAGAGGCAAGCCAATGACTTGACATGTACTTTTTTAGAATTCAGATTCTTTTAACTATAGAACAGAACTGCTCTGTCTTGTCACTTACTCCTTTAACGTTGAAGAGGTCAAAGTGAGTCGAAGGGGCTTGGCAGTGTGTTAGCTGGATGCTGCCGAGCTGTCCACATGTAGAATCCCTGGCCTGGTGTAACTGACAGCTGTCCAGGTAGCTGCTGGAAGTTGAGAGTTGGTTTCTGCCCAGCTCTGGCAATGATTGTGCCACAGCTGATTCTGCCAGCAGACAAGCCACAGTCTCTGAATGCTTGTACAGCTGACCATCACTTTTCTACACCTTCAAAATCAGAGTATCTCCACTGTGGTGCAGATTTCTAGGGAGCACTTTCTTTTGGTTGCTGGGAAGATACTGTTCTTTGATACTGAGACATCTTCCTTCATCCATGCTAGGTTTGGTGTCTGAGTAAAATGTTCAGGGTCACAACAGAGGGTACAGGAGACAGTATTGCCAGAGCCTGTGATTGTTTTGCAGGAGGAGGAGGCCTTGCTGTCAGAAATGGATGTCACAGGCCAAGCCTTTGAAGACATGCAAGAGCAGAACATCCGCCTGATGCAACAGCTGCGGGAGAAGGATGATGCCAACTTCAAGCTGATGTCAGAACGCATCAAGTCCAACCAGATCCACAAGCTCCTGAAAGAGGAGAAGGAGGAGCTGGCAGACCAAGTTTTGACACTGAAGACACAGGTAACCTTGGAAAAGAGAGAGGACAAGAGGACTGGTGGAGAAAGGTGGAGGTGGTGTTGGTTATCTCTGGTAGCCAGCTCCAGACTGGCTCAAGGGAGAGAATCAGAAAGGCAAAAGTGAGAAAATGAATGAGTTGAGATAAACGCAGTTCAACAATTACAGGAAATGTGCACACAAGCAAAGCACAAGAAGTGAATTAATTCAGCACTTCCCATGGCAGGCAGGAGTTTAACCATCTCCGGGAGAGCAAGGCTCCATCATACGTAATTGTTACTTAATAAATGCTGCAACTCTGAACACCCTCCCGCTTCTTCCTTTCCGCCAGCTTTTATTGCTGAGCACAGCATCATGTGGTATGGAATACCCCTTGGGTCAGGTGGATCAGCTGTCCTGGCTATGTGGTATCCCAGTTGCTTGTGCACCCTCAGCCTACTTGCTCGTGGGTGGCATGAGACATACAAGGTCTTGATGTTGTGTAAGTACTGCCCAGCAAGAGCTAAAAGAGTAGTTATTGACACTGTTTTTCTCCTAAATGCAAAATACAGCAGCATGTGAGCTGCTGTTAAGAGAATTAACTGTATCCTCACCAAAATCAGTACAGGAGGGAATGCTCCCCTAATCAACTTAGGAATGGTGTGTCAGACGTCAAAGAGACCCGTCTCAGTAAGAAACTGAGACTGCTGTATGGAGCATGAAATGTCCTAGAGGTTCATTGCTATGGAGAACAAATGGGAGAAGGAAAGTGGGAAGTCATTTTCATGTTGTAATGATACTTCTACCTGTATCTTCTACATATACCCGTATATACTGGTAACAAGCAGGAGAAGCTGGAAACTGTGGTTCAATGAGAACTATCTCAGTTCAGTACAAGTCCAGGCTGGGAAAGAAGTCATTGAGAGCAGCCCTTCAGAGAAGGACTTGGAGGTTCTGGTGGATGAAAAGCTGGACATGGGCTGGCAGTGTGTGCTGGCAGCCCAGAAAGCCAAACATGTCCTGGGCTGCATCAAAAGCAGTGTGGGCAACAGATCAAGGGAGGGTATTCTGTCCCTCTACTCTGCCCTCGTGAGACCCCACCTGCAGTGCTGCTTCCAGCTCCGGTGTCCTCAGCACAGGAAGGACATGGACCTGTTGGAACAAGTCCAGAGGAGGCCACAAATATGATTAGAGGGAATGAGCACCTCTGCTATGAGGACAGGCTTGGAGAGGGTCTGAGGAGACCTCATTGTGGCCTTCCAGTACTTGAAGGTGGCTTAGAAAAAGAGGGAAAGCAACTTTTTTTATGAGCAGATGGTGACAGGACAAGGGACAATGGTTTTAAACTGAAAGCAGGTTTAGATTAGGTATTAGGAAGAAATTCTTTACACAAAGGGTGGTGAGGCCCTGGTACAGGTTTCCCAGAAAGGTTGTAGGTGCTCCATCCCTGGAAGTGCTCAAGGCCAGGTTGGATGAGGCTTTGAGCAACCTGGTCTAGTGGAAGGTGTCCCTGCCCATGGCAGGGGGATTGGAACTGGATGATCTTTAAGGTTCCTTCCGATCCAAGCCATTCTATGATTCTATATTCTGCCGTCCTTGGAAGCAAAGTGGAACTATGCACTGCCTTGCAGCAATTCTTTAAGCCACTGTTCGAAAATTAAAACATCTTCATTGCAAATATTTGACTGCTAAGTTTTAAAGTGCTCACCAGAGAGATCTGGATACAGCTCTTAGACTACTGGGTTGCTGTTCAGTGAGAAAAAGGCAAGCTGATGCTCCTTTGTGCTGGGGAGGCAGGGATAGTTTTAACATGCAGCTTTAATGGCAGCTCTGAAGACCCACAGAGTGTGCATTTCATTCCTTCTGCACCTTCTCTCCCACTTTCCAAGGTGGATGCCCAGCTGCAGGTTGTACGTAAGCTGGAGGAAAAGGAACACTTACTGCAGAGCAGTATTGGCACAGGAGAGAAAGAGCTGGGTCTGCGAACGCAAGCCTTGGAAATGAACAAACGCAAGGTGAGTGAGTGATTCCGTCTTGGATTGTAAGATGGAGCTGTTGCCTTGCGGGAGGCATAGCAGGCTCTCAGCTCTTGCTGGTGTTACAGAACCTGATATTCCCTGGTTTTGGACAGAAGGCTTAGGAGTCTTGAAGAGAACACTGATTAAAGTACTGTAGACTGATGTTTCCTTTGATAAAGAGGAGCAGGTAATGTATGTTTCTGTGAAAGGCTGATCAGGATGCTGAAGTAAGATGCCTTTATAGGAAACCTATCATGAAAGAAGAGGCAGCAGCTAGATAAAGTTAACTGGGGTCAAAGCTTTTATAAAAAAGATGGGATAAATAAAGGGGGAATATGACTGGGGAATGCTAAGACTTTAAACAAATGCCTAAGATCAATAAAGTAGATCTGTTACCAGTAAAATAAGACAAAGTCTCATGGTTGATGCTGCCTTTGCTTTTATAGTTTTAGTAGAAATGCAGGAATGACATTAAAACAGGCAGAAAGGAAAGCAGAAATATCACTATGAAGAGGAGCTGGGGGAATTCAGCAGAGTCACTTGTGCTTAACGTGACAATCTGTGGTATTAAGGGAACTTGGTTAGAAGATTATAGGAGAACTGGTGAAGAGAAAATGCTTCAAAACACTTACCTTGCTTGAATTTCCATCTACTTCACCTATACAACTGCCTCTAAACAATAGAGCAAATGTGGAGGCTGGAAGGCTAAAAATACATGAAGAAGAGAATTGTGTGGTCATTAGTGTTTTTCTAAGAGACATGCTTTGCACTGTGATAGGGTTTGGCTCTGCTGAAGAGGGATCTTGAAGCTAAATGATTCGAACTTGTTAATAATAAGGTATTTTGCCACTGAAGTGATGCTTAGGGAATAATTCCAGTTATTTCACTTTGAAGTACTAGAAAGAGATTGCAAAAACAGATCTCCATCAGCATGAGTAGTATTCTGTGAGCAGTCTTGAATTGCCAGGCAGAGGGACTAGAAATCACTAGAGCTATTTTTCCATGTTTGGTACTTCTGTACGGGTTTTCTTTTTCAGGCCATGGATGCAGCCCAGCTTGCAGATGATCTGAAAGCCCAGCTAGAGCTGGCTCAGAAGAAGTTACATGACTTCCAGGAGGAGATTGTGGAAAACAGAGTAACTAGAGAGAAAGAGATGTTTAACTTCAAAAGGGCTGAGGTATATACCCTATACACAATCCTTTAGTATCTGTCTGCTTTAGTGTCCATCTCCTTGGACATCGAGCTTGGAGTGGGTTTCAACTACACTATTTTGGTGTCCAGTTTCACTTTGACTTCAGCTTCATCAGGTCTTGGCTCTTTCAGGTTTTTCCACTGATAACTGACAATACTTGTGGCATCACATAATGTTGGTTTATGGGGGATGAAAGTATGGGTGGCACAACTTAGCCAGGTGCACTGTTGGCATGTTCTCTGGTCTCTGAAGCAGCTGTGACAGAGAAATATGCTACTCATTCACTTAGTCTCTTGTTTTTATGCAGGAAGACATTTCTAGGTTGCGCAGGAAGCTGGAGACCACAAAGAAGCCTGACATGGTTCCCAACTGTGATGAGATACTAATGGAAGAAATCAAGGATTACAAGGTGAGTAGTTGTGTCTATTAATTTCCCTCTTTACTTCAGTCAAAAAGCTCTGTAGATACGCTTTGAATATTTCGCATCTCTTATCCGTTATCTGGGGTTGAAGAAACCATATTCTCCTTCTGAGGAATGGAGGGACCTTCATCTCCAGACATCTTTTAACACCTCTGATCGACCACAGTGGGCCCTCACAGTAACATTTATGTGTTGCAGGCCCGTCTGACCTGCCCGTGCTGCAACATGCGCAAGAAGGACGCCGTGCTCACCAAGTGCTTCCACGTCTTCTGCTTTGAGTGTGTGAAGACGCGCTACGACACTCGGCAGCGCAAATGCCCCAAGTGCAACGCGGCCTTTGGGGCCAACGACTTCCACAGGATCTACATCGGCTGATCCTGGGAAGCTGCTGCTCACACTGACCACCCAGCCTCCCCTCACCTTCTGTGGCCACCACCCACAGGGCAGTCATGGCTTCTGTCAGCTGATCTGCAGTGTCTTCTGGCAAGTGTGTTTAGGGTATGGAAAGAAACAGATTCCAGATCTTGGTTCCTTTCTTGCCCCCTTTCCTTTTGTTCTTGCTCTTGGTTTTTTGGATATTTTGTGCCTGAGAGGAAATTTTCCATCCATCACTATCACACTGCTAAGCTGGGAACCTCTGACTGAAGTCCTGCCTTGATGCGATGAAAGCTGTCTGTGGTGCAGCAGAGATTAGTGAGACCTATATTATTACAAGGAGTTTGCTTCGGATGCTAATTAAATCCCATCAAGGTATGGTAGTGCTTCTGAGAGTGAATAGTTTCCCAATTAACAGGCCAAATAACTGAATCTTTAGACTTCTGTGGAGCCACTCCTTAGGCATGTATCTTCCTGAGTCAGGGCAAGAACCTCTTAGGGCTGGTGCATTAGTAAGATCCTCCCTAGCCCCAAAAGCACACACACATCTTAGTATCCAGAGGAGGAGAAAGGTAAGACATCAGAGAATCATAGAAAATAGCATTCCACTCATGAATCCTGCTTGATACGGACACCTTCCCCTAGGCTGAGGCATCACTGTCATTGTCCTTATAAAATAAGGATTTTTAGGGGTTCCTTTGTTTCAGCTTTGCCACAAAGATGAATCTCTTTATGCACAAAATCTAATTAAAGCTTTTGTTGTTTGTTTTTTTTTCTGGTTTTCTTGCCTCTAGTAGTATCTGTCTGGTCTCCTGTTCTTTGTTCAGTTATTGGAAACATTTTTCACAAGTTTTAAGCTTCTCAAGTAGAGAGATTAACTTCTTCTTCCTCCGCCTTCACATTATGCATGACTAAAACAAGTTTTGTCCTTTTGGATGTAACTCCAGTATCTTACTCCTGACACAAGAGAAGGGCCAAGATGCTGGACTGTTTCTGCAGCCGTTTTGACATGGCTGCTGGGAATTTTGAGAAAGGATGTGGCATGAGTTATAGTCTCTATGCTCCCTCTGGTTGGAGCTGTATTTTAAGTCTGCTCCTAAAAGCAAAATGTGAAATAATTTATTTGCAACATTCCTTCACAGGGTGTAGTGTTTCTCCTGTAAACTTAATTTTCTTGGAAGGTGCACCTCTCAAGAGGTTTGTCTCGTGTGTGTCTCTTCCCTGAATCATGAAAACTGTGCTACCTTCCTGTGTTCACTATAGGAAATAATAGAAACAGTAGTAATAAAAATAGTAGTAATAGAAACAGTAGTAAAATTAATTAATCACAGACTGTCTTACAGTATGCATTATTATCTTTTTGAAAACATTCAGAATATATAAATAAAACCTTGTAAATTATTATGAACCCTGAAAAGACTGAAGGAACACGTGGCCCTACCTTTCCAAGGGGAAGCTGGGATGCTGAAAACTTCTGGTGTGGTGTAAGTGCTGTTAGAAGAAAAGACAGTAGAACCCTCTCCTCTTTCACTGGAAGTTGCTCCCTAGATTACAGTTTGTGGCATCGAGTTGGAGAAAGAGCCATGTGTTAATGCTTGTTGTAGATTGTGAGGTGCAATCTACAACAAGCATTGTTCTAATGCTTGTTCATCAAAATCGGGACCTGGTTGAACAACAAACTGCATCTTCAAACAGCTTCGCTACAACAGCAGACTTCCTTTTACAGCTCTGAACAACCATCTGAACTAAACAGCCCCTGAACAAAGCCCGTTGCTCCTTTCCCAAGTCACAAAGTTGCATCACCTTTCTACTGAAAAGCTTGAAACTTTTGTGTGTATGCTGGCCATGTTGGGATCACTCTGGTCATGGTAGGAAACATACTTGAAACAATCTGGATTAGTTTCACAGAGGAGATTTGGAAACTTCTATTTTCTCTTTCCTTACCAAGAAAAATGTTAGTGGTTTGGTTGGTAATAAAATAATAGTTTATTTCAAGATCATTTTGGAAGTCACTGAATTTCTCTCTGTGCTTGTAATTTAAACATTGAGAAACTGAAAATTTTAGATGGTCTGTTTGCCAGAATGAGTGGAAATAGTTAAAATAATTAAAAGCTTACCAGAACTAGAAGTGTGAGGGTTAAAGAAGTAAAGGGGTGACAAGAACTATCAGAAGTCCCTCTAAATTCAGTGTCTCAGGTGACAAAGAAAATGCCTCATCTACAGTCTCCAGTGCACCCTCTGTCAGCAAATCCTCCCCTGTGACATGTCACTGACATCCATGGAAAGTTACAGCAATCTTTTCTGTCTTCTAGGGAATCAGGCTGGTGCAATAACTGAAGAAAATAACACGCAAAAATACATCTCTGTTGGGCAACAATAATTAGATCTTCTCCTAAAAGGTTCTAGTTAGTGCTGTGGTAATTTGGAGCAATCCCTATTCTGCATTTGACATGGGAGCAGCCCCTCAGGCACCCAGCAGAAAAGATATTTGCATAACATTAATTATTAGGTGGTGAACATTCTTATACTTACATTTTTCGTTTTAAATGAAGGCTCATTTTTTGCAGGATTGGGTGTTTAGGTTGGAACTTTGAAGCAAAACATATTTTTGTTTAAGATACTAACATTTTCAGGTTTTTTTTTTTTTTTAATCTATTTCTAGGCTCATTCTGTGGAGATAAAGACATTAAAAACTTGATAAAAATACTTGTAAGATTATACTGAAATTCTTTTTTCCTAGTGTTTAGGAGAAGAGAGCAGTGTTCATCTCTTCTAGGCAAGTGCTGTTGGAGGTTGTGAGGTACCAAATTCTACACAAATCAAAAGCTCTTCCTAATAAAGCTGTATATCCAAAAGAGGGGAAGGGAAGGCAACAAAAGCAACCTCGGTGGCTTGCCCATCTGGCTTGTCAGGAACAAGGAGAGAAGGGGTATCCCAGGTCTCTTAGATGTGCAAGGCTGTGGATCCCACTTTCCTGTTTTATGTTATGATTTCTCTTTCCTGTGTTACTGACTATTAAAAGGAGTAGATGCACCTGCTGCCCAAAAGCAGAGGCTAAGGACTGAGCAGGGAATAAAGTATGAACTCTTGATGAGGCAAATTAGTCATTAGCTTTTAGTGGTCCGTGCAGAGCTTTTCATTTGCAAGGGCTTTTTCAAAAGTTAGAGGTGCAAAAAGGTAAAATGTCTTTTTCAGACCCCAAAATACAGTTTTAGATCTGCCTGTGGCATTTAAACTGTGCCTGACAAGAACATCACCCCGGGCAACATTCATGCAGGTGACTGGAGACAAAGGGAGGGTAAAAGGTATCTCAGAGACCAGAGTTAATTCAGATAGTGTTACGAAACATTCTTTTTCTCTGTAATATAGGATGGGTTGGGAAGCTGTGTTTAAGAATTGATAGAAATCCTACTCAAAAGACAGAATCAGCTGGGTTGATGAAATATTTATTCAGATGTTCAACAGCTTACCCTTCCTTCCCCTCTACCCATCATCCAGGTAGGCGAGGGCTCTGCCCGGTACATTGCCTTCGAAACCACAACTCTCATTCTCCTTTATCTGTAGGGAGGCTTTGGTGCCTCCCTTTCACTTTGATGAAATGAATAATGGACAAGATCCCCTTTACGTCACCTCGTCTGTGAGAAAGAACCCTACTGTCAGCTGAAGATAGTGAATATTAAGGGAGTAGTTTCACAATGGCAAAACACTTCACATTTTGAGGTAAACACTGATTTACAGTACTGCCACCCCTCTCTTCCCCATATCCTTGCTGTATGCCACTGTGAATCCATCCCTTCACACCTGCTGGTGCAGCTGTTTGCATGGCTGCTCCTTCGGTGCAATGGAAGCCAAGCCTGGGCTCGGAAGCAGACGGAGGTGGTGGTTTGGTTTTTGCCAAGTTATTTTTTAAGCTGGGTGAGTTCCTTCACCACAGTCTCAGAGCAGCCATATCTGCATTTGTGCTGACAGAGCTGAGGGAATGGTGTATACTGGGTTTGCCACCAAGAATTTTGTCTTGAGATTCTGTGCCAGGAGGGGAGGGACTGCCAACACAGAACTAGCACCTGGCATAATGAGGCATCCGTGAGGAGCCTTCACATGAACAGAGACTAAACCCACAGATAACACAACAAAAATGTACCAACAAGGGGCATGCTTCCAATGAGCAGTTTACATTTTCTCCCTTTTTTTTTTCTTTTGTCTTTTTGTGAATTAATGCACAGAAAGGGCTGAAAAGGTGGGAACCTCACTGTACTGTCAAGTGGAGGAATGAGGAACTCTTGCTGTTTGGATGCTCCTTTTTTCTCCAGTCCCTTGGGAATGGCTGGTGTTTTCCAGGAGAATGAGAAACTTGCTGTGAAAGGAGGACTCAGGAGGGTGGCAGTGGCTGTGGGCTGCTGCAATCCTGCTCCCATGAAGAGCACATTGCCTGCTTTATTTTTGCACCCCTTTCTGGCATTACAAAAGTGTGTTACAAATTTCACAGAGGAATAGGGAGAAGAGGAAGAAAAGGTGGAAGGGCCCAAGTGTCCTGGCCTAGGGCTCTGCAGTCCTGTTTGTCCTCTGATATTCCTCCAGCTCTGATTTCCTGTCCATGGCGAGCTGCAGCTCCTGCTTGATGATTTCGATCTGCTTCTCCAGCTCAGTGAGCTCCTGCATCACTGAGGTCCTTGCAGTGTTGAGGGACTCTGCTTTCCCATTGGTGCTTAAGGAAGCCGGGGCCTCCCTCCTCACCTGTGGCAGGGGGATGTCCTGGTGCTGATGGATCGTCACCTCGTTCTGCCCTTGGTCTGTACAGACGTATTTTTTCCGGTGGCAGTTGCGCAGATTGGCGGTGTTCCACACGGTGTGCTGGCTGTTCCCTATGTGGGACCTGAACAGAGAGATGGGGGGGGGTTAATGCCACATCAGAGTCAGGTCTTGTGTGTGTGCAGCCCTCCCCTGTGAGCCATCCTACTGCAAAAATATGAGGCTGCTGTTACGTATTACATGGAAATATTATCCCTTTATCCCTGGAATTGACTTTTCTTGTGAAGCACAAATCATGAGAGTAAATGACCAAATTTTTGTGATTAAACTACAGCAGAGACTAGAACAGAACCCTAAATATTCCCCAAAATTGTTTGTTAGTTATGAAATTATAGTCCTCTCAGCTCCAGCTCAGGAAAATGCAAGTCCTTCAAAGCTTTGTGAAAGATTTTGTGGTTGCAATGCCCAAGTTTATTACAATGTTAGTCCTTTGCACGTTAGTGCTCTGTGCTGGCTTGGGCATTTGCTTGCATGGAGGAAGAAAGAGACTGCCTTGAGTTGATGTGGAGAGGTGAAGGAGAAGGGGTGCCCTTTGGATTTGAAGTCTTGGAGAGCTACTTGCACTTCTAAGGATGGACACAATGACGTGGTGTACCCAAACCTTGCAGGTATGTTCATGAACTTCTGACAGAACAAGAGACTTTGGCATTGTCATGTTGGGGGAGAAATTTCAATTTGGGAACTTCTGCAAGTGTTTTGATTTTTTATCTGCAGAAATATTTCTGTAATATGATTCCAGAGAATTTTTTCCCTTTTATTTTGGGGGAACTTTGCCACCCTCCCAAATGAGTGCATTTCCCAGGGTTCCTTCCCAAACAAAGGAGCACCCTGTGGCCTCCACTCTCCAACTGGAACATACGGAAGCACAGAGTTTGCTGTTGTGGGAGAGGAACCTTAGCTTTCCTACCTGCTTTACCGTTGGGATAGATCTGTGTGCATTCATTTTATAACTGAGATTCAAACTCTGAAGTTTAAAAGTGCTCCATCATAGGGGTCTTCTGTGGGTGTCCTGGGACAAAACACCTATTAGTGTGAGCTACCAATCAGTAGGTTAAGGAAGGAGGTTAACATTTCAGGACTGGGGCTGCTGAAAACAGTTGGTTTCAGAAAGAGTCTGGAGCTAAGAGTAACTACTTTTCTCACTTGCCTCCAGAAAAGGAAGTTGCAAATGTTTTCAAAGAGATGGAATGGCAGAGAAGGAGGAGGGGGAATTTCAGGCAGGAGCAGCAGCCTCATCCTGGGTCATGGCTCCAGAAGACTCAAGTCTTGTGCTAAACTTGGATGTGTGTTTTGTGGTGTAAATTAATCGCCCAAAGAGATGAAACAAACAAGTACCTCTTAAGCAAGTTTCAGACAGGGAACAGGATTAGCCTGGCAAGTAGAAACTGGCAAAGTATCTTCAAGGCGAAGAGCAGAATTGCATTCCCACGCAGGCAGTGGTCTAGACAAGGCCACCAGTGACAAGTGGCTGAGGTGCCCAAAACAGCCTCCGGCTGTGCAGCTTTGCAGAGCCCAAGATCCCAGGGGTCCTGGGCTCCAACTTACTTTGGAGAAGTACCACCTGTCTCAGAGAAGCTGCAGCCCTTTGTTTTGTAAGTATTTCTCAAGAGTCTTACCATTAATCCATGGTGTCTGAATGTTTTTCTCTAGTCTTTTAATCAAAACAGCTTTTTGATAAGGTGTTAGTAACCAACATAGCTTCTGCTAGTGGTGGTGCTTTTGTCTGGGGGTCTTGACAGGTGATTTTAACAAAGGCCAGAGTCCACAGTTAATACTCAAGTTTCACCAAGTAAATAAAACCGTTTACAATTTGGCCACTGATGCTGAGCAGGTCCTCTAGTTTTTGGAAAGTTAGACCTAAAAAAACCCAGTGGATTTTCTTCTGTGAGGATAACAGCAGTAGCATAATGCAAATTCTTTCTACTTCATTTCTACATCTTGGTGCTTTTAATAGCTACCCAGTCTCCACCAGGAATAAAAAGAAAGTGTGATAATGTAATTGATGTGAGACCTCTGGGCTGAGCCTTGCCACATCAGTGTTCATGACAAGCTGGACATCACGTTACTGTGTGTGTTGAGTTAAATTCACCATAATTCTGTGCAACCAGCAGCTCAGACCATGAGAAGAGCCAGGACAGGGTGTGTGTGTGTGTATGTGTGTTTGTGCATGCATACACATGGGCTGAATGTTGTATGGATAGAAGTTTTTGGACAGCAGCACATCTTCACTCTCCACGTTGAAACAATATTTGCATAGATCTTTTTCCTAAGCCATTCTCTGTGGGGCTTATGGGCTATCTCGTTGTGTTAGAAACTTTCTGTGCTGCTCAACACCTGGCAGATAATTCAGCTGGTGCTTTTTGAGCCCTGTCTATAAACAGAGGAAATGAACTGCATGCATATATATATGCATATACCTGTGCATATAAAGGCAGTCTAGGGGCTTATAGATGCTTACTTACTTTTGCTGCCATTAGTGAAGGAATGACAAATAAGCACAACATATGTTTACATCTGTGGGTTTCAATCATGCCAAACATCCATCAAGAGCCTGGAAGTCTTCTAATAGTCTATGGTTGAACTTATCTGTAGAAAAGCAACACTGCTGCCTGTGTCCTTAAAAAGTGCACTAATAGTTCTGAGTTACTGAGCAAATGCATAGTTTTAATACAATGCCTTATGTTCCTTGTAGCTGTAGACAAGATTATCTTCTCTTCAGAAGACATAGGCTATAAAAACAAGGCAAGTTGTTACCTACTTTTTTTTCCAACAAGAGTTGTTCGACACAAAGGTTTCTGAAAGGACTCCATTTTCCACTTCTCAGCTTTCTTATTTCTCATTCGAAAAAATAAGAAAGCTGAAAGAGTTTCTAACATACTAGTGCCTGATCCCTCATTCACTGTGAAGCTCTCAAAGGGCTCTAGTTATTTGCCAGTGCTTCAGTATGTAATTAATTACCTAAACAGAAGGACAGTGGGCTTAGACTGCAAAGACTGTCTTTGGAATGGGAGTGCTTTTATTAGCTGTATGCACAGTCATGAAAAAACCCAAAATTTCTGGGTTTATTACTCTTTATTGGAAAAAATGAATTTATTTCTGCCTCTCTCCCTTGTCACTTCTATCTTATTTCCTTTTTTGGATTCTATTATCTTTGGGGTGCATTAGATCCATAACTAGATATCCAGACATGATATATATAAGTTCAATTTAATTTTTATAGTTTGTGCTTTAAGCCATGGAAAACTTCCCACCTCTTTTCGACTCGTTTTTTCTTAGGCTGACGTTTTTCCTCAATAAATGAACTGTTCAGAGCACGATGCAATCTCTAGAGGGAAGAGAGAAATTAAATTAGTAACAGCAAGATTAAGAATAGCTCCACAAATAGGTAGACAATTTGGGCTTTGTGTGATGGACTTAAACATAAATTATTTTCCAAGTGAAGGATACAAGCTTTGTCTATCCTTTGTCATTACAACAGGTATGTTTTCCTGTAGTTTCCCAAAGAAGGGCAATCTGAAAGGCTGATGAATAGTTTGCAAACAATCCTTGGTGTTAAAATTCCTCATTAAAAAAAAAAAAGTGTGTGTTGGCAAACTTCATTATGTTCTAAAAGATTCCTTCCACTGTGCAGCTTCAAAGCAACAGAAGCTCATCCCTTTTGTGCCTTTTGCTGCAAAGTAACTTCTTTCTTTAGATCAAATTCTATAGCAATTTTGTCCCATTAGTTTCTCTAGAATAATGAAGGAGGTTACCCAGCACTTCCTGCATGGATAGAAAGTTTGGGAACCTGTAACAGTGAGATAAAATGTTCTGGTTAACCAGTTCAGGATAACAACACTGTTGCTTCTGTCATTCAAAAGGGCTGTGAGGTTACAAGTGCAAATGGAAAAGTGCCTCTGTAAGCTTTGCAGCTGTGAATATTTGAACTGTTTTCTCTGTGCTTCCCATTCCATCATTAGGTAAGCCTTTTCAAGATCCAGAAGCTGCTGCCACACTTCAAATGTCAATCATCAGTGCTTTTACAACCTTTTATACCTTGTTCCTGTGCAGGCTTTCTTAATCAGCCACAGGATTACAGGATCTTCTTTCACAGAGTCACTTCTGAATACATACCTGACTTGTATGGAGCCAGTACTTCATCTTGGATTTCTTCTTGATTCGTGGCAGGACCAGTCTGTACACGATGTGTTCCCCAATGGTGGTGAGAATGGACAAACCAAACCCAATGCACAACATCACAAAGAGCCCTGAAAAATGCTTGATGCCCATTTGCAGTGTCTGTGAATAAAATCAAAAGGGGAGGTTAATGCAATAAGCTGTCAGTGTACTGCCACAGATGCTTTGTTTCCTCATGTGGAAATGTGGTCTAACTGAATACACAGTGATGTAATAAAACAGAATAGTCCACAACAAAGCCTTTCTGTGCTGCAGAGAGCTCATTGTTCAGTCAGAGCAAAGGAAGAGAATCAGCCAAATCAGGGAATTTGTGCCATTTCCCTAAAGAAACGATGTGTTCAACACATACAAGAATCCAGTATTTGTGGTGTCTTTGCATTTGTAAAAGTAAATACTGCTTGACAGAATACAGTCAATGAACTGTAGTGCAAGTCCTTCATCAGCAGAGAGCCAAGACCAACTGTTCACTGTCTGTGTTTTCTGGGAATTGATCATTAACTTCCTCTCTTTGTGCTTTACCCTTGAGGGAGGTTCATGAAACAAATGGCACAAACATGGCACCTCTTCAATCCCTACATTAACAGGACTGTAGTCATGTTTGTTGGGAACCCCAACTGCAACTATGAAAAACGGGAACACTCCTACCCTTTTCTGCTGACCTACCTTTTTCATATAGGGTAGGAAGCCTTTAATTAACTTGAGTGTCTTATTGACATCATTCATGTTTGACCACCAAGAAACCCTGTACAGCAGCAATCTGTACCACAAACACCTGCACTGCAATGGGTGGGTCAGGTTTCTGTGTTAGATATAATCTTAGTACATTTATGCTCATGCATCTGTAACTAAGCTGTGAGTTTATCAATAACTAAAATCTCCTGCTAATAATTACTGCCCACACACTGCTATGGATATATTTCCAAGAATACAAATTCTACTTACGTCTTCCTCTTATACAGTGTTATTCCCCAAACAATAAGAAAAAAGAAGCAGAAAACTGCCTGGGTAGAGCTGTGTGTCAGAAGATGGCACCTGCAATGCTATTACTCTGGACAACTGACATGTTGTATTCCTTGTGTTCATTTGGTAGGTGGGTAGTGGTGGGCACTGTGCTTTATTATGACTATCTGTGTAATCCAGAAAGAGAAACCGGATTTATCATAGAATCTCTGTCAAGTGTGACTATGAGGAGGTAATGGTTTAAACCACTCAAAAACTGAAGTGTTTGACTGGAAGTCTGTGTCACCTGTTTCCTTAAACTGGCAGCGAAGCTCAGCTTTTAGCCCAGGTAGCTATAAAATCAGAATGAGGTCCCATGTCTGAGCTTTCTCTCAAAGGTCTCAGAGCTGAGACCTCAGTATAGCCCCAAAGGCAGGGGAGATCTGCTAGTGTTTGGTTGCTGTATGGTATGGAGCACTTATATTGCTCTGAGAATAGGAACTCACTTTAATGTATTATCATAAAACTCCAGCCATTCAAAATAATAATAAAAATCCCTACTGCTCTGGGGATTCCTGCATTCTGAGATGTCTCCTCCAGCCTGAGGTCAGTGTTTGATGCCACTCCAGGACTGCTGCAGAGAGAAAACTTGGCCAGCTCCTTACATGAAAAATAATTCCCTTGTCTTCAACAAAGCCTCTCTAATTTATGCTGATGAGGGTCTGGATCTCTGTCCTGTCAGCTCTGCAGAATTGTTTTCTACCTTCCCTGGAAACAGGTGAAAGAAATTCCAGCACTGCTATCTTAGGTGCATTTTTCACTTGTAATGGATAGCTTTTGAAATTGTCCCAAGCAAGACATCTTTTCCTAGGAAAGGAAATGCCAAAACAAAGCATCAATAATATTTCATCTAGCAATAAAGAAGATAATGCATTGAAAGAGCTGCCTGACAAAGATTGCATAGTAGAGGGAAATTTTTGAGACTAAATTAAGTGGGAAAACAGGTAGGGGAGAAATAATTAGCACAGCATGTGTATGGTGTATGGAGTGATTATTTATAGCAATATCAGCACATTTACATACTACTGTAAAATGGCTGGTTATCAGCTGTTTATAATTACTGTAGATACACATGTTAAATCATAAAGGAAACCATCTAACAGAGGCACCTCTAATTGTTACTGCCTCAAGCAGATTTAAGCAGCAAGACCTATTACTTATTTAGTAGTTTATGTATGTATTTTTAGGTTCATATATAGAATATATGTGGAAAGAGTAGAAATAAACTAGATTCTCTGCATCACTGTTTTCCTCTCTGCTGAAGTTGAAGGGGCCAGGGGAGTGGGTGTGTGTGTGTTGAGGGTATGTACTGGCAACAGAAAACAAACTGGTGAATTTCTCTACTGCAATATCTTACTTTATTTTCTTTTTTAAGGAATGAAAGCCCATAATGTGGTGTGTTCTGTACTAAACAAGGATCGAAATACATCCTTGCACCAACTTTGTAATGATAAATTCATGAGGTAGCTCCCTGTGTTTTAGGACAAGGAACTCAATTGCACACATATGGTAGTTCTGGAGCAATAAGCAACCCTAATCAATCCTGTGATGATTACAGCTAATGGGTGCTAAGCACTGCAGTGGCAACAGACTGTAAGTTGATTCCCAATTGCAAATTGGGAAATTGGCAGTTTCAGGAAAGCGGCAAATACAAGAGCAGAACTGGAGGTATCTTCTTTTTTTTATATATCCCTGGAGAGACTTTTCCAATTTATCAACCCGTATCTGCGGTTGCTACCTAAACATTTCCTGCTGTCTCCACTGTAGTTTTATGCCTTTTTCTCTCTTTTTTTTTTTTTTTGAGCCCTGAAGAGAAGCAAGGGGATAGAGAGAAAGCGATTCTGATATTTGTGCTTGCCTTGGGACAGGGAGCAGAGATGAAAAACACCACTCTGTGATTTCAGCATTTGTTTTCATGCGAAAAGCTCCTGTTTTACTCTCTATTACAAGAGACTATAAATGCTTTACTATCACTGGTTGTACTGAATAAGCCAGCTTTGACTCATCAGAAGCTTGTAAAATTTTTGTGGATATTCTGAAGGTTGGCAGCACAGCACAGATATAGGTGCTACATGCTCCTGAACCCAAACACTAAATAGTGGTATTGTGTGTGTGTTAGCTGTAATAATAAGTTATATTTTTTTAATTGCATTTCCCCAGTAAGGATTTTAAAAAGTTTTGCTGATATCAGGAAGGTAAATTTTGCAGCACCTGTGTGAAGAAGGAATTATCAGGGATAAACAGGTATGAAGGGCAGAATTTTAAACTCATTTACACATCTCAGTAGGTTTGCAATATCCTACCAATGCTAATGCTTCTGTTTAGTTAACTAACTGGTATTAAAACATGTCTCTCTCTCTCCATATTGTGGCACTTCTTGTAGCTGTGGAGTATTTTTTTACTTAATTTTTATTCTTATGGCTTTCTGTGCTCTCAATGAAGTGGCAGCATTGAAATAATATATATTTAATCTCTTTAGGGAGATTATCCTTAGCAAAGACTAGTGACCATGATTTTAGAGTTTCAAGTGCCAAATTTCATGATTTACTGTAAATCATTGTCTCACATTAGCAAGACAAGCTCCTTTCCCCTCTTGTTGTGAAGACTTTTGTACAGAACTGGAAAACTACTCCATTTTGTAATAAATGTGTTTCTTTCAATTCATCCATTTTCCAAGCCCTGTTAGTATCTCCTCAGATAGTAAATTTTTTTTGTTTTTATTTGTTTTTTGTTTGTTTGTTTTCAGTTTCAACAGATAAATCTAAATATGCTCTCTTCCCCAGGCAGCCTATGTGCAGGCTGAGGAAATTTTCTTGGCTTCAGGATTTTTTCCTGTTATTTGTGTTTGTTTTTCACACTCTGGTAACAAGGTACTGTGAAAAGTGACTGATGGGCAGCTGCTGTTTATGAGCACAGGGCAGTTTTTTTCTGGAAGTGCCTGCACCTGCAGAGCACCAGGGGCAAACTTAAACCAGAGCTTCAAGGTAAGGGCTAGAAAAGTCACTGTGGAGTTGTCAGGTGATAGGTGTTAACAAAAAGAAGGAAAGGCATGGTTGAACTTAAAGAGGACAAGGCAAAATACAGATCAGAAAGGCAAATTTGCTGGGTGACAATTGGATAAAATCGTGGCAGGATGAACGAGGCACTGTCTGGTTGTGCCTCTCATGTGATCTTGAGGCCAAAGATCACTGATTCAGGCAGAAGCTACGGTGAGTTTAAGCAAGTTCCTTCAAAGACTTCAGAGAAGAGCCATCGATGGATCCCACCATTAATGAGAGATGAAAAGAGGATTAGTCACCAACCCTGGAGGGAGTTGAAAGACAGAAATGAGACAACAAGGGACATGGTTTAGTGGTGAGTTTGGCAGTGCTGGGTTGGACTGCATGATCTTAGAGATCATTGCCAACCTAAATGAAAAACACTGTGTACGCAGTTAGCTTTTCCCAAAGTAGGGACGTCTTTAACTAGACCAGGTTCCTCAGAGCCTCATCCAACCTGGCCTTGAACACTTCCAGGGATGGGGCATTCACTACCTCTCTGGGCAACCTGTGCCACTGTTTTTCCACTCACACTGTAAAAACCTTCCTGCAGCTTCTCCTGAGCTTGAGTGGAGTTAATGGGATGGATGGAAAAGTCCCAGGAGCCTGGCTCCTTCTGAAGAGGCATTAGTTAGAATAACAGTAGGGTAGAGGAAGGGCTAAGTGTACTGTATGAAAAGTGAAAAACAATTACTCGATCATGTCCAGATGTAACGTGCAAATACAACTTTGCCAATCCCTCTTCCCTCCTGGACCGTGCTCTGCCCTAAGTGTGGACCTACCAATTTTACCACAGAGGAATTCCTTTGAAACTGAAGTATGACGATTTAAAATCAAGAGTACTCAAGCAATACTGTTAGTGACTAGCACTCAACATGAACAACCACTGCTATCCACAATTACCTGTGATGGAGAGGGTAAGATGGAATCACTGCAGCAATTCATTCCAAGTCTGAGTTAGCTGCATTCCCCAGGAATGATCCAATGGGTGCCTTGGGTAAGTGGTTTTGCTGAAGAGGTTCATATAAAACATCAGAGTCAAGCACTTCTGACCTCTGTACTTTCCAACTCATCTTTATTAGCTTCTCAGCTTGAGGTATCATCTCAGATCTTCCAGCCCCAGGCTGAATCATACCTTTTCACAACAACTTTGTTTTGAAGTGCAATTTATGATGAGCAAGGTGCTCATTCAGTGCCAGAGAGAGATGGAAAGAGCTGGCAGTGAGTTCTGCCACAGGAAATATGATTTCCCAGTGTAAGGTTAGTAAAAAAATTATGAGTAAGAAAACTAATCTCAAAATAAAGAAAAATTAACCTCTGTGGACAGGAGTGGCAGACGGATAAGAATAAGGTACAGCGTAAAGAGGTAATGACAAAAATGGACAATGGATGTTCCCCCCATTTAAAGGCTATACTGCTCAGTATTTCACCTACATATATTCCCATTTTTGGGTCATTACTCTTGGTCAACAGGTGCAGTGTGTCACAGACCAAATTTATCAAAGAGACATAGAAAAATACTGAGCCTTACTCTAACTATCAAAAGGCAATTGCTGGGTCTTACTTTGGTATATAACCCATGTGAATGACTACCCACTGAGAAGCTGAGACTTTTTCAAAAATTAATTATCTGTTTCTGTGTTGAACATTGTCTACACTTCAGTGAATCTGTTAAATGCTACTGTGACTGACAGCAGAGACTTAAATAAGAGATATTTCTGGACTGTACAGGAGTAAATGATACAAACCAACACAAAGATAAGTCCCAGAATAATTCCCATGCTTCTTGGTGTAACAGTGGGGAAGATAAGCTTTAGAGTGTCCGCTGTTTGGCTGTTTAGTAAATCTGCCCCAGCTATGAAATAGCACATCCTAAAATCTGCAAGTTCTTGGCCAGGAGAGAGTGGACGAAAAGGAAGGGATGCACATGGGAGTTGTGTCAGAAGTAGGATAATTCAGGCAAATGAAGATCTGGACTTAGCAGAGCTTACCTCACAAAGGCACAGACTTAAGAGTGGTGTTATGTTTCTGCTCACTCTTTCTGATTGCGAAAGGACCTTTCGGTACGTGAGGAATTGTTCAAGGTTTTTGAGTGACTTTTTAAATTCATAGAATACTAGAATAGTTTGGTTTTGAAGAGACCTTAAAGACCTTATAGTTCCAAACCCCCTGCCATAGGCAGGAGTGCTACCCACCAGAACAGGTTGTTCAAAACCCCGTCCAACCTGGCCTTAGACATTTCCAGGGATGGGGCATCCACAGCTTCTCTGGGCAACCTGTGCCAGGGCGTCACCACCTAAAAAAGTTATTATATCTCATTTAAATCTACCTCTTTCACCTTAAGGCCATTTGCCCTTGTTTTATCACTTCCATGCCCTGTGCTTGGGGTTGCCCCAACCCAGGTGCAGAAACTTACACTTGGCTTTGCTGTACATCATGAACTGAGCCCTTCAATTCAGTCACCTGATCCAGGCTATTGGACCTTATTTTCTGAACCAAATCTCAGTTTTACATGTTGGGTTAGTGCAATTGTACATCAAATGAGGACTACGGTGTGATAACCAGTCCTGGAGCAGCCACACCTGCCCTTCTTTCTGGCCATCACATGGAAGTTACACTTGAAAAACTGAATTACTTTGAAGCATAACATGTCTTCCAGCTGTGACCCCTTGCCTAAAGCCTCTCCTTAAATGCTGTCCTTAAAACCTACTCAACCCTGAGAAAAAAAGAATGCCATGGGACTATTCATGGGACAAAATCTGAATTTTCAGCTTGGAGCAGCTTTTTTCCCACTTCCTCTCCCTTTGTTGGTGGGCCTTGAGGAACCTTTGAGTACTTAAACCATGTCACGGTTTTTCCAGGCCATGAACATGGGGTAGTTTCAGGCTGACCTAGAAAACAGTGACACCCAGTATTACATTACTGAACATAAAGGGGTTTGTGATAAAGTAAGAAAGTGAAAGAACTGGGTTTGCCTCAGAGATCATGTACTAACCATACCCGTGCAGGAAAATGGTATGGTCTTGCCTTCTATTTTTAAATTGCAAAGGTCTTTCAGAAGAGTAGCTGCACAAATGACATACCACCTATTAGATATTTTTCTCTCCAGTTTGAATGCAAGGTTTATTCTCTTGTTGCTCGTGTTTGCTTTTCTCCACAAAAACACAAATTCAATTGGTTTTATAATATGACTTCTTCAGTTGGCCCAGCCAGGGTTGATTTTCTGTATTGTTATATTTGCTATGGCAGGAAAAAAGTTTCTGTTTCTGGACACAGCCATGAGAACTCAAGGCTAAGAGCAGTAGTCTTCAAATTGTTTTTGATCACACACCTCTGTCGGTAACTTTTTAAGCATAACCCCCCCATATTTATACCTATTTATGATTTATATATATATATACCTCAATTTCTAATATTTTATTCCTGTAGCCCAGGGAATCATCTCATGCCCTCCACCAGGGGCTGTATCCAACCAACTCTAGAGACCACTAGCTTGAAGGAGTAAAACATATATTCTGGGAGAAAAACAGTACCAATTAAAACTGTATTTTTAGATAGAATTGATTCTATATCTTAGCTATTTCCATAGGAATACAGAGCATATAGCTCTCGATACATCTTCTGGGGTAAGACTCTCATGATCAGAGGAAACTCCTTATGTCTCATCTCTAGGGAATTGCTAGGGAGGTAAGTTTTCTCTGCTGTAAGAGTTTTGAGTTTCAAGACAGTTGAGGTAATTAATACCATCTGGTAATTTTCCTGAGATTTAATTCAAAAGATCATGTTAAAATTTAGAGTAACAAGAGGTCATTGAATGAAGTGCTTGTCATGAACAGATATATCAGCTATTATAAGAAGATAATTCCCTTGTTAGATAATAATATAATCTTCAGAATAAGCTACATCGGAAATAGCAATGAATACCCACTTTTGTTTAAATGTGCTTTCTTGTCTTGAATTAATCACAAAAAAAGGAAAGAAAAAATTGAATAAATTGAATAAAAATAAATTGAATTTTCTTCTATGAATGTCTGCTGTAATATAATTTGTTTCATATTGACACAATTGTAATGAAAAAGTAAAAAATGTAGTAAGACATGCAGAAATACCCCACAATCTATGTATTAAAAACACCAAATACAGATTTCCATTGTCATATCTCTAAAAAATGCTGGCTTTCAAGTGATTTAGTCAGCAGCCAGAGGTTTGCAGACAAGATGCTCAGGTGACCATTGAAAAGTCAGTGTCAGAGCCCCAGGAAACTGGGATTCTCTTTTATGGGAGAATGGCCACGCAACCACCTCCTCAGAGAACACACAGCGTTTTTTGGCGTTTGGCTGAAGGCTCTGAGAAGGAGAGAGTAGAGCTTTCACTATGTTTTTTGTACTAGTGAGAATATATAACCTACCTCTTTTGGCAGACCTTGAGCTAAAGGTCTATGCTTTAAGCTTCAGACATTGCTGGAGCTTTTGATTCTTCAGTACTTTATCTTTTTTTAGTTGATAGTCCAGGAACTTAACAAAAAACTGCTATTCTGATAAGAGTCTTCTTTTTCTCATAAATAATGGCCTATATCTTCAGCTGCCATGAGCTGGCACAACTCCTCTGATTTGAAATCAGGACATAAATCCATAGAGATTTACTTTCATTTCCTCTAGATCTAGATAGAATTGAGACCTACTTCCCCTCTGTGCTTAGCATGGTACCTTAGCAGATCATTTCTAGGCTGAAATCCTCTCTTTAGTACAAGTAGCTGCCATATTAGGAGGGCAGCTATTAGAAATTTGGGATGTACTGAATTCCCTGTCTCTCTGTGGATGGTGATACACACACACCTGAGTGGAATCAGATAGGTTTGCTATGCAGTGTGCCACATTATGTTTTTTAATGCCCCTGTTGGTCTCCAGAAGAGCTCTCTGACACATACTCTGCACACCCAACTTAGCAGCACAGTCTCACTGATGTTTTCTCATGCTCTGATCTTACTTCTGCTGGGATTAGCAGCTCTTTTGAAGTCTCACACTTCCCTTCAGCTGCCACCCATCTCTGTCACATGGGCATGTCCACTTCACATTATGAATAAGGGGAAATAGTTGCCAGCTTGAACAAATCCTCACTCAGGTGACCCAAGTTCATCGTTTACCTCCGTGACAGCAAAGCTTCTTTTCCCACATGGAACAACCTTGTACCACTTGTCATGCAGAACATCCATGAAACCATGGGATTTGTACTGGCTGATCAGTTCAGAGATGTTTGAGGTGAGCGGAGAGTTTGGGGGAAGGCCAATGCCATATCCTAGAAGGAAAAACAGTACAGTCATCTCTCTCTTTCTTGTTTGCTTTTTGGTAAGTGATGTTGATTCAGTACGAAAGATCAAGCTGACATTCTGTTTCAGCCAGCCAGTTCAAACCTGGATACTAGCTTACTGTGGACTGAGAATGCTGATACAAGGCCTTTTGCTGTGCAAAAATAAAGTCACTCAATATAAGCAGGATATACAAATTTAAAATTATTAAGGCCACAAAAGTAATATGGAAATCTGGAGGTTCAACAATTTAAAATGGAGATACAGCTGGAAAAATAGATCTATCTTGTCTCTAGGAACACAGACTTTTGCATGCTTTTGCCATGGGTTCTTTTTTTTTTGTCTTGTTTTAGAAATGCTAAAGGGCCTCAATGTCACATAAACCACTCTGTGATGCTTTTATGTTGTCAGAGCAGTGGATGTGACTGTGGTGTCAGATGTGACATTTTCTTCCTATGCATTTTCTGATGAGGAGCCATATGCATGTAAATGTATATGTGAGCAGTCTGCATTGTTATCACACAGCAATTTAAAGCCTGGGAGCTATGCTTTCAGTTCATGCCCCTCTGCTCTGGCAGTGACAGGGACCTTCAGATACTAACAAACACAGTTTTTAGCCACTGTGTTGTCTTTCACCATGTTGAAGTGGTGGTAAAGGACTCCATGTAAGTGAAAATGGATTCAGTAACTCTGAATATGGTATTTCTATTTGCAGAATCTGGGGTTCGACTTTAGAAATTCTGAACAAATACAATTTATGCCTAGAAGACATGCAGTTGCATGCAGAGATGTGCTGCCAACTGCCTGGAGAGATCCCTTTCTAGTCCACTGTGGATTTTTGTTTTTCAGTTCAGAATTCAGAATTTCAGACTGTCTCATTAAAAAAACCCACAACAACACAGCAAGAAAGAAAACACCCCTGCAAGTACACAAGTGCTGAATTTGCCATGACAGTGGCTTGCTTTTCAATGAGAGAAACACCGATATGTTTATCTACAATGCAATAAGCTCCCTTGCTGCTGAGTTTTTTGAATTGTGCCTGAATATATTAGCTAACATTGAAGGATTTCCTTCAGAGAAGGCATAGCTAGAATGAATATCACATGTTCTGCATACTTCTTTTGTAATTGAATGATGTAAAGTCCAGTCATGCAAAATCATACAATTTGGGGGTTATTTGTGTTTTGGTTTTTTTTTTTTTTTCTATATTGAAATCTGATTTACTTGATTTAAAGTTGTGCAAGCTTTTGGTTTTCTTCAGTAGAGCTGACCTTTCTGAAAGGGAAGATTTATCAGGTTGCAGGTGCATGATGAAACATGCAACTGCTCACATACAAATCCTTCCATGGGCAGGAACCCCTTCCACTAGACCAGGCTGCTCAAAACTCCATCCAACCTGGCTTTGAAACAAATGGTATAAGAGATCTAAAAGCTCAACAACCATAAAACAAGGACTGTACCACATCATAAAACAGCAAATGTGACATGTGAGAAACAGAGCAGTATGTTATAAAACTATTACCTTCAATGGCAAAGGGTTTTCCCACAGTTAGAAGCTTGCAGTCAGCATCTATTGATACTTCATAATCTAGGAGTGCTTTATCCATGATGAAGGCATCGAGTTTCTCTGGATCATGCCTGTATTCAATGTTAAAAGTCAGAATCATCTCACAGTCTAAGACTCAGTGATGCTCACTGAACATTTATCTATGCAATTCTCTGCAAGATTCCTGTATAAAAACAGAGACCAGGGCAGTCTTTTGCACATCTGGACTTAAAATGAAAACTGATTTATATTTTGAAGAAGGGAATTGTGCATGAAATGCAAACTTTGTGCATTTAAAGCAGTACAGACAGTTTAGGACTTACTATCCCAAAAAATACTACTGCGAAAGATGGAAAACATTACAACCTGTTGCACTTCAACTCAGTTGAAAGGTAGCACAAAGCTTTCTTGGAAAAGATCAGAAATTGCTAAAATACTACTTCTGTCTTGATTTGTGTTGTTAAAGTTACAGGTATTAAACCAAAAATGCAAAAGGATAACTTACTCCAAGGTATTCCTGCCCCTTTCTCTTTGAATACGAGGTAAATTATTTCCTTCACCTGATTCAGCTTTTCTCTATGTTCAGTCTCCATGAACACGGAGGTTTGAATTTTACTAATATAATCACTTCTGAACAGCATGCTTGCATAAAATTATGATACAGAAGAACAGTTGCAGTGCCTATTCTCATCTGACCCAAGGACTGCACCCTTGATTCCTGTCCCCTCAAAAATCTGGGTGTTCTCCCGATGTGATTACTTCATTGATTTCAATGGATTGATTCCAGTGTAACTCAAAGAACTGCCATATATCTTAATTATCATTAGGATAGGTCTCGGAAACAACTTCTGATGGAAAATTCTCAGGCTATCTATTAGGTAACTTCTATGAATAAGACAAATCAATTATTTCAGGCTTATTATCGGCTATTCCGTTTCCTGGATAAGTTGTGTGACCCCAGATTGTCAAGCACAAATGTCTCATGATTCCCTAAACCAAGAAGACTTGGTGTTTATTAGTTTTTTGCAGCCTAATGCTTCTTTTATTAACCTTAATGACAAATTAAGATTCCTCTCTAAGAACCTTCTTTCCTCCCACCATGCTGAGGAACCTCATTGGCAGCTTTTGCTTGGTCTGTGATGTTTTGTGGGATAAGTGACACAGCAAGCAGGAAACGCATCACCATCTCACTGCCGTGCCACCTCACTGGCCAAGAGACCAGATGTGCTGCTGCATGCAGAAGCTCACTTCAGGTAAGCCACTCCGTCCGTGGTGGCAGGGACGTTGTAGCGCCGCATGTACTCATGCATCTCTGGGAAGCTCTGCCTCACATAATCCTCTGCGCTGCTCTCCCGCACAGTCCCGAACCGAAACCCTTGGGATGGGTGGTGGAGCTGAGGAGAGGAAGTCAGAAGAGATTAGCAGAGATACTTGCCTTCGTCACATCTGGAGTCTTGGTCCTATACTTGTTTGTCAGAAATTTTCAGCATTCACAGGCCTGCCTCTGGTCCTCTTTCCAAACACCAGAAAAACTTGAAAAAGACTCACCAGGTGACTAAACTCTCGGGATCTTCTTCAAATGTTAAAAACATCTCCCATGACATGCCCTGAACACCCAAACCAACACTGGGATTATTGTCTTTAAAACTGGTGACGTTTCAGGAAGTGTTATGAGAAGCCTCCGAGTTGGATACAATCCACTTTCTGGGGCTCTGGGTAGGCAGCAAAAGACACACAGTCTGAATTTATTTCAGCAAAATGTCTTTTACTGACTCCTTAAGGAAGAAATTTTGCCTTCTGCAGAAGGGTAGCACCCTCAGTTCATTTCTACAAGCCTATATACCTTATCACAGTTTTTGCTGCCATTCTTCACAGACAAACTAAGGATTGAATGTTGTGTACACCAAAAAGTTGCCCCTGCCAGTGAGGAGGAGGAAGAATTCTCCTCTACACAGCCTAGCCTGGAGCAGGCTATAAACATACAGACAGTATGTTTGCAGTTTTGTGTCCTGTCCTTTTCACAACTTCGACCCTTTGTATTTAAGGCCCAAATAGTCTAGTTCAGGTTTCACAGACCTATCTTTCTGAAGTGCCCTGTTTGTCTTTGGAGAGTTCAGGGACTCCTGGGGAAATTTTCAAGCTGCAGTGGAGGTGTCAGGCAGTTCCCTCCACTATACCAATCACTTCCTTGAGCTGGCCAAGTGCTGCCAAGACACACTAATTGGAAAGCCTTCAGCAATGTACCAGCCTCTAAAAGGTCAAACTTTCAGAGCACAGGAAGCCAAATAAGGCTAAGGAAAGGCTGAAATAGTTACGCTCTATTTGCTTCCCAGGAAGCTTGTGGTCTTCTGTCCTAGTTAGGACAGCTGAGACCAGTTCATCACTGGATGGGTGTAACCCAAAACTGTGCATTCTATAGCCTTCCATGCCATTTCCCAGAAACTGTTATCAGTGAACCATTTACACTATCTGCACATAGAGCCTGACTCCTCAGGCTATAAACTAGGTGCTAAGAGGCCTGCGAGATAGGAGTTGCTCTTGTCCTCACACCCACTAACAAACCCCCCCACCGTGAGGGAGGTACTGAGCATTCCTGCCTGAACTGGAGGATACATAATCTTGGAGTCTTGGGACCTTTTTAACCACTCGTGGGATCCAGAACCAGACTGCAGATCACCGCTCTCAACCAGACTGCAACCACCACTTTTCAACCAGACTGCAACTACCACTCTCGACCGGACTGCAATCACCACTCTTGACCAGACTGCAACAGCACCCTCACCAACAGGTTTTCCCCTCTCCTTTTCCTTTGGACTCAGGGGGCCCAAAGAACACCACACTGTTCATGCCCCAGGGTGCTGAGTTATACATTTGGGTTTTGTGGGTTAAAACCAATTGTTTGTCTGTATAATCGTACTTATTGTATTATTTTATTAAATTGTTATTCTGACTTATAATCTCTCTTTTGGGTTGAGTTCATTTCCCCTACTGGTTTACCTTTAACAGCACATGTTCACAGCAGCTTGCAAAGATGATCTCACCATGGCCATGCTCTGCTTTGCAAAGACCAAGCAAAGAGGTCTTTTCTGGCAGTCCATCTCATTTCTGCACTATCATCTTTGTAGAACAGAGTGTAGGGGAACACACAAAGCCATAAAAAGACCATCCCCACTCTTCTCTTCAATGACCTCATGGATAAATGAGTGTTCCTAGCTTTTTTAAGGCCAACACAGGTAGGATGTAAACTCACAGTCACCTAGTTTAGTCTGAAAAGGAACAGAGAAAGGTCTTTTGGATGGCATTTTGATGTCCTGGAAGCTATGGACATACTGTATTTCTGGTATTACCTGGAAAGTGGGCAGGTGGTCTCCACATTGTGCTCAGCTGATCTGGTCCTTATGCTGCAACCTGGGAATGAGATCCGCAGCTAAATGCAAGTCTGTGGGCATTTGAGTTGTTCCAGACTCCATGACTATGGACAAGCGAGGCAGGGTGTGTCTCTATCCAGAGCTGGCCATAGGGATGCTGTGCCAGAAGGACTGTGGGTGCAGAAGTAAATGTTCTTGCTTGGGAGTGTGGGAGCAGCATTCAAGTGCCAGGAGACATAAATAACAGAAGGTGGGCTGTGACAATACATCATGGAGACTTCCAGCACAATGCTGTCAACACAAACCTTCAGACAGTGAAGATGACCTGCTTAAAGAATGAGCTTGGAGTGGGCTAATGCACTCTATGTCCCTAGAAGCTCATCACCATAGTCAGTACTAATTTTTTTAGGTTTTATTTCTTGGCAGTTTCAGTGAAGGGAGTGAAAACCTCATCAAGACTCAACACTGAACCATCGTTGAAGTCAAGTTAGGTGTTTGTTGTGATGTTTGTGACACACATAGTGATGCCAATTGCAGTGCAACATCTGAGCTACAGGTAAAGTCTGACTTCACTGGAAAGCATCTCACTCAGACTGTCACAAGCATCTACATCTAGCTAAACATTTAAAACTCTATGGGGATGGCTAGTAGAAAGACAGTGAACTGCACCTCCATGCAGTTTTCTGTCCCAAATCCTGTACTGGGAACTGCCCACACTTTGCTTTGTGTTGTGCACATTGTCAAATTTCACCACAAACAAGGATAAAACTGGAATGTGGATTAGATCAAAAGTCCATCTGGTTTAATATCTTGTCTCTAGTAACACCATATGTCTGGTGGGAAGTCTTGGAAAGTCTGTGTAAGGGAGTCATGCAGTGATCCCTTGCGTCCAATGCCCGACCTGCTTCTGGTAATCTCCACTTTTTCTAAAGCATCATTATGTGTCTGCAATTTTATATTTGACGAACCTTGACTCCTTTTACAAGGGATAAATGTTAATAGTGTTTTAGTCCTCTAAGTCTTTCAGGACTGTTTTCTACTTGTTGCTGCTTATACACATGAGGAAAAGGTTTGCTTGCAGCTAAGTGATAACAGTGGATTGACAATGCAAAATGCTGCCAAAAGCACTTACTGCTGATCTGCTAAGAATGCTAAAGGTTACTTGCTTCAAAATAAAATCTTCAGGATGGAAATAAGATTAATTGGTTGTCACTGTTGCTTTCTTACTTTCTGTAGTTCTCTCCAGAGAAGATTATGTGAAAAGCTGGAAACCACAAATATCTGTGTTTCGACAGGTTAGGTAAATGTCAGTCTTCCTGTGAGTCTTGCCTTATTAATTACATCCTTTTTTTTTAATCTTTTCTGTTTCTCATGCTCTGTTTCGTGTTTCTTATATTTTAAAAGTCCTGTATGAAAGAGTCTTTCTGTTTTCTATAAACCAATAATGGAATCCTAATGCCTAGGGCTACAGAGAAATCATGAACTCTGAAAAATCAGCAGTTGAAGAATCAAAATTTGAAGAATCAAGAATGGATTCTATACATTTTTTTTAAACTGGCTGTTCAAGGGAGACAATTACTGTATTTTTTTATCAGTAGTAGCAAGTATAAAGGCTATCTTATTGAAGAAAAAATAGCTGTTGAAATTATAGGCATTTCTACTATATGGAGACTATAATTCTGTGTATATACTGCTTTTTCATTCAAAGCTCAGTCAGTCTCAAAGCTAAATAAACATCACAAAGCAGGCAAAGGGCACTAGAAACTGTTGACACTTTTTTTATCCATAGAGTACCTGGAGATTTGCTGGTGATTAAAGTACAATTAAAAATAAATGAATGTAATAGCTGCACATCCATTTCCTGACATGAGTTTTCTTGGCACTCAGCTTAGATAGCTTTACAAAGTCCCTCCAAAATCACACATCTATGACTGCAAGAAATGGCAAGAACAAGGTTTATTTCAACCTGAGGAGAGGCTTTGAGGCAACAGTACAGTCCTGGCTTGACAATTCATTGAACAAGATGTGAGGAAATTTATAAGTACAGATATTGCAAAAAAGCAATAGCCTAAATAAAGGTATTTAACTTTTTTTAACTGACAGATCATTGAATCACAGAATCACTTTAGTTGAAAAAAGACTCTCAAGATCATCAAGCCCAAGTGCTAACCCAGCACTGCTGAATCCATCACTGAACTGTGCCACAGTGTCACAACTACATATTTCTTAAATCCCTTCAGGGATGGTGACTCTACCACTTTCCTGGGCAGCCTTTTCCAATGCCTGGAAATCCTTATGGTGAGGAGATTTTTTGTAGATCTCCTTTTTGAAGATCCATTAGTGTTTAGCAAGTAACCAGCCCTTTGAATGTTATCCAGCAGGGCCACCACAGCACCACAGGCAACTGCAAACTATGCTGGCTGAGCTACCAAGAGGGCTGAGCGAAGGAATGCCAATGGTCTGGGCAGTGTAACAGCAAATACATTAATGTATCAATGAAGTAGTTAAAAAACAATGTTAAAAGCTATTAGCTATTAATAGATTTTGATATTTTATCTATTAAAAGTTAAAAGGGGTTAAAAGGCTATTTAGTGTTGCTGGTTAGTGGCCCTCCTAAAGAAGATGAGAGCTCCAGCAGCTAACAGTATCATTTTTGCATCTCAAATACTGGAGATCATGGCTCTCATATGAGAGAACTGAGTTTTATACCTGAAGCACTGGTGTATACCATGAATGGCCATACTACTTAGGTACACCCCAAATTTTTAAAACCATCTAAAGCCATTCATGCGATATACATGATGACCTCCATTTAGATCTGAGTTAAATGGTCATGACAGCCCTCACAGCAGTGGTTATGCGAATCCTGCCCAGCACTGAGGAAATGAAATGCTTGTTGGGTCACTTGAGCACTGAGACAGGGAGGCTTAAACACATGTAATGTTTAAGGAAACTCAAGAGCTTTACAGTGCATCCAGCTTCTCTGACAGTGCCAGGAAAAGCTCTGGGACTTCTCAAAGTCTTCTGTACCTTGTATATAATGGTGTGACCAGACTAATGATGTTTGTGCTGCTTACTGCCGAAAGCAAACACTGCAGCTACCAGTTCCCTTGGCTTGGCCCCTTACTTCTAGATTTTCTTGGTTTCTGTCTCCTGTTAAAACATCGCTGAGTGGAAAGTAGAGAACTTGTTTTATTTGGAAAGATGTTGAGAAGAACTGGGCATCTGCATACATTTATGGCTTGGGGTGCCAATTATGCATGAAAATACCAATCTGATAAACATCAATGTGATAAAACCACAGGAGTAGAAAGAAGAAAATACAATCCTGAATGACAGGGAGTTTGCATTACTTGACACGTTCCATTTTATGTAATACAGTGCCACTTCATTGAGAACCTCCAGCTAGGCTGAGAACACCTAGACTCCAACTTGAAAGGAAACAGGCCTAGAAATATCCTATGCAAATTGGGATTTAAAACAGAAAATGTATGAGATACCAGCAGTTAACCTTGACACATTCAAAGCTGCTGGGCTGTGGGGTTTTGAGGGCTTTCTAGCAGGTTCTGGCTTCTGTATGACTTTTCAGTTCTGCAAAGCTAGAAGATTTGCCTCAAAGACCTTTCCCCGTCTTGATGCCCTTGTTGTTATTTTTACTAACATTCTGAGGTTTACATCACACTTGGTTGTCATGGATTTTTCAGTGTGTAAGAACTCCAGGTGTACAGAATATAAATACATAATCTCGGCTCCAGACAAGCAGGCAATACAATATTGCCTTCTGATCTCATGGAGTTTGAGTTTGCTGGGAGCTGTGAGGAGACAAGGAAGATCTAAACAGAACAACTGTTGGGAAGGGAAATTATGTCTATTTTCTATAAGCGATGATGTAATTGAAATGTAGGAAATGCTTTCCCAGCACTTGATTGATGGGGTGCACTGAATCAGAACTATTCTGTGCATTTCAGTATATGACTGGAGGAAAAATGCTTTAGGAACACCATTTCTAATTGTTATCTCAAATCATTAGAAGTATTTTGTCACTCATTCAGTAAGCCTCTCCCAAATTCAATTCCATGAACTATTTTTTGAGGGAAATGAGGAAAAGGCAATCCAGTATGCAGCTGGGTGCGGTGCCTGTGACTGTACCCTGCAGTGACAGATGCAGAGTTAACGTGAATTCAGCTTTTACCACCACCTACAATATTGCTCTCCAATGTTAATCGGGTATAGAAAGAAGGAACATGGCTAAAATCACTTTCCTGACTTTTACAACAAATTCTGAGGAAAAATTGTTGTGCAAAAGGTTTCAGTAACCCCTCACCATGACAGTGCTGGTTACCTGGTGTGACACCAAGTGCAGTGTTCACTGGACATGTGGTATATCAGTACAATTGGTGTTCATGCCAGTACAATCTCTGCCAGGGAATGGCTGCAGAATCTTGAAAATCTGCTCAGTTTCAATTGCTAATCACTGGAAAAGGGTAGCATTAAGTGAAGAACTGACATGCTTTTAGAGACACTGCTGGTTTACACTGAGACTTCTGGTTTTGGCTTCATTTTACTTTGCCTTATGTAACCTATATGTTGAGGTGGTCTTCCAGCTGCTAGTAGACTTCTCATGGTCCACTGATAAAATAAATGCAATTGGTAGTGCTAAGCAAGGTTTCAGGGGAAAATGAATAAAACAAATAAAAAAAAACCCACACAAAACAACAGAACTATGTAAAACGCTGTTCATGGGCTTTCCCTACTTATCTGCAAGAGTTATTGAAAACTAACTAGTGAATATTTATGGGGTGCAGAGGGAGATGAAAGAAAAAAAATTATTCACAGTGAAGAACATGAATTTCAGATTTTAGCAGAGGAAAATCACAGCTCAACTTCTGGAAGTTGAGGTTTTTCATCAAAAAACGTCCCACGTGTTCAAGCTTTGGAAGCGGAGACGTTCCCAGGGCCTCCAGGAGAGGGTGTTTGCAGAGTACATTTGAAAGAACACTTCTGCTTCTCTGCTGCAAAAAGTGTCAGTGGAGCTGATTCTTGACTTGTCAGAATAATGTGAGATTTTCTTAAAATTCTATCATTTTGAATCCAAATTAGCCAGGTTCATTAGCTGATATAAATCCTGACCGCTGCACTGAAGTTAATGAGCAGTTTTAATCTGGAAAACACTGCACAGTTCAGTGCTGACAGTTTATTCTCCTCATTGCAAGAGGAGACTACATGAGAAGAAACTGTGACTTAAGTCTCTGTTTAAAAGTAGAAAGCCTTTGTATTGATGGTCCCTGTGTGAGTGCTAATAATTACTTGCAAGATCTGTTCTGCTCCTCCGTGTGCTGCAAAAGCTCAGGAATGAGACTGGGCACTCAGGTCTGTGGGTAACTTCTGAGGGTTGCCCTGATGATTGAGTTGCTGGGCAGTTCAAGAAACTCCATAAAACAGCACTCTGGTGATTATGAACTTGCAGGTGTGTTTATCTCTGTTTCTTAATAGCATTTTAAGAGTTTTCTGGACAGAGAAAGCTGTGATTTTTTCCAGGAGAGCTGAGAACTGTAAGATAGTAAGAGTAAATTATTGTAGAAAAAATGGGTAGACTGAGGGAAAAAAATGGATGTAATTCCCAAAAGGCAATACATCACTTTTTCCAAATCTACTTCACCAGCACAAAGCAGCTGTAAAAATGTTCCCGATAGAATCACTTCTTTGAACAAGTTCTTCCGCTTGCTACCCATAAAAGAGGGCTAATGCTGCTCTCAGGCAAGTGAAATCCTTTTCAAATTAGAAGCAAGAGAAGGAGAGCTGCTTGGCTGAAAACATTTTCAAGCTACCACAGAGATATGTGATATTTCTGGATAAAGAATCCCTCTTGTCCCTCTGTCCTAAGTCTTGGGTCTGTGGACGAAAAGGTACCACAGATCTCTACAAGCCACTGAGGGCTGGACGGGGAAACCTAATGTGGCAGCAGCTTGAACTTTAGGTAATCTCCTCACCTTAAAACCAATCATCTTTAAAATACATTTTCTCACAGATTTCTTCCACTCCAACTGTTGCTGGTTTAAGGTCAGTTCTCCTACTCCCTGGCCATATGGCAGTTGTCCCCTGTATACCAGGGCTGAAAACAATCCTCTGCCGAAACAGGTGATGCAAGACTAGTGCCCTGTGGTTTCCAGGAAAGGAACAAAGAATGGGTTTGTGTTGTAAATTAGTTACTAGGATGAAGAAGTTTCCCACTGTAGATGGTGGAACTGTCCATCTGTGCAGATCTGATTTCTTAAATATGTTATTTTTTATTGCCTTTTGGTTCAAGAGCATTAAATGAAGGTAAATCAGAAAGAGTCCTTTGTTACTGACAGATCCAACATTGGAACAAAAAAGGTTTTTTCCTTCTTGGAATCAGTTTGGAACAGTGAGAAATGTGTTAAGCATGAAGTGCAAAAGAAAAATCATGGGCACATTTGGATGCCTTGACCTCTTGCACAGTGAAATACAGACATTAGTATTTGACTCTACCTGGTGTTCTGTCAAATCTTAGTGCACTCAATGAAAACCATTATTTTTTTTTTCTACAGGGCTTGGACCCTTGTCAGCCCTGAAACCCAAGGGATTAGGTTGGGAGCTGACTGAGGACTTCTGTCTCTAGGAAGGTGAGCCAGAATAGTATTCTGGTCTCTGTAGATCACAATGTTTGTTACTTTTGTGAACAATAATAAATATCCTCAATGCTGCTAAGTCAGCTATATGATGATCTTCCACCTGCCAGGTGGTAAGATCAGCCTTATGCATCTTTACCATTCTCTGCTCCTCTTTGCCAGTTACTTCAGTAACTTCTCGTGTTTCTCCACTTTTTATTATTTCTAGCATGGGTATGAGCACCACTTATGTAGCAGTAACTATTTCTGGTGGTGGGATCACTTTCCTTCTTTAAAAAAATTATATGACATATAGGTAAATGCAGGTTGAGAGTAAGAAACTGACATCAATACAGATGGAAAAATGCTAAGCCACAATAACTCCTTCTGTGCTGAGGAACAACTTTTACAACCTGCATCACATGGAGTGAAGACAGCAGGACTTCTCTTCCACACCTACCCCTAAACTCTTTGGGTCAAACAGAATGGTGAGCTGAGAAGTGGCCAAGGCACTCGGTGACGGTAAAAGGCATCATGTGCAAGTGAAGACCTGGAACAGCAGAGGTTAATATGCAAAGATACCAAGAAGATAATTGTTGGCAAGAAGACATAAAATGGGAATGGAAATTTGATCTGTAGAACACTGCAGTGCATTGTCTGATAAACTGAGTATCTGAATGATACAAATCTGAACTGGACAGATTCTAAGAATCCAAAGCTGTATCTTTACAGGAAATCTTTAATGAGGTGATGGGGAAGCTAAACAAGTCCAATGTTCCCAATAAATTGCATGGGGAAGCCCATGAAGCAATGATTTCAACTCCATAAATTGTAGATGTCTTTCATTCCTGTATGAGATGGCTCTGCAATTCTTTGTTCTGACTGGAGTTTGACGCTTGATTTCACCTTTGTCTGAGACTTTTTCACTTTGGTCTCTGTGACACTTAAGTCCTTGAGTTCAAATCCTTCACTGACTCATTAATACTTAGAAAAGTACCATGTCTTAATTAGGAGGGTGTGATGCTGTGAATCATGACCTTTCTGTGCCCAGGGACTTCCTGCACAGAAATACATGCTCTATAGATTCTTCTTTTAACTGTAAAAAGAAAAGAACCCTGCAGTCCTCTGCAAATAATAAACCGCATGGCAGCAATAAGATTTCTGTGAACTTCACTGAGTTTGTAGCTTGTTTTTTTGCTATACAATTTAATGCATTTACTGCATATTTAAATAAATGATATTTCATTATCTATTTAATACACAGTAGTGCAAGTGAAGCCCCTTATAATGATTCATCTTAGGTTTTTGCAGTGAGACCATGGCAGTAATTTTCTTTAGAGTAGTTCTTACAAAAATTCCTTTTCTGAGGAAGAAAATTTATCAATAAACACACAACAGTTATGGCCTTACTCTCAAGCTTGATGAACTTGAGGGAAAATATCATTAAAAGCAGGAATATTTGAATCGTGCCTCTAATGATGAAAAGGCATATATAGTGAATGGATCTTTCTCTTTCTGTGGTTTGATGTTGCTAAAGCTCATCTGCAGCTACTTGTCAGTTGTATTTATGGACAGTTCTCATACAAGTAACACAAAGTATTCAACTGATACAATAATTGGTCACAAGGCCTCTAAATTAACTGAGATTTTCATAAATAAGAAATAAGAGCTTGCACGCTCATGTTTTGTGTTTTGTATCTAGAATCAAAAATCTGTGTGATCATACATAATCTCTGAGTAAGAAAATGTCAGAAGTACCTTGCCTGGATCATTCAAAGTGCTTGGTTTTGTAATAAAAAGTTGGACAGCTCATAAGAGCAAGTGTTCAGACACTGGACTGGGAGAAGAGCAGTGATTTCTGAGGACTAATCTCAAAGCACACCAGGGCTGTTGAAAGAACTTGCTGGATGGGATTTGTCAGAGTGACTGTAGGTGTCTGCATTGTATTCCTTGAGGCACATACGTTTTTTGTGTGACATCAGTGCTGGCCATGCTGGCACACCATCATGCATGTCAGAGAGAAGTAGGCAACTCCAGGGAATGGTTTAGGTGATCTTCTTGCCCTGAAGTAAGTCCCTTAACAGCAGCTCCAAGTGCCCACCTGTCCCATCTAACTGTGAAAGCACAGTAGACTGAGTAAATCATACATAATGTCTTCACTGCAGGCACATAAAGTTAGGAGGGATATTGCAGTGAAATTGCTGGTGATGGGATCTACATGAGTAGCCTTTCTTTTGTCAAATCAGTCTCAATAGGTTTGATATTTTATCTCAAAATAAAATGTGGAAAAGAACTTTGCCATTGTCAAGGAGTGTTTTGAAGGTAAAGTGATCAAGAGAAGTAAAAATATAACCGCAGTAAATTAACAGGTAGGCTACTCAAGTGTATACTGCAGATGGGAAAGAAAAGCGACGCTGTCGCAAAAGTCAAAGTGGTTGGATAGCACCTGAAAAACTCACTAAATTGTTGAAAGAATAACAATTTTAACAGAAAGAAAGGCCAGGCATTGGACCACTTATGGAAAATATGTCCAGCTCCTCAGCTTCTGCCGCTTTCATGTTGGCATGTTTGAAACGTTTATTCTGTTCTCTGGACTTCCACAACTGTTTTGCCTCAGATAATGTGAACTCCTCAACACGCTCAGGACTTCTGAGTGCATCTCCAGGATGTGCTCTTGTATGAAAAACATGAAAGGAAAGTCCCCGTTTCAAGCCCTCTTGCCACTGAAAAAAAACACTCCCTGGGGAGATCCTGCGGTATCAGTTTTCATGAGTTGTTTGGCAGAGTAAGTAGTTTTATTTCTACAAACTTACCTGGTCTAGTGGAAGGTGTCTCTGCCTATGGTAGGGGGATGAACAAGATGATCCTTAAGGTTCCCTTCCAACTCAAACCATTCTGTGATTCTATCATAAGACCAGCCCTAAGGCAGGATGCTGGTCATGCCTGTAGGCTGAATATCTGACCTTGTAAAGAATCAACTCATACAACAATGTACCTGGTCTGCCAGGCACTCTGACAAAGGCAAATATTGTAATTTTTTCTGTGCATTTAAAGATGTGACATTAGAAGAAAAATTGAAATAAGCCTCTGCGATTCAGATGCAAGAAGGGATAAAAGCAAATGAAGTGATCTAAACACAATGTTTTTTCTCTGTCTCCTCTATCTGCAGAAGAGCTTTTAAACTTCTTTGCCACGTACTGCAAGGAGCTTATTAAGAGCGATTCAGGACATGGATGCAACTTCCATCTGGGTAGCCAGCATGTTCATCCTGAAACTATCCTCTTGCCCTCAAAGCAGGCTGAACATGTTCCAGTGAACACAAAAGTTGTGTCTGCCAGTTTCCACTGGCAAGAGATGTTTAAAACACCTATAGTTAGAAAATGGGGGTGGGGTGGGGTGGGGGTGGGGTGGGGGTGGGGTGGGGAAGGGGGCAAAAAATTGCCCACTCTCTTAAAAGAATTAGATTTTGATGTGGCAGGACATTGCTTCAATATCTCTGCAATTCATTGGCTCTTACTGTAAAAGGTCACCTGAAATGTGACCCAATAAAGGGGGCAGCCAGCTTTGATGGATTCTGCAGGCATTTGGCTTTGGTGACGTACCCTTGTTAAGATCCTTACACAGAAAATACATACCAAGTTCCCCAAATTCAAGACACATTCCAGGAACTTAATTCTCTTTCCTCTCACTGCTTGCCATCTGCTCTGGTTTGTCTGGCCTCACTGGCTGCTCCTCCTTTCAGGAGCTTGATGATAGTTCTATATTCTCTTCTGTATCATTAGTGCATTTAAAGGTCCAACTGAGCTCTAATTCTGTCCTTCCTGACTATTTCCTACCTCAGATGAGATTTGCCATTTATGGCTGACAGCCTGAAGAAATTACATGTCTTATATCACCTCAAGAAGGTTGCTCCTCTATTTTGGGCTTTGTTTTTCAAATAAATTTCAAAAGCACAGTACAAAGGGCACATGCACACTAGAGCAGCAGCAGTAGGTTTAGAAGTATATGTTTGGAAGTATATTTAAATTAAAAAGATTATTTCTGCCTCCTGCTGCCTTCTTTTTGAAATGAGTCTCCTAAAAAGACGTAAGTAGATTTGGGAAGAAAATCCCAAACATAAAATCTTTTAATCACATACGAAATGCTTTAAGTAACTAACTAAAATGTGGTGCCTGTATCTCTGTGACTATTGTGCCCCAAACATTTCCCAAACCTAAGCTTTAACTCTTAGAACTCTGAACAGGCACAGGTCAGGTTTTGTGCAAGCAAAGGTTACACCAGTGCATTTTCTATTATAACTGCTCTTTTGGACGAAGACTGTGGAGCCAAATGCATGAATGAAATATATGAAACTATTTTGTAGCTCATATAATGGCAGGCAATCTTTTTCTTCCTTAAAATATTTTGTCTTATTCCAACAATGGGAACTGGTAACAGCTCAGAAGCTTAGATCTGGTCCACGAAGCAGAGGAGAGCTTGTCTAGGAAAGGCCAGTAATCCCACTGATTTATTGGAATCACTGACACTACTAACCACGAGTTGTTGGTGTTCTTATTCTGGACCAAGACTTGTGTTTGCAGCCCCTAACATACTTCAACACTCTGTGCTCAATTTTGTAACTCAAAAGCCAAGTTTTGCAGCACAGCTTTAGAATAATCTGATTTTCATGCAGTCACAGAAATTTCCCAATATCTGTTTTACAAACTCCACATGTGATCATACTAATAATGCTGAAAAATTGGATGCAATCTGATGCAGTTTAATTTGGTGGATGAGGAGATGGTCATGCAAACAGTAGAGGACTAACCTCATTTTCAAGCTAACATTATGGTTCACACAACAGTGCAACAGAGATATGCCTGATGATGGGGAAATTCAGCTGAAAGCTCTCATTTGCTTGTTCAGAATGCTTTGAATAAAACATGTACATTGATTCCTGGACTTTTTGCCTTACATTGATAAAGATATTCATGTAATATTCATGGTATTTTGTTCTGGGAGGGGAAGGGCAGATTAATAGAAGCAATTTGCTTTAAGACATAAGTCAATTTTAGACTGCCTCAGGCCAACCACAAAAACTATTGTTCTTGGTTTAAAATATTTTTGGTAGAAACAATCTAGTTAACATTGAAGGAATTGAGTCAGACAAAGTCAAAACTGTATGATCATCAGTCTGAATGCAAAGTTTTACTAATGTAACAGATGGAGCTTGGCCTTTGCTGCCTGGAGGGACATATGTAACATTTATTTACACAGTTTACAAAATCAAAATATATGTCCAGTTCTTGAGTTATGAAAATTGCTTTTTACAATGGCACAGCATTGTATTGATTCAGTCACCATGGTGAATGTTTTCTGTACCAGTAGTCAGGTCATGAGTATAAAACTGTGGATAATACAATCCCACCTTCACTGCAGAAGGTGCCAGACGAAGAAGGGAAATTTCCTGTCGCCACCCTGTCTCTTAGAGTGATTGTCAGGTGAAGAGGATGCTCTTGTGTCACCTGCAGCCACCTATTCTCTCTGCAAACCATTCTGCCACATGTTTTCATGATCACTACTTAGTGCCAAATTAAATAAGAATAGTCTTATAGAATGACTGGACTTAAAGGCCAACTGAGGACCCCTCGGAAAGGGGAAGAGAGCAGGTGGAGGCAGTACTAGGAAGTCTGACACTTTGCAGAGGGGTTGTCTACAACATTATTCATCTCCTCCCATGACTGGTCTCCAGCAGAAACAACACAGCAAATCAATTTCCTGACTACTTGTAAAGTGAATTCCACTGTTTTGATGCATAAGGCAGGATTTTTCAAAATATTTCAGTTCTGTTACATTTCATTTAGCATTCATGGGGAGTTTTGCCAGTTATGCCTTTGCCAGTAGCATCATGACCAGTGAAATACTTGCAAAATCCTACCTAGACAACATCAATGGTTTTGTCTTAGAGCTGTGCAGTTGTTTTGTTTGATTAACTGTCATGATGAACTGAATTATCCAACTGACCAAACAACTACTGTCAAAGGGTCTTGGATCTGAACTCAAACCCCTAATCTGCATGTCAAAGCCACTTTTCTTCTCTGCAGTGGGCAACACCAAAATATTTCACCTTCCCCCTCACCTTCAACCTTTGAAATCCTTCCCCCCCTACTTTTGTAGCTGTTTAAAAGCCCTCTCTCACTGAAACCATAAATTATGGAGCAATGAATTTTGAGTGGAAAGAAGAAAAGGCTGAGTTAACAGCAACAGACATGCTTTACCTTTGGGTCATGTATTCCAGAAAGCTCTTCATAGATCTTCTCTCCTACCATGACAGCAGCCAGGTTGGCTGTGTATGTGGACAAACAAAAAAGGCAGAAAATAGCCCAGAGATTCATTAAAAACCTTCCAGTCCAGCACTTTGGGGGTTTGATGGCAGCTGTTCTTCCAAACAGGATCGAGTAGCAGACATTCAGGGCAGAGGAGAAGGAGAAGACTTTGTTCCTATTCCTTCCCCTAGGGGTCATTCCAAAAGGGCTTTTCCATTCGTATAAGGTGAGGAATACAGCTGTGATGTGAAGAGCAACAAATATACCCAGCCACATAGTCCAGTGCAGTGGCCACATAAAGGCTCCAATAGGAGCTGCCGTGTCCTTGGTCCTCACCAGGATGCCCAAGCTTGTTGAAAAGAAAGGGCTGGTGAAGTCAATCACTTGGCTGCGGGCAGTGTTGATGCTAAATGATGTCACTGCCATGTGAGCTGTGCCAGCCAGAAGGTCTCCCACCAGCCCCGTCCAGTGGCCATTCTTCCAAGCTCCATATTTTCCATCCCCAACAATGTACAAGTCAAAATCGAAATTCATATCCTCAGCCAGCTTCTCCAGCAGGTCAATGCAGTAGCCATAGCAGCACTTCTTCAGCTCAATGGGAATGGTGTCATTCCCCCCTTGGAGGGTTTCAAACAGGTTATCCAGCACACCTGAGTTGTTGGTCAAGGGGTCCAGGCACAGCTGCCCTGCTGGGCAAAGACCTTCATCATCGACATCCCTTGTGAAGACAAACGGGTGCTCAATCAGTGTCACCACTCTGAGGTGTAGCCGGGTGGGGTGCTGCATGTGACTTTTATGTCTCTGTGTCTGTTCTGGCCATATTCCATAGTCCATGATTATCTTTCCCTCTTGCCAGCTCCCTAGACGTGTCCACATTGGGTTCCCGACAGGGTCGTGCTGCAGATTCCAGATGAAGAAGTTGTTTTCTGAGCTGACAATGGAGGAGCCCTTCACCTTAATGCGGCCACTGAGACCATCGAAAGTTGTGTTGGCTAAAAACCTGTTGGAGGGAGAAGGCAGAGTAATCAGAAGCAGACAGCTGAACCATGAATTCATGTTCAGAGAATAGCTGGATATGTTGCTGAACACCTAGCCTTCCTATGGCACAATGAATCAGTCACATAATTTACAACTAAACTACATGGGGATGCTCCCCTACACATCTAATGTAAATGAAAACTTCTCAGGATAGATATCTTCTTTATTTACTGGAAAAAATGAGAATGAGGACAATAATTTTTTCAGTTACCACTGCTTCATAAATTGATGAAGCATAGGTTAGTTCTAAGCTGAACTCACCAGATCTGTTGTCAGTTTCCTAGATAAAAATATATACGAAAACGGAAGAGTGGAAATTATGTATGAAATGTCCTTCCAAAAAAATTGCTATAATCTCAGTAAGATCTAGCTTGCATAAGAGGGGCTACTGAAGTGCTGTCAACAGCTTTCAAGCACTCTCAAGTGAACCAATGGGGATTCAAAAATGCAAATCTGGCATTGGTAAATCACTGTTAGCCACTTCAGAATAAAGTAAGGGAAAAAAATGAAAGATGGTTGCTCTAGGACAGTCAGTTTTAATTATTATGAAAAAAAATAGAAAAAGTAGTTTTGTAAAAAAGTGCAAAAGTAATGTTATTAAAAGTGTCATGCTGTCACATTAACAGATTTCATGAAGTGTGTCAGTTTTTCACTGCCTTGAGAATGCTGAGCTGCTACTATTCCAGATATTCACAATAAAGTTTAATATTTGTATTGGAAACCAACGTTTGCTAGTAGTTGTCTTCCCTGTATGTTGAGTTCAGCTTCTCATAAGTCATTATCAAAATGACATGGATAAAGGAGCAGGGAACCCATCAGTAATTAGGTGATAGAAGCAGAAAATCCTTTTTAGTGCAAGCACCATGACCAGCTGAACTGCGTGCTCTTAATAGGAGAGCTGCTACACATTTTGCAGGGGCTGTGTAAGTCAGTATGGTGATTCCATTAAAAACAACTGAGTTATATTGCTGTTTATATGGTGTAAGGTAAGATATGCATTTTTTTTCAGTAAAAGGCATTCAGAAGACAGACTATTTAACTGTTGCAGCAGAATATAACACCTCACATTAGTCCTGAGAATTGGGTGAAAGTAAATGTTGAAAGAAGTATAAAGGTTATAGCTGTCATTACAGCCTCAATAAACAAGGCATAAACTTTTAATTAGTGTTAATTGTTTATCAAAAATTACAGAGGATAAAAAATAACCTTAAATGTATTTGAAAAGGATAAATCGATTGCAAGTGCGTGTGCACACATCCTTCTGCCCAGGTTCTACCCTTTGTTTTAATGACTTTTCATGATTTTTGATGGGGTTTCAGCAGTTAAAACTCTCGAGGTCATATTAATGTTTGCCCTCTGCAAAGGGAAATTTATGAAAGTAAGTATTTTAGTTTTGAGTGTGATTGTGTGTGTGACAGTCTTCTCTGAGACAGCTTCACTGTTCACTGTTCTTCTTATGCAGTCTCTTTAGAGTAGGGGGAGTTTGGAGAAAGATGATAGAGACACTAATCTCAAAAGTAATTGATCTGTGCATGTGTTAGTCTAGGCCTGGAAATTATGCCTAAAACTATTTATATATATAAATATAAATACTTACAAATTATAAATGTCGTTCTCATATTTTAAATCCTTTACGCTTTAGTGTAGTGTCAACTAAACGATACTATAACTTCATTCATCAGTGGTGTCTGTCGCTGTTTGCCCAGCCGTTTCCTCTTATCTTTCCTTTCTATCTGATGGTGTACTTTCATGTTTGCGTATGTAAGCACTATCAAGACAAAGTTTATAGGAGAAGGCAGTCTTAAGCACTAAAGAAAGGTTTATGTGCCCATAAACTTGTTTGGGTTTTAACTCTCTTATTTTTATCTCTCCCAGTCTCTATAAAAATTGTGCAACTTCTTTACAAGCCTTGCTGGGGGTATATGCTGAAGCCATCACTCTGACAATAACAATAAAACCATTCTGTGTGTGTAGATGAGCCTGTATGAAACTTTGTTCTTAAGAATTGTGTGTAAATACTGTTAGCAGATCACAAAACGCCAAAACTGAGGGACGCAATTCCTCAAGTGGAATATGCTTGCGAAGTTCTGATGAAATTTGGCCCCATGTTGCTAATACCGCACACCCTGGATATTAGTGGTGTGCAGACCAGGTGCTTTGGGAGTAATTGAAGCTGTGGAATAATGCATTGGATTCATTTTCTGAAGGTAGAATGAGAACAGGGGAATTCATGCACTGTGTTCTCTGACTTTCATGGCAGAAATAAGTGTGCCAAGGAGGGCAAAACAAGCCCTCTGTACCTATCCTGGGGTCGTGTTAGGAGCAGGTATCTGAGAGATTTAGTAGCATTTAAATGTGTGACTTCACTAGTGGTTTACTTTTGCAGCTGATTTGCATGTTTTATATCTTTCATAGTGTCAGGACATGGATCAAATAAGTGATGGTAACCACATGGGAGAAACATTTTAACAACACTTTGTTTTAAACGCAAGCATCTGTGGCTGCTGAGCATCTGCATGCACTGTGTGGAGCACCAGTGAAATCCATGCCAGGGACGCCACGTAAAAACTCCCTTCCTCATTAACTTTAGGAAACAGATAAGAGGATCTGACTACGCCACTTAAGCTAGAAATCTCTAATGTGAATCTCTGGGAATTACAAGTGCTGGGTATTGCACAGACACTTTGGGAATATCTGAGAAGTCCTGTTTCAGTAGGGCTACTGACAAGTTTGTATGGAAATACAGCCTGTACAAATTTCAGAAGGTGAAGGGCCAGGTCCTCGAGTCTGACTAATGAATGAGTTTCCTTGATGCTATGTCGATATATGTAAGCTGACAGTCTGTGATAACTGCATCAAACCTTAACTAGAGTCAATTCAGTTTGAACAATGAGATCGAAGTGTCTCATTTGCTCATTTTAGCTTTACTTGTTTCTCCTGTGCTTTGTTGTAAGAGCTGCTCCTTAGATCTTTGGTAGTACTACTACTCTTCAGCAGCAGTATCTTTGTTCTACATGTAAGAATGATTTATTGAAATTATTGTATTTTTTTTCTAGCTTGGTGGCTCAGTCGTTCCACATCTTTCTTGGGAAGCTTACTTGAGACAAGAACTAGGATTGGCAAGTGAAAACAGAAGGTTCTGGGGAGACCTTGTAGTACCCTTCCAGTACCTAGAAGGGCTCAAGAGAGTTGAAAGCGGACTTTTTACAAGGCCAAGAAGTGATAGGACAAGGGGGAATGGCTTCAAACTGACGGAGGGCAGGGTTAGATGGTAATTAGGAAGAAATTCTTGGCTCTGAGGGTGGTGAGGCACTGGCACAGGTTGCCCAGAGAAGCCGTGATGCCCCAGCCCTGGCAGTGTTCAAGGCCAGGTTATATGAGGCTTTGAACAGGCTGATCACTGTAGTAGGTGTTCCTGTCCATGGTAGGGTGGGTAGAGTGAGGTGATGTTTAAGGTCCCTCTAACCCAAACCGTTCCAGGATTTTACGGATATGTGAAATTGCAGGTTGATGAAACCCAGGAAGCTGGGTTAAAGCTGTAAGACTAATGAAAGCTATAAGACAAGGTAAGGTTTTGAAATTTTAACACCTTGTTCCATCAACAAGGATGCTCCATGAGCAGGCAAAAATGGATCAGGGGATTAATCTCATTGTAAGAGGAATGATGAATGGTGACTTTCAACAGTATAATCTTCGGGGGGTTGTACATCTACATCCATATCCACACAGATACAAGCACACCTTGCCATGTACTGGATCATTATTCTGCTCCTGGGTGCATTTAAATGTCTGCACAGCCAAAGTATGAGATCAGTGTTGGCAGCAAGAGCTCGGGCTGTGCCAGAGTGTGGGGCTGCTGTTCATCCACGCTCTGCAGGGAGGGGAGGTGAAGGTCTGTGCATGGTGCCTTCTCCATTCCCCTTCTCCATCCCCACCCACCGCAGCTCCAAGGCTACATATCAAGACAGAGGGGTTCATCTAGACACAAAAACGCCCACTTTGGTGAACACTCAATTAAGCACCAGACAGAAGTTTCACTTTTGGAGACACAAACCACCTGCCTAAAAGTTCTGGTGCAATGGATAGGGCTGGTGACAGTGAAGCTACTTATCAGTGTATCACACCTGGGAATTTAATGGTACCACTCAGAGTTAATAGTTGTGCTGCTGACACAAATACATCAGTTCTGGCCATCAGGTGTCTATCTCACTTGTACGCCATAAAAACAGCTGCGGTGTTTTATCCAACCTGTTATTTTGCCTTTAATAGGGTTCACAAGCAAATGTCTAGGAAAAAAAAAGGTATGATTCTTTCTTTCATTTCCACAGTACCCTTACCAATATGAAGGGACAAAAAATTTCACAGATGTGAAATTGCATATTGTCTCCCAAAATATACCAAAAGGTACAGCAGTCATTGTTCATGCAAGAGCTGATAGTTCTCTGTACACAGCGATGATGATGGATTATTTTTCATTTATAAAGTGTTTTAATTTTGCTTTCCTTTTTCTTTATCCCTTCCTTAACTCTCAAAAAGCTATTCAAAAAACTGCTGTCTCCTTCTTACTTTAAGAAGCCTCTTTCTGAGTTTTACTTTTCAGGCATAATCTAGTTAAAATAACCAGAATAATGAGACAAAATTAATATCACAAGTCACCTGGAATATTGCAAGTCAGTCCAGTGTTTACTCCCAAGCCTTTTTTCACTCTTGGGAAGCAGGAAGCTTTTGACCCCTAAGTTATGGATGAGTGATGACTAAAGAACTGTTAAGGTCTCAAATGGTTGTGTTTTGAGCAGTGCTGTTAATGCATTATTGTGCAGACATACCTGAGAAAAAGTTAAGCTTTCCAAAAAAAAGCTGCATAAAAAAAGCCTCAAGAACTTTTACCCTAACTCCAACAAAACCTATTGGTTGAAAATCATGTTTTGGGGGGAAACATGCAACGCTCACTGGATGTAAATTACGTGATGAATTCAAACAGTTAGCCAAGACCTTTTTGTTTGTTTTCAGAAAGACTCATTCATGTTTTCCTCTCAAAAAACCAGAATATTTCAAGACATGAACCCCGAAACAGTTTTGGGAATAGCTTCAATATATTGACATGCAGTAGAGAGAACACTTTATAGTATTAAGTGCTCTTGCCAGTAGCAGCAGCTGCTGGGGTGATCAAGGTTCATCTTTTTTATCTCTTTTCCATGGAAGCATACCAACAAGGGCTACACATCTTTATACTGTCTGATTGCTTTCATAGTGCAAATATTCTGTCTTTTGTGTAACCTGTCTTTGGTAACCTCAGAATGTCAGAGGATTTGACAGTAGCCTGGAGTTTTCCCTCTTATGTGCACAAAAATAAACACAAGTTTCAGAGCACAGTCTGTAACCCAGCCTATGTTTACCACATGATTTCCACTTCTGTGGAACAGTGTCTTCTTCTACAAGTGGCTTACTCTCCCAATGTGGCTCAGTTTAAGTTTCACTACCTGACTAGAAGTAAAGAAGCAGGAGGAAATACTGAAACAAAAAAAAAAAGGAAAAACTTACTTTGACAGATACTGTCCTGAAGTGATATTCCTCTCATCTGTGTCCATGCAATTCATTGTACTTGGAATAAGAGCTAGTTCAGGCTGGATCATGGTGGCTGCTGCTACAGCTCTGGCTACCAGCTCCATCGCGTCCTGCACGTAGTGCTCGAAGACTGACTGTGTTGTCTTGCCATGGGCAATGAGACCAAGGGGCAAACCTTCTGTCCTCAGCTCTTCCACGTTCTGTGAATCCCCAATAATCCAGTGAAGCTCCGGAGGCATCACGCCAAACTGTGTGGTTATTTCAAAAATCCTCCGTGTTTTCTCCATGTCACATCCAAACATCACCATGGTGGATGTCGTGTCCTTGATACTCTCCAGATAAAGCTGCAAGTAGTTCAGAAGGTCGCTGGTTGAAGTGAGGTTTGCTGTGATGTTTATAATGGATCCCAGGTGGAACTTGGAGCTCTGTTGTGTGAGGAAGAGGAAATCTGTGACGTTCCACTCCTCCTGGCACAGCATCAGGCTGAAGTTATACCAGCTGTTCATCGCAAGGATCGAGAAAGTGACGTCAGCATCAGAACTCAGTGAGCTTTCTAAACTCATCTGAAGGTGAAGGGGATTCTATGGTTAAAAATATGAAAGACAACTGATTAGAAATATACTGGACAAAAGTTAATGAGTTTGCTTAATTTTTATTCACTCCTTTAGTTCAAGGTAACCACCTGTCAAACAAGAGTACTGTGTAAGAAACAGGAAACTGTGTACCCACTGAGTTTAAATGGATTGCAATTCATGGGCTTCCTCAGCTAGAGTTTAACTCAACTTAAGTAGTCACTAATGAGCCTGTTTCCAAGAATTTGTATTTCTTTCTATCTGTTTGTCTTTTTGGATTTCTTAGCATTCTCAAGCAAAGATTTCCCTGCTCTCCTAGCAGGAGTATGAGAAGGTGTTTCCTTACCGCTTAGGTTCAGCCCTAGTTTGTGCCAAACCATTTACAAGTGTATGCTGAAAAGTTCTTTGGTAAACAATAAGAAAAAGAAAGAAATCTCCTCAGTTCTTTTTGTTACATGTTTTTGGGTTTTTTAGGTAGTTGGGAGCTTTTTTACACAGACATATGAGTAACCTAACAAAACGGATCACAGTCTATGATCAAGGCACATCATGTATTGCCAACAAAACAGGACATGATGAATTCTTAGGTGAAGGACAAGTTACCAAATGTACCAGAGGTGAATATTTCTTCCTTTCTTATGATTTAATTCATTATTTTTCCTTAATCTCATTCCTCTCCCTTCCCTGGTCCCAAAAATAAAGTTAAATTTTATCTACCATTTTAGTAACAAAGAAAAATGTTAAAGGATCCAAGCAATTTCTGGAATTTTGCTAGGAAATAATTATCTGCCCGCCTAAAATCTTTCTATGAGGATTTCACCTAGCACATTATATACTGTTTCAACTTTTGGTTTTAGTTGAGAACTTGACAGTCTTCACTGTAGCTTTCCTAAAAAACTTATATTACTTTACACTGACATTTGATTCCAGCCATGAGACTGTTCAAAAAATGTGATGGCTGTTCCAGTACATCTTTTGGTTTGTGAGATCTTTGTTGGGACTCCTCAAATTATATCTTATCCTACACAGGTACCTGGATTTTACCTTTCTGTCCATTATATTACTAGACACTTAAGGTCTGTTCATCCTTTTCTTACATCTCCAGTAGTTAGCATGTATTATACACGGGAACAAGCCTTTTTAAAGCTGATATAAAGTGCTGTCATTTTGGTTTTAATAGTATTTTTCTGTTCATTATAGGCTTCAGTTGGTATGGATTTCAGAAATGTCATTCTGAATTTGGAATAATATGGTAATTGGTCAATTACATCAGTTTTACTAAATAAAACACTGAGCTCTCCAATACAGAAATGGGGTGAAATGACAAAAAAACCCTCAAACCCCATTTACAAGCAGCAAGCTTCCATTGTATTAATTTGTAGTTACATGAACTCATCATCTGTTTTACAGGCAGTTTTAATTCAGAGCTTGATAAAGAGAATATTTTAATTGAAGACATCCTCAGCTTTTTTTGTTATCTCTTGGGTTTGGTTCCTGTGGTCCTTTTTTTAACACAGACACATGAAAAAGCTAATTAAATGGATTGCTGTCCATGATTGATGCATATCACGTACTGCCAATAAGACACAAAAGGACTGACTCTTTGATTAAGGACAAGTTACTGAACACACAAGAAGCTAACCTGTGCAGAATCTCTGAGTTGTATGCTGCAAAACACTACCTACTAATTAAATACATTATTCCTTCAGGGGGAAAAAACCAGTACTGTGCATAACATATGGGTTTGGCAAGCTGGTTTGAATGAACTAGTCTCTGCAAACTGAACAACAGCAAACTTTTTTTTCTTTATGAGATGGTTACGAGATAGTGGGGTAAATTAACTCTAGTTTGTCTCTCACTGCAAATAGATGGGAGTAAAAAGGATTTTCCTTGTTCCCTCTCTATTCAAGTAGAAGTATGAAAATTTTTTTAATGTAATGATCTGCCTCCAATCAGCAAAACTTTGCAAGCCTTAGTTAATTTGAGTGTTAGAGAAGAAATGATTTATTCAGTATACACAGAACATACACTGTACATATATAAATGATAGCACACAACCTGACTATACCCATACAAAGAGGAGCAAACATCTTCAGTATATTCATGAGCATAACACTCGGCTCCCAAGCACACCACTAGAGATATGCTATAGGCTCAGGGATTAACAAAAAAAATCTACTGGATGCAGAAAAACAGCCACATGCTGATGAGTCAACAGAAGTTTGCAGTAACAGGAAACAAAATCCAAACCTGAGCGTTTTCACTGCTTAGGTTGTCCCGAGTCTGATTTTGGCACATGCCAACAAGCTCATACCCTGAACTGGCAGGTTTGGGTCCCAGCACATTTTGAGGAGTAGGAGTATCTGGGAGCATCCCGTATGGATAAGGTTGAATGAGCACTGCCTCTTCATCTCACCCAGTGGGTTTAAATCTTTGGAGACCTCTAAGTCTTCATGCTAAATCCAGTGCATATGTGCAGTTTCACACAGGCAAGGCTGCTTCTGCTCCTCTACAGCACATTTCTTCTTGTATTAAAACACTTTGAACTGATAAAAATCCACTTCTGAGGATCACTGAGCATTATCCTGGGTCCAGAGCTAATGTAGCACCAAGTACACATCATCCAGAGAAGTGAAACTGTTTCTCAGGGTCAGAAAAATGGGCTCAATTTTACTCAGCAGTGCAGGGGAAGCCAGTTTCCATCTGATTTGGGAGTTCTCAGTTGCAAAGCTGGACTTCCCTATAGAACCACAAGTACAGGATTAATCCTTAGGAGCTCCTGCGTTGGTCCCTATCTTAAGTGCAAACCACTTGAATGTGTCAGTATGGTCCAAAGACTGTTCTTTTACTGAGACACTGCCCCTCACTGAAGAGAGTGAGTATTTGGGATAAGAGAGGTGTATTTGTGATAACCTGGCTTGGACTGAGCCTGCAATTAAAAGTGCTTCTCAGTGTGAGACCATCTGTGCTTCAGCCATCACTTTCAGAAGCCCACAGATGTGCTGACACAACCACTTATCATCACTGTAATTTATTAGCTGCTGAATTCTCTGCTAAGGTGCTTGAAAGGTAAACATTCAGCCCTGAAAAAAGCAGTCTCTTTTCTCTACTAAGTAATTGGGACTGCAATTCTGTCTTTGGGATTTTTCTGATACAGTAATATACTTTAACTCTTTTCTCTACTAAGTAATTGGGACTGCAATTCTGTCTTTGGGATTTTTCTGATACAGTAATATACATAAAATTCAGTTATTAGATGTTACTTTTGCTCAACTTTTGGTTAATTTTCAGCACATCATGAGAACATCCCTATAGACACAGGGAGGAACAGTAATCAATGTTTCCATTGTACTGCGACCCAGGGAAGGGAATGCTTGTTTGGGGATGTTTGGATTTAATACTTTCTTAATTATATTTTGAAAGGTTTATTTGCCCTTTGTAGGCTGCAGTTGAAAAAAAACGCGCAGAAGTTACATTTCCGTATACAGCCTTTGATATTACAGTGTCTTAACACTTTTACAAATTTTTTGTTTTGTCTTTCTTTAAAATAAATAATTACTGCTTTTTAATGAGGAACTTCCACAAATTATTTATTCAAATATTCGGTAGTTAGTAATTGCTGATGCAGTGTAATTTCATAACAAAGGCCTCTGACAACTTAAATGATAGTTTAGATCATTATAACTTTGTACTTATCATGGAACAGAGATTTGTGAGAGAGTATCTATGTATTGCACTGTGCCTATCCATCCTTATTAAAGTCCTTGGGCAAACTGCTTCTTTACCTCACTCTGGAAATTAGTAAAGTTTTACTATTTCAGTCAAACTGTCAAGTAAAGCTTATGCGGAAATTCAGTTGCTGTGTTTAAGGTTGACTTTAAGCTGTCAATAAAGATGACATGACCTGCACCAGTTTTCGTTCAAATTACAGAAACAACTAAACCTCATTTGAATAATGTTGTGATCTGTTTTAAATAATGTGTTTGCATTTACATTGTGTCACCAGGAAAAACGTTTTCTATGCGCATGAGAGCTTGATTATTTATTGGACATCATTAGCTCCCGTTTTATAAACCAGTCATGATCACCTGACTTCAGTGTTCACTTGGTAAAGAACAGGCCTTGAATCCTTAATTTCTGACTAATCGCCTTTGGATCAGACACTGACAGTCTTTCCACTGACTTCCAGTGGGCTTTGGACCAAACCATTCATGGAATATTAAGCTTTATATGGTCTGATATGTTTCTACTCCTGTCCATCAGCAGAGGCTGTAACAACCTATGTGGTTTTTGTACCCCAACCAGAGCAGTTTTACAGTTTTTTCCATTGCCTGAGACACCTGAGGGAGCAGGTTCATTTAACAACTGAAACATGGTTTGCATTTCATTAATGCAATATTTTCCAAGCCTCCATTTTCAGCAGTCTGCAAACCCATCCTTTTAGCCCTTGTAAATCTTGTAAGCACAAGCGCCTGGAGCTGGGCTGACTTACACCCTGAAGGATCTGGCCATTTATCTCTTCAACCAAATTTGTAATGCTAATTAGGCATGGTCACGGTGACATTTTATTTGACATTATAATAGCTTCATTAGGAGAGTTAAAAGCATATATGTGAATGTTATTTTGTTAACTTTGTAAAAGTAAATAATACACAGAAAATATTATGCCCCTCTGACTCAAGGGGGAAAAGGCAGTGCTCATATATGTATTTGTGGTAAGAAACATGAAAGAGAAAACAGGCTATATAATTATATCAGACAGAGTTCCACTGGAGCAAAAAATCATTCTGGCTTGCAATGTCACTGTGGGGACTCACAGCTTTACAAACAGAGCTCAGTGGCAGCTGTGAGCAAGTGGATGCCACAGACTCAAAAACTGGGATGCCTGCTTTTCCATGACTGAAATTACAAAATTTAGGCTTAAACCCCAGTTCCTTAAAGTCTACATGCACACTCTACTGCTTCTTCCTCTCATACCATGAAAAAGGTGCTAAAAATGTTATCTTGTTTTTTTTAATATGTCTCTTTTCCTTGTCTTGTGCACTTGTCTCCTCAATCACCCTTGTTCGGCCAAGATCATAATTTGGAACAGTTAGGGACCCCACACTAAGACTATTTTTTGCAGATGGTTTAAAAGCTTCTCGCAGAGAAAAGCCATCTTAGACTAGCCAGAGCTACCCTGACTCCTGCAGCAAAAGAAGCCTGGCATCCACCCAGGTAATTCTTATATGCAAATCCTAAAAATGCACTGACTGTTCATTTTAAAAATCACAAAGCCACAAGAGTTGGATTAATTTAAGTCCTGACTTAGTTTGACTTGAAAATTTTTTTCTCGTTAGACCACACAGACATGACTTGAGGTTGCTTAGCATCTCCAATGCTACATACAAATAGTCCAAACTAATCTGAATATGTACAGGTCTCTACAAGGTCAAAGAGGCAATGTGACACATGAATGTTCAGCTATTCTTGGAAAGTAAGACCCATTATTTATCTTCAGAGCCACTTATAAATTATCCTAAGTAATACTACCTCAAAAACTTCAAGGTGTTCTTTGCTCTAGCAGAGGAAAACAAAAAACCCTAACATTTAAAGTCTGATAAAGAACATTTCATACAGATACAAGCACAAGAATAGTTTTCCCTTCATTAAAATTTGCCTTTATAATTAAAAAAAGGCAGATGGTTGCTAATACAAATAGATCAGGGGGAGCTGCACTAATTCTCCATGACATGTTTTCCTCCATTTCCACCATTTCCACCATTAAAATGGCAATGGAAAACTCCAAGAATGACCTCTACTTCATGGAACAATTTGAATAGGAGAAAGTGGTGGCCAATTCCATGTCTGTGACACTCACTCCCAAGTGCTACAGGGTTGTAATCAGAGCCTGAAAAGCCCTTGCAAACATTTGGGCAAAAGATGCCAGGAGATGCTGAGTGCAGTCGTGAGCCAGAACCGCCAGTTTGTTACTGCATGGTATTGTTTTCTAGAAGCTTAATACTGTCATGAAATCAGGTTGTCAGAAGCGAGGGAGCACTTGCCAGCAGGAGCAAGGAGATCCTATATCTACCCCAGGCCTTCTTTCTACTGCCACCAGTAGAAAGTAACACTTTTCCTTAGGACTGTGTATGACCAGTACTTCTCATTTGGGGCTCCTGCTGCAGTTGTCTCATGACAAGTCTTTCCACACTTGCAAAGAATGCAAAATACAATGGCTGTTCCACCAAGTGTATCTTTTGGGGTTTCTTCTGAATGCCACTATAAGCCTGGATGGTTGAAAAATAGTGTTCAGCAGAATTTAACTCTTCCCCTAAGGAGAAACAGCATTCAACTAAATCAAAGATCTTCAGCAGCCTGTCTAGGGGCACCCGAGTGCTTTTTTTGTCAAGAAGCACCTCACAAACATTGGTGCTTTGCACGTTCTGGCCGTCAGTCCAAAGGGATCTGTTTTAAATAAGCTCCCAAGCATGCAGTCTGAGTTTTCCCACAGGGGAATGCACAAGGGAATGGCTTCTTTGCCCCCAGTTTTGGTTCAAGCAACTTTTCACAGCAGCAGACCCAAAACAGCAGCAGAGCCTTGGTGCAGACCGTACATGCAGTCTGGGCTTGCTGAGATTTCTCTCCTTGCTCCTTACATCTGAAGTGTAATGTAGGAAGACACTGTTGTAAAGAAATTCTGATAACGCACCAGTGAGTGCTGGTTTAACTTGAAGAATATTATTTAAGCAGCTAACAGAGCACTCTGTGTGTATGTGTATCTGCTAATGAAGGAACTCTCATTAGTCTTTTAGAGTAATTATTAACAACCCTAGATCAAGGATATAGGTGTGACCAGTAATAAAATGTGAGTTGGCTTATCAAGAAATAGTAGTTCAAAGGCTGATGAAAACAAAACCAAAACTGGGTTATATCGAGGATCCCCACAAGTGCTTTCAAAAGGTAAGAGCAGAAACCTTAACGCTGCCAGCACAGAACGGCACCAGGGGCGCCAGGGCTAAAAATCACAACTCACCAATGGTCAGCTACTGGTCACTAGGAGACTACAACCCTGGGAGCTGAGTAAAACTGGATTTACACAGGGCAGACAACATTAACGAACATATAAAAGTGACCATAAGTGGGAGAAACTCCCACCATCAACATAATGATTCTGTCTTTAGAAACCTTGGAACACTTGCCGCTATCAAACTCCAGCCCCTGAAAACACACACACACACACACACACACACACACACACACACACACACACACACACACACACACACACACGCTGTTACAGAGTGTACTGGTGTAAAGGTAAACCAGCAGGGGAAAATGAACTCAACCTAAAAGAGAGATTATAAGTCAGAATAACAATTTAATCAAATAATACAATAAGTATGATTATACAGACAAACAATTGGTTTTAATCCACAAAACCCAAATGTATAACCCAGCACCCTGGGGCATAAACAGAGTGGTGTTTGTTGGGCTCCCTGAATCCAAAGTAAAGGGAGAGGGGGAAAACCTGTTGGTGAGGGTGCTGTTGCAGTCTGGTGAAAAGTGGTGGTTGCAGTCCGGTCGAGAGTGGTGATTGCAGTCTGGTTGAGAGTGGTGGTCTGCAGTCTGGTTCTGGATCCCACAAGTGGTTAAAAAAGTCCCAAGACTCCAAGATAATATATTTCTCCAGTTCAGGCAGGAATGCCCAGTATCTCCCTCAGGGCGGGGGGTTCCTCAATGGGCGTGAGTACAAAAACACTCTTCTATCTCGCAGGCCTATTAACACCCAGTTTATAGCCTGAGGAGTCAGGCTGCTCTGGGCAGAGGATGCAAATAGTCTATTGACAACAGTTTCTGGGAAATGGAATGGAAGGCTGTAGAATACACAGTTTTGGGTTACACCCACCACCCATCAGTGATGAACTGATCCCAGCTGTTCTAACTAAGACACTGAGAATGAGCTGTAGTACTTGCATAATTTGCCTGTGTGAGTTAGCATCATTGGGGCCAGTAATACCACTTTGGTAAAACTGCTGGGACTTCAATTAGCTTAACAATGAATTCTTGGTTTTGCTTATAGAAAGGGTTTCTAAAACTCACATAAATTGCATACAACATTTGCTCCAATGCCTTGTTCTTGAGGACTACTAACACAGTACAAAAGTTGACAGAGAATTTGGCAACCAAGGCTGTAATAATGATGCACATTGCCAAGCACTGCTACACACCAGGCTCCCTGGCCCATCACCCCTACCAGGCTCCTCAGAATAAAGGCCTCTTGAAACAGCATTCCCATCTTCACCCTGTTACAGCAGCTTCCAGCTTTCCATCAGCAAGATGGACATGGTGCAGCATATTGCTGGAAAACAGTACTTTTCCAGAGGCATGACAGACTATGAGTACACTTTCTGTATGACTTAACTTTATGGGCATGAGCAAAACAGTGGTCAAACAAGAAGAAATTAATTCTGGAACGAAATGTAGAATAAAAGCAGAGGAGGTATGGAGAATGATCCATGTTATGTTGATAAAAGGAGTTTGATCCCATTTTACAAAAGCAGCTATTGCCCTTTCTGAAACACGCCTGGTGCATGCACACAGGATTTAATACAATTAGGTTTTGTTCACCACTAAAATCTGCAGCAATAAAATCTGATGGAGCATTGTTTTCACTCACCAGTCCAATTCCAGCATGGCTGGAAAGTGTTTTTAACCCTTCCTGAGCATTTGCATTCCTCATACCCTCAGCACCCGCGCCCTGAGAAGAAGTTATGTTTTTGTCTCTAATGGTCCCTGCCTGACAGAGAAATTCTCAAGGGCTGTGATGGACATAATAGTGTATGGAGCATCACTGAAATGATAGGCTGTATATAGCAATATACAGAAGGGGGAATTAAGGCTGACCCATGTCCCATTCCTCAGAAAGCCAGCATCAGCTCATCATTGCATCCTCTTCTGCTGGGCCTTGTTCCAGACGTGTTTCATAGGATTAATTTTAGCTACAAGTGCATTTTGTTCTATATTGATTTTTTGTATGAAAGAAAACTGAGAATTAAGCTTGCAAAGCCTGATCTCTTAACTCTATTAAATGAGGCCAGGGTAGATTAAGTTAGTAGTTCATCTTTCTGAGGCTAGGCATTAAAAACATGGCTCTAAGGTGAATTCTTGTATGTACGTGGCTTGGCTTAAAATCAGGAACAGAATTCAAATAGCTCCACTTAAGGCTTCTTATTTAATACATCAAGGATTAAATTAGAAAGATGGGAAATTAGAAAGAAGAGTTAAAATTGGCTCCCAGGGCATGGGATAAGAAGGAAAAAAAAAATCAAACATCCCTTTTAAAAACAAATACACTCTGCATGTAATGGGGCAGTGAGCTGACAGAAGGGACGGGACAATGAGATATGGCGTCCTGAGTGGATGTGAAATGCCTCTTGCTGCCCACCTGAAGCTCACAGTGCTGCCCTAGCACCTGGTCTCATCTTGAACAAGCATCCTCGCCTCCCTTTCACTAATCAGACAGTGGTACCACTTTCCTCAGAAGGAGGTAAAACCAAAAAAAATTAGGTGTTATGTTAGTTAGGTCCTTGGCTGCAGATTTTCTGCCTTCTAACGGAAGACAAGAGTCTGACTTTTGAAAATGCAGCAAAGCCTTGTGGCTTCTATTCACTGCAAATGTTTTAATCACTGTTCCCCACCTTTCCTTTCCAATACTGAATTAATACACTGTCATTAACAAACAAACAAAAGTCTGAAAGACAAGCATACCATGGAGAGGTTTTGTGGCTGTGTTTGGAAGTTGCTTTTCTGAGTGCAAAAACACAAAATCAGGCACGATCCTGTAATCAGGAGGCGCCCACCCCCCACCCCCAAAGGCAGAAGCATTTGAGTTCCCAATAAAGCGTTTAGCAACGACCCAAAAAAAGTGTGTGACTATGCAGAGCCCGTTACCAAGGCACACGGGCAACGAAAAGGAGAAGAAGGAGGAGGAGGAGGAGGAAGGGGCATTGGCTGGTATAGAAACCGAGCAATCCCGTTTGAAATCCCTGCCTCATCCTGTGCTACCTTTTCAAACAAAACCCGCTCTGTAAAATGAGGATAAACCCCTCCACAGTGCCCCAGGAGGTAAAGATCGACACCGTGTCAGGGACAGGCTTCTCACCCATCTTAAGGCTTACAGCAAGATAAATACTTCACAGCCTTTTATGGAGGTAGAGATCAGAGGGGAAAAGGGAAAAAAAAAAGGGGTTAGGTCACACATCTTGGAGAATATACCATGGCTTCGCCAGAAGCAGAATCTAAGGCTCAAATCTCCTGCTCCTTGCTGTGCTAGACATAGCTGATAGACACTCAATAAATCAAATAACATGGAAAGTAATAGCCATTTATTTTATGCATTATTGTTAAATAATTTGGACCTTTGCACTATTACACTACTCACAGGGCACTGGTGCGTCCTTCCAATATCCCACTGACATCTCTTCAGGACCCCATCTCTGTGAGCATGTGGATACAGGATGAGAGCAGATACTGTGACTTCCTCATTAGTTTTGAGTGGATAAGCAACTTTCCAACAATCCACTGCACTTCAAAAGAGTCCTGGGTACATTCACAAAACAAGACCTTGCTATAGAAGGCACCTCACAGAGCACAGAATGGTTTACAGTCAGTATTGTGGGCATGTTTGGGAGAATGTGTCAAAAATCACCACACATCCATCTCATTGTTTGATTTAAAATGTGCAAGACATGAAGTGAGCACTTACAGCTCCTACTTGTGACTCAGTCTTCTATTCTCACCTAAATGCCTGACAGAAAATACACAGAATCTTCATCTCTATACTACACACAAATGCTTGCACCAATTACTGCTGTCAGGTTTGTTTAACTCTGCACTTATCATGGTCATTGAGAGCAACAATGAAGAGACTGCACAGAATTTGTAAATTACTATAAAATATGAATCATTCATATTAATCCCTCTTTTTACCAAGTTTGGACTCAGCGGAGCAGGCTTTAAGCAATGTGTCCATCCATAAATAGCTCAGCATACTGCTCTTACTAGGCAATAGCTTTGGTGATAGGGAAGTTCAGTATACATTTTAACCTTAAACTAAAAAGGAAGTGGGAAGTAGGTGGACAAACTGTTGAGATGGAATTATATACCAAATTCACTTCTTTGCAAATAAAGTTCTTCATCTACTTATGCAAAAATTTATGTGTACTGATACCTTATATTGTTTGAGGGGGAAAGGGAAAAAAACTATTAGGGCAGGTTAACAGGGGTTGGCTTAATTTATGAGAAAGTAATGAAAGTAACAACAACAATTTAATAGGCTGTTGATGGGAAGAATGCTTTTCAGCATGGAAATGATGGGAAAAGCCTTTACAAATCTAATTTTCAATACTGGCACTACCTTCTCTGTTGCAATTTCTTTGAATTTCCACTGCCTCCATATCCTCCTATTATAAAGTAATATCTTATAATCCCCCCTTATAAAATATCTCCTGTTTAGAATTATGTAGGTGTGCTGGTTTAAAGGTAAACCAGCAGGAGAAATTAACCCAATTCAAAAGAGATTATAAATCAGAATTACAATTTAATAAAAATAATACAATAATACAGACAAACAATTGGATTTAGCCCACAAAACCCGAGATGTATAACCCGGCACCCTGGGGCATGAACAGAGTGGTGTTCATTGGCCCCTGTCCTGAGCCCCACGTGGTCCCCTGAGTCCAAAAGTAAAAGGTGAGGAAAAAAACCCCTGTTGGTGCAAGTGATGGTCGCAGTCTGGTCGAGAGTGGTGATCTCAGTCTGGTTGAGAGTGGTGGTCACAGTCTGGTCGAGGTTCTGGTCCTCCTCTGGATCTCACGAGTGGTACCAGAAGTCCCAAGATCCCAAGATTATATACCCTCAGGTTCAGGCAGGAATCCCAGTACCTCCCTCAGGGCGGGGAGTTCCACAATGGGTGATTGTGAGTTGTGCATGTGAGGACAGGAACATCCTCCTATCTCACAGGCCTCTTAACACCCAGTTTATAGCCTGAGGGGTCAGGAGTGCTCTGGGCAGCTGCTGCAAATGGTCTGTTGTTAACAGTTCCTGGGCAATGACATGGAGGGTGTAGAATACACAGTTTGGGTTACACCCACACAGTGATGAACTGGTCCCAGCTGTTTTAACTAGGACAGTAGGGTTTGCCAAACTCTGTGACTGCTGAAACACCAGTAGACTCATTGTAGAGCACCAATTACCCAAGTATATTGGGTATTTAATTTATTTTTTTAAGAGCTTTGAGCTTTGGGATCTGCTAGGCCTGCACATTTCTGTGAGTCAAAAGGCTCCCAAATGCTCTGAACCAAATGAATCAATAAACTCTTGTCTGTGTATGAGCTTCCCACGGACATACAACATGCTTTCTTCCTCACAGCTCAGCTCTCCCCACCCTCATCCACAGGATGATGTCTATGGATGCAATGCTCTTTGTAAGTCAACTCTTTGACCCTGAAGATGGCTAATGAACTATTGCAGATGACAAAAAGGCCCTCAGCTCCCAGTAACGAACCCTGTGAGCTGGGGCAGCCAGACCAATCTCTGGTCAGGTCTGTGGGTCATCCAGATGCAGCTGGGGCAAATGGCATCTTTATCTGTGTAGCTGCAAATCTGAAAGTATCAGATGTATTAATGGATCTGTCTGCATAGTCTGCCCTCTTGTGCACTTATAAAGTTAACTTATAAGTCACTTAGAAACCCTAAAAGCACAGGAGCTGTAACTCCTCTTGAACAGCACCTCAGTCACTGGAGCCACCATCCCTCCAACAGTCTTTGCCTGTCCAGCTTTACAAGACTAATATCACAGTCAAGTCTAGCACTACCAGTTCTAGGGACTAGGAAGAAGTAATGACATTCATGAATTTAACAAACAAGACAGAAGTTATGAACTTAATGATCTAAGAGCCAGTCCTGAGTTATGCAAAATACACTGAGTTAGGTATTCACAAAATTGCTTCAGCATAATTGTCTGCACATGGATTGTTTGCAAACAGCTTGCACAAACTACTTAGTGTTAATCATCTGTTCCGTGACATAGTTAGTCATGCACTATTTCTGCTCCTTGAGTGGGTGATTGTTTTCTCCTAAAGGAGAGGGTAAGAACCAGTGAAAATGAAGCATGCCCTGGGAGTTTAATATGGATGGATAAGCGCTTTCAACAAAGTACAGGCACGTCATGTCTCACTAATCTCAGCAGGATGTTTGCATCTATCCATCTCCATGCAAATAATCCGCAATGACTCTGCAGAGTCTGGTGAACCAAGGCTGGGGACGAGGAACCCACATCAACTTTTTTCGGCACCGTGATTCTTTTTAACGCTCTGAACAAGGGGAAGTGTTGCAGAGGAGTATCTAATTCCCCCAGACAACCTGGAAGGAAGGGAAGACAGATCACCACTCCTGTAAGTTTGGCAAGAACATATGATCAAAACTGCTGTCTCTGCAGGAAATGGTACTGCTGCAGGGAGAGAGAACCTCTGATAAAAATAATCATAAAAAATGTGTATTCCCTGAAGACATAGGAATGTTGTTTCTTTTTTCTTTCCATATTTCAGTTTTGTTTATATGATACTAGCACTTGAATGCAGGTCTTGGTCAGTTCTCCAAAAGATATAGAAATCTAGAATCCTAGAATGATTTGGGTTGGAAGGAACTCTAAGGTCCCCTTCCATGGGCAGGGATACCTTCTACTAGACCAGGTTGCTCAAAGCCCCATCCAACCTGGCCTTAGAGACTTCCAAGGATGGAGAATATATTACAGTTATTGTAGTAATGTGTAGAATTATACTTCTATACAATTCAATGACCTGGGATAAAACTAAAGAAGCTTAAAATCATAAGCTATGAATTGTGTTGCAAAATTTGCTTTGATACACCAGGAGTATTCTGTGCGGTACCTGGTAAATTGGAGTGAAAGAATCAGCCAGCACTGAGAATAAAAGCAACAGAGGAAGACTCACAGAAACCAAGATCTTCTGTTAAAGGTTTGCTTGTCTTTTCTGAAAGGTAAGCAACATTTGGAGAGTGGTCTTGAGATGACTGAAGGTTTTATACACGCTGGAGCATACTGACTGACATACATGTGGACTGTGAAACCAGGGGTGGGTGGCCAGGCAAAGAAGTGTGAAGACTTAAAAAAAGGATGAATGCTGCAGAACCACACAATAGTTTCAGTGGCAACCACATCATCGTCACGTCAGACAATCATCATTTACAGACAGACAATGGGTCATGGATGATTTTGACAACCCTTGGCAACTTTTAACCTTCCACATGAAACTTCTGACAAAGCAGAGAAATACATCTGGACTTCTCCATGCCAGGACTGGTAGAATCCTCATCCCAGTGTTTTTTCCCACATGGTTTTAACTGTACTAAATATGACTGAATTTCCCATTTGAGTCCCTTGTTCAGTGGTCAGACTGCAGAGTCATTCTTCCCTTCTTACCGAAGAATAAATCACAGTAATAAATTATTTTGTTGGTTATTATTCTCCAATAAGATTGTAAAAATTTTGTATAACTCTTGGAAGACATATATTTGCTCTCATAGTGCTGGCATAATATGGATCCACAAAAAGATGAATTATCTGAATTATTCTTGGTAACAGTTAGTGAATAGCTTTCTATAGATTTTTAAGTGAAAGGAAAACTTTGGTGAAAATAAGGCAAATTCAGGTAAAACTAAAGGTTGGAGTTGATAGAAGGCTTAAGTTTGCTTATGAAAATAGTTTTAGTATTGTAGCAAGAAGCCACAAATCCTGTTGGACTAGCTCCTCATTCAAAGCAAAACTATACCACATGTAAATGAAGTCTGAATATATGGGTTTGGGTTTTTTTAATGATGGCAATGGTATCAGAAGCAACATGCAGACACTCACATGACTGAAATTATTTGCTTTCTTGTTCTTGTTCTCCTCAACATTTCATGAACATTCCAGTAATCAAATTACACTAGGACAAATGCTTATAGAAAATGAATAGCAAACCCAAACAATTGCAGTCTTTTCAAGTTCCAGATTCCACTTCCATCTGCAATTCCTGTATTGATTGGACTGAAAAAACCAAAAAAATCATGTGGCTTAGCCAAAAAATCAAAACTGTATCTTGAGCTGGTATGTATTCAAAGCCAGTGAAGTAAAAGGAAGCACTCTCAGTGATGTTTTGGAAGGCTCTGGGATGCTGTCATTCATAATGCTTATGTTGTTCATGCTTGTTCAAGAAGTTTCAGGTGGTTTCCAGGCAGAAAAAAAGTGTGATTATCAGATGTATTATTCACTGTGAATTCTCACTTCATTTCCTTCTTAAAGTGCACTTCTGAGGAGGAATACAAGGGCAGTATGATCTGGGCAACAAGCCCCCATTTTCTATCAAACAAAGCATCTTTCTGCTGCTAATCATGTGGTTTGCTGCATCCCACTGCAGGTCTAAATTTGCCACTTATTCTTCCCCTGTAAACCTACAAGGGTTGTGAACACCCATGGAGGACATTATGGCACAGCCAACTTCCACATAACTACATGTTACATATTTATATGCACTGTCAAAATGGTGGGAAGATATGAAACTGAGTTTCACTGGAATCTAGCAGGCTGAGCTATTTATAAATAAGTGTCTTATTTTTGGTGCTCTTCAGCGAATGTAATGAACAGTGAGTGATGAGCAATTTATGTTGCTGATCATTTGTATCACAATAGCGCCTTGCAGTCTTTTTCTGCAGTTTAGACTCTGTAAGTTCAGAATTTGTATTACACTACAGTGGAAGATGAGACCTCAGAACAAACACAAATGGGCAAGATCAAGAAAGGATGAAATGGGAATGCCACACTGAAAGTGGAAGAGCAGGTAAGTAGTGTATCTGAAAAAAATTTCAGGATTCCTGGGGATTCTGGGCATCAATATTCAAAACAGACCAATCACCTATCTCTCTTTCTTAAAAGAAACTCTCAGTGTGAAGGAATCCTTTCCCACAAGTATTCCACACTGAGGGATTTTCCATTTATACAATGAAAGATAACGTTAAACAAAATATGACATAAGGAACATGAAAGAAAAGTAGTTAGAAGGATTACATGCTCTGAAGAAATCTTACGGTATAACTGAAGTTAAAAAACAGGTTTCAATTAGCAAGCTTGTAATCACTCTGTACTATGTAAATAATTCATATGTATAAAAAGATGATCATAGGGCTGACTGAATAATCATCATTTTGGCTTCCCTGTGTTGTTTGCTGATGCAAGATTCGTAATCAGAGGCCACAGGAGTATTGTTAACCATACCAGCCTCTCCAGCCTATTTCTATACTGATATATTTTGATAGTAACTTTTAAAGAGGTGATTATTAGATTTTTTTTTTTTCTCCCTGAATCTCTAAGGAACAAACACTGATGCCATGTTTTGCTATTTCCCTGCCATTAGCTCTGTAGCAGACAATTCTATGCATCATAAAATCATAGAATGGTTTGGGTTGGAAGGCACCTCAAAGATCATCTCATTTCAACCTTCCTGCCACAGGTAGAGACACCTTCCACCACACTAGGTTGCTCAGAGCTCCTTCCAACCTGGCCTTCAACACTTCCAGGGATGGAAGATGCAGTGACACCTGAACTTTTCATCTCTCAATGCTTAAACAAAAAAGAGCAATGCTTTCTGCTTAAACTATTCACCTATGTTTGCCTCAACGGTATTATTTGGTATGTATTTGTCCCCTCAGAGCTCTATAGTTTATGACCTATCACATATAATTTAAACAGAGGAAACTGAGGCACGTAGCCCCTTTACCTTGTTGCCCTTCCAATGTAGGGCAATGCCCTTCATGCTATTAGTGTAGTAAGAAAATATAAATCACAGCTAAAACACGTTCACTCCACTCTCCAAAGAGGGCAGGTATCAGCTCCAAGTAAAGGTTAGATCTGTTTTACCCATTTTTCATGCTCGAGTACAGAAAATTCTTAAAAACAACTGCTGTCCTACAGAAAGCTCTTATACATATGAGTGAGCCTTACAGGCTGAGAAAGTGATAAATAATTTTGCTTTCACCTAAAATAGCACTGGAAAATTAACAAACTGTGAACTCAATAATACCGACTTTTCATCTGATTTGCAAAAAAAGAAAAAAGATCTTTTTAAGCCAGTTTGAGTGAGTACGCTATCAAGATGAGTATAACGCAACTGCTTTATCAATAGCATCATCGAGAGAGCCTAATGCATAAATCAGCTGCACTTTCTGCTTATTATTTGCTATGTCTAATAGTTCTTTCCTTGATACAAATGCAAAACTTCATTTTTAAAATCTCAGTTGATGCTTGAAGATCTATCTTGTCTTTTAACTCTGTCTTAAGTTAGAAAGCCTTGCAAAATGTCTTATGAACAGCATGGGCAATCATTTCCTTCACAGTCTTAAAAAAAGCTGGAAGTGGAATATCATGCCTTTAGGGAAATACTAAGAGTTTAAAATATGCCTGTGCAGCATATTCATAGATTTTTATAATGCCTTTCAAATACTTTCTACATTTTAAAACAGGCTTTGGAAACAGATGAAAGCTGGTAACAAAAAAGTAATAAAAATACCGTAAAAAGAAAAGGGAAAAATGATGCCTGCTTCTGAATCCCCTAATATTTGATTTTTCCTATACAGTAATTAGAATCAAATGATCACAGTAATTTCCCTGTTTACTGTGCTTCCGTGTCAGCTGAGGGTGCACCTGTGCTCACCTTCACTCCTCCACCCCTCCATCTGTACCCTGATGCCACACAAACTCCAGCGAGTGAAACATTTTGGATAGAAGTTAATTAGCTAGCACACTGAACACCAGACCTTCTCAAACTGGTGCCACCTGGAAACCTTCCTGTCAGCTTCTGAGGGCTCTTCCAGCTCACCCTTCCTGCAGCAGGGCATATCTAAGAGGTTCAGCACCATATCCCAGCCCTCTGACAGATAGCAGGGACAGAGACGGTTGCCTGGTGTGGGGGTGGCACACACTCCTGCTTGTACCAACAGGGTGTTTTGTGCTCCAGGGATGCAAGATGCTCGTCAAGGGCTGTATGGAACTACAGAGAGCTCAGGACTGAGTAGTGAACATCAGGCCTGCTTTGAAACCCTGTCTACAGCCAAATCTAAGTCCCAAGGCCAGCTGCACACAAATGTTTGGTTGCAATGCCCCACAAAAGTGACACGTAACAATCACTGTGGTATGCCTTCTCAGTTCTTAATGGAACTGTCCATAATTGCCAGAAGCAATATTATTAGCTTGCTGTGACAGCTATGAAGCACTTGGGGCCAGATTGTGAACTTCTGAGTCACATTGACGAGGAGTCCCTTGCACAAACAGCTCTGCTTGACTGTGACTCCCTTAATAAATGAATCATCTATCAGAGCTGCCTACTCAAGCTTAAATCTTTCTTCCAGTTCTGCTGCTACTTCCACCATCTGCACATCCTCTCCCCATGGTGATGAGAACAAATTTGGCTGATTGACAGAGTTTTGGGGAAAATGAGGAGATCCTCAGGGCCAGACCAGAAGTAAAGAGCAGTTGCTGATGTCCAAAGCTCAAATCCTAAAGCCACTGTGCCCGAGCCTGCCCCCATTCATTAGGAAATCCCTTCTGCGTATCTATTGGAATGATGCTGTGTGTATCCCAGCGACCTTGGTCTGACTCCTGGCACTCTGAAATCCTAACCAGAAGATGTCTGACCCTGGGTCTAGAAGCATCAGGAGGGGCAATGTCCAGAGATGCCCTGGTGCATCTCTCTTCCCATAATCCCAGCACCAAGTTTGAAAAAAGGCTTCCACAAATCACACCCACCGACACCAAGGCCTCACACCCTTCCCAAGAAGTCCCTCCAGCAGGGGGACTGCTACCTTTGACCTAATCCCTGTTCCCTTTACTGTTTCCTAGATGTTGGCTTCAGCAGTTTCCTGAGAAGTCTGCAACAAAGACGGTGCACTTTTGAGGGGCAAAATACTTCTTCTGGCACGTATTACTCACTGGAAGTAACCATCCTTAGCCAGGGATGAAGAAAGCCCTGTTAATTCAACCCTGATTTGCGCAAGTAGTTTCGCCCTGTGCTTCGTGATCTCAGCTCTGTGTACGGTCCTTTCCTAAAAAATACAGTTTTCTTGCTTTTATGCATCTGGAATCACAAACACTAAAGAGACAAGGAGGGGCATCTCTTCTTTCTCTTCTCAATTCAGCTTATTTTTTCCTTCTGTCTCCCTGTATCACTGACTTTTATATTTCTAGTTTTCTTGCTTCCTCTTCTTGTTTTCTTCCTTCTCTTTTCTCTGGATTCTTTCAGCTGTTCAGAACAAACACTGAAATGCACAGCTATTTGTATTGCAGTGAAATTTGGTGCACTCTCTCTGGTTCAACCAAGCTGAGAAGACAACCTTTCCCCTCTTTAAAAACCCTTCAGTAGGATCTACAGAAACATAGATTTACAGTCTGATTCTTTCTTGGAAGGTAAATCTAGATTTTTGAAAGAAACTGCTTTTTTTTTCCAGTTTTATGCTGGTTACAATAACATGTAAATTCTAGTCAAGTTATGTCTGCTTTTCTTTCACATTTAAAAATTATGTGGGAATCCACAGAGGAAAACAATAGAACATGGGATAAACTGTAACTAGAAGAAAAGCACCAAGATTGGTGTTTACAAAGCCATAGTGCTGTCTACTCTCCTATACGGCTCCGAATCATGGGTCATCTACCGCCACCACCTGCGTCTCCTAGAACGCTTCCATCAACGCTGCCTCTGTACAATCCTTAACATCCGCTGGTCAGATTATGTGACCAATACATTTGTACTAGAGCAAGCAGCTGTCACAAGTATTGAGGCCATGTTACTGAGAATGCAGCTGCGATGGGCAGGGCACGTCTCCAGGATGAAGGACCACCGCCTCCCTAAGATCCTGCTCTATGGTGAACTTGCCACTGGCTGCCGCATGAGAGGAGCCCCGAAGAAAAGATACAAGGACTCCCTGAAACAACATCTCAGCCTTGGCCATACTGATCACCATAACTGGTCTACTCTGGCCTCAAATCAGGAGGCCTGGAGACACACCATCTATAACGCAGCTGTCTCCTTTGAGAACACACGCAGGATCACTCTCGAGGAAAAAAGGCAACGCAGAAAGAACCGTGTCTTGCAGATTACACCATCTAAGGAGTCTTTCTGTTGTGCCTTTTGCAATCGGATATGTCTGTCACGTATTGGCCTCATAAGCCACCAGCGTGCCTGTAGCAAATGTGGATAGTGCCTTCCCAAATCTTCGTTCGTGAAGCCTAGCCATGAGATCCAACATAGCCTAAAGTTCTAAAACTGTGTGTTTTCAATATTTCATGGGCTTAAATAGTGAATAATTCATTAAATAAAACCTAAATGAGAACATTTGTAAGTAGTCTTTGAATTTAATCATGAACACTGTAATGAATAACATAACACATTAGAAGATTCTTTGTTGTTTTCTCGTTTCCCTAGCTCTGCTTCCATTTTTGTGGAAAGACAAAAATGCCTTTCATGGACAAATTCTTGCGGGAAATTACATTGAATACCCCAACTTACTTTTGTTTGTTAATCATCTGTTCTGTACAGTAACTCATGTATTTGTATAGTGTCTGATAGAAAGTTGTCTTTAAATTTGCCTACTTTAGGCCAAATTTTAATTTTTACTTAGTGGATTATGCTAAGTAGTCTTTGATGTTTCTTCTGATAGTGCCTGTTGTTCAGTAAAGAAGTAATCAATTATGTCATATTTTAATTATTAATTATCGACAGGAGTTTGTTCAGTGTGTTATGAAAGACCTCCTCCAGTACAGTAGTGAGGAAAACATTGCTTTGTGAGCACCCAGAACAGGAAAAAAGAAAAAAAAACACAGAAGAAAATACCACATATGGTATTAAATTTGATGTTAACTCAGCTTAACTCAGAGAATCAGCATGGGATGGGGAATGAGAAAATCTTGTTTCTGGCCAGCTCTAAAAGAGTGGTATCCCAGTGGAGTTCTGGCCATTTCTGTCTCAACAGGACTTCAAAATTAAGTATCCAGAGGAGAGAACCGAAATAAAAATATTCTCACCACTTACTGCATTTTGGAAATAAATCTTTTGCAGCTGTGATTAACTGAATTCTCCTTAAAGATTGTAACTTCAATAAAGAGACTAGTTCCTTTTTCATCTTTCATTGTCCTACGCTTCTGAGCATGCAAAGCCTGTTGACAGTGGAACTATCCTTAAAGAAGTTCCCCCTTGGTATGTAGGCTGCCATGCTCTGGTCTGCAGGACTGGGTATTTTTAGTGGTGTTTTAAGTAGCATTTATGATGACTCTGACAGTTTATGTTACAAAGGTAACCTGTGATATCATCAAGAGTACAACACGCAGAAGGAACAGACCCTGAGCATTAAACAAAGAGAAAATATACAAAATATGTAAGGTACCAATACAACTCACAAATGCTATACCAAATCACTTCCACAAGACTCAAGGGCTTTCCGACAACAGATAAGAATATAAACAAGGAGTTGTTTCCCTTCAACACACATTGTTTATGAACTTAAAGGCAACAGAGAGTTTGGCTTCAGCTGACAACACAAACCAACCCTGAAAACTGCAATACTCTCACAGCTGACAACAGTCAACACAACATAAGAGTATAAGTAAAATCATTTTCAAAGTAACAACTCGAGGACAACATACAGTGTTGGGGAAAAGCCTCTGAGAGGTAGGAGGCTGAACCAGTTAGTAAATGCTGTGCAAATGCTTTTTCAAACAGGACTTAGGATGAGGAGACCTCTGGTATGATGCTAGGACCACAAGGCTGCCAGCAAAATGCGGCAGTATTCAAAATTTTGTGTTCAAAAGAATTAATGGCTCTACAGGATACCTAGCTATGGAGCAAAACTGTTAGTTGTACCAAGCTTTTTTTACATGAGCTGGAAATGTAAAAGGGCTCTGACTTTATAGCAGATCAGTGACCTAAATTATCCAAGTTTCAAAAGCTCACCATGAGCAAAATTGCACTGAGACCTCTGGCTGAAAGAGAAGCAACTGGACATTTGTTTGCATGTCCTCCCAATTTCTATCCTTGTTTCCTCTCACGGCACCACTCATAAACCCTCTTGAAGTGTACGAAAGGTATGTGCCTCACTGTTTACTCAGTACGAGGTGGGGAGGGTTGCTAAACACATATTCCTAATCTACACAGTAACTAGTATAAACCTCCAACATCTGGATTAAAACAGATCAGCAATGATCATTTGGATTACTGAAGCCTGCAGCCAAGCATGTGTTGCATTTTTTTGCTGGAAAATGAAATTATTAAAACTTTTTTTCCCATCTAACTGCAATTCTGGCTTGAAGGAGGAAAGAAAGAAATGTCTTTGGGCATTTAGTTGGACAGAAGCCTTTTTTCCACATCTCCATCCCCTTGGTGTAATTTCTGCCTGCCCTCACTGGTGCACTACATAGCCAGTGTCTTGCAGATTAGTGTGACTTCTGAGGGTACTGTACTCACAGTGGTATTCTTGTCTATTTCCAAAAGGGAAAGATCTGTAATTCCCCACCATGTGTTGTTTGATATACATAAACTAGAAAGCTGTTAAAAACAAAACAAAACAAACAATTACTTCAAAAACAAACAAACAAAATTTAAAAGTTTATGGTCAATTTCTTTTTACGGCATCTGTTCTGAGGCTGAGCTTGCTACTTCCCTAGGAAAGTCATAGTTTAACCTAAAACTCTGACCTGATTTATTTATTCTTTTGACCCCCTCTGAAGTCATAGCAGTAATCAGCAGTGCTGCAGTTCAGTTCCTTGGGAAGCCAGATAAAGCACAGACTGGCTAGGCAGGGACTGATGATTTGCAACTACTTTATTCTGTTTCATTGCTGTGAAAAGATTCCTTTTCATGTTAACGGACATCAGAGGTGCTGATTTATGTGAAACCCACTGAAAATATTCCCTTAAGTTCAGAGAACACTGCTGCAAACATGATGTCCCCTGTGTTTGTGATGCTATCACCCACAAAATAGATATTATGGGCTGTTCTTCCCAGTCTCTTGGCTCTGAAATGTAGCAATATCACTGTATTTATTTATGGTTCACGTTCCCTGGATCTTTTCCTCTGTTCCATTCTTGGGAATATTATTAATGACACTGGCAATCTTGGAATGAAAAAATAAAATGCCTCCCTTCATATAAAGATATATAAGGGGTCACAAACTTGCCTGAACGGCATCACTGCTTGTGAGCTGCTGTCTCCAAAATAATGAGCTGTCAAAGCTTCACGCAATTTGCAATCATGTAGGAGTAAAGAAATCCAGTGGTTTTTTTGTTTGCTGAATGACAGTGCTAAATTGTTACTTTTGCTTACTGAATGTGAAAATTTACCAGAGTGACAGTAAACTGGGAACAGTAAACAGCTTTTTTTCCAGGTCACAACTGTGTCTGGATTTCCTGTTAGTCTATGTTAGTAATTAAACCACAAATAAATATAAAAAAAGGGTGTCCCATTTTACTCTTTGTATCCTCCCTTGAAGCCATATGTGTGTTCTACCATACACAATCCTGAATCTCCAGAATAAGCTGTTACTTGTGAGGAACAAGTGCAGTATCACACCTTGTGATGGTTGTTGTCTTTTGATTTTTTTTTTTTAATGATAAATGAATTTTTAAAGATGCTCAAACAACCACAAAACTTTTGAAAACACAGTCTCTAGGTATCTTAGATGACTGTAGTTGCCCATCTGTGACACTGTATTTCCTCTTGTTGTTACATGTTTGCAGTATGTCATCAAATATCACAGAGACAACGGGCAGCATTACTGAAATGTGTTTTAGTTCCGGATCCTTATCTTCCTTTTCATTTTAAGTATTGCTTTTTGCCATGCTAAGGAAGATTTGCTCAAAGATCAACGTGCTTTTCAAGTACAACAAACAGTTGCCAATTATAGCCTTCTGCATGAAGGAATAATGTTAACATTCAGCAGAAGTACAAAACATTGCATATGTACATTCCTGTCCTGGCATAATGTGGAAAATGAGACCTTGCTAGATATTACTGTATTAAAACCATCTCCCAGAAACATTTGACTGCTGAGGAGAAGCAGTATGAGAACACTGGGTTTGTTAGCACATTTGCAATGCAGACAATGGGAAATGCTCTTCAAGGGCAAAAAGGTTTTGGGTCTGCTTCTATCCCTGCCTGGAAGAAAACTAACTGCAGGCAGCCCTCTGGGGTGTGTTGCAGTGGTTTTGTGGGAGGGAGAACGCTCTGCCCAAGAGTCAGTGGGCATGGTGACCCCAGGGGTGCCAATTCAGAATCAGGGTTGGGTATCAGTCTTCTCTTCCTGTCTGGGCCTATCAGCCAAATCTGTCTCATCTACAATGATGTCTTTTACATTTGCCTCCTCTAAAATCACCACGCAGCAGAAGCAGCCAATCTGCAGCGTCAGGGCTGTAGAGTTGGGAAGATGAGAGGTCCATGGCATGTTAATTTCATGCCAACATCGGACTGTGAGTGACACAGAATCCTTGCCTACAGCAGAGGCTGCTGAGGCCAACATCTCCAGGCTCTTCCATGTCCAGTATGCTGTTGGAAAGCCTGTAATTCTAGGAAGTATGTAAGGTAAGGCTGCTAGAGCACTGCCTCCAGAGTTAGCCTTAAAATGGTATTTATTAAGAGAAAATAAGAAAAAGAGTGTTCAGAAAGATGTCAGCTTTTCCAGGCCAATCTTGAGAGACTAACAGACTTGTATTACCTGCTGGCCTTTGAGTAAAGCTGAATTTTTTTTTTAAATTCACAGAGCTTTGAAAAGTAATTTTTTTAGCTCAGCTGGAAAAAAAAAACCGGACTCTATTCAGCATAGGTTCAATGTCAGGCATTGGTTTCACTGTCACTGAAGAAAATGCCTCGTAAAGTCTGCTTAAGAACAAAACCTAGACTTGGATATACTGATCCACTTGGCTCCCTGCTGAGAACAATTTGAAAATTTAGTAGGAGTTTTGAAGGCTGTGAAAAGTAGCAATGAATCTAACCTGTGCTGCATGTGTTTAACACATCTTGGATGAAGATGCTTTGGATGAACTTAGATCCATATCTAAGACGGAAGAGAAAATAATTCTAAGAGACAGAGCACGGAAATGCTGGATTCAGGATCTGATCTTCAGGAAGCTTTGGCTGCTGTATCCAGTACCACTTCGAGTGCAGTTGCAAAGCTGGTAGATGTAACTGAGCAAATTTGGATACGACTGGCACCGAAAATGCATTTGGTAGCACTGATCGCCCTGAGTTTCTGAGAGACCTGGGTTACACTGGTTTTGCTAAGGTAGAGAAAACTAGCTGAGTAGCTAAAGGGGCTACAAGAGAGCGGGAGAGGGGATTTTTACAAGGGGATATGGTGACAGGACAAGGGGCAACGACTTCAAATTGGCAGAGGGCAAGGTTAGTTTAGGGTTGGTGCCACACTGAAACAGGTTACCCAAAGAAGCTGTGGATGCCCCAACCCTGGAAGTGTTCAAGTCCAGGTAGGATGGCGCTCTAACAACCCGGTCTTGTGGAAAGTGTCCCTGTCCATGGCAGGGGCTGGAACAAGATGGTCATTGAGGTCGCTTCCGACAGAAACCATTCTGTGATTCAGGCCAGCACACAGAAGTCACATCTTCAGTTACAGACTAGGAGCTCTCTTTTCTGTCACGATCTAATATGCAAAAAAGTCCCATAGAAATCTAACAGAGATCCAGGCTGAGAATTGCATTTGCTTTTGCAAAGAAAATTCAGCTGGTAATATTTTTTTCTGATTAGATTTTGAGAGCAATATTAAGCTATCCCTTTTTATATAAAACAACTGCTTCTCTTGGCTATTGAAAAGGCAGCTTCTACCACTTTATTTAGGACTTCCCTTGCACAGGCCACACAGAATAGAGCATCTTCTTTCAACTATTTTACCGGAAATGACTCCTGGCATCAGAGACACAGTTATAAAATACCGAACTATCACCTTTTTTTCTAGAGTATGTAACACTAAGTTGCCATTTCTGTATGATAGAAAGTTTAGCTCCTCTTGGATACTTCTACTACTTGTACCTAACACTGTCAAACACAATGAATTCAGTTTCTACTATTTTAGTTACACAACCAAACAAACAGTCAGACTAGGCTGTAGTTTCTACTACTTTAGCTGGGCAACCCGCAAAAATCTGATCTAGCAGCGACGTATGAACTATGAGTACAGAAAACCCCGACGCTTTAGGCAGCTCAGTGCAAAGTCAAGTTACAAGTGCACAACTTCCCTGAGAAGCGTCATCTGACGAACCACCTACAATGCCCATACACAGACAGACCACTGCATTTAGAGCAGTAACAAACACCCTGAAAGGTAGTTTAAGCCTTTTTTTTTTCCTTAACAACCTTTGCTCTGCAAAGCGTGCCCTGGACCCTCTCTCTGCTCTGTGCTTTACAACTTAACGTGGCGTATGACTTCGGGCTCACAACTTCGCTTGGGCCACCGAGCTCTGTCTGTCTCTCCACACAGAGGATTCCTCTCCCGCGCCACCCCCGGCCTGAGAGCCAGGGATAACGCGGGAGGGGGAGTCAGAGGACGGACGGACCCAAGAGCGATGCCGGGGGTCCGAGCACTTCTCCCCGGCCACAGCTCGGTCTGAGTCCTCCCAACGCGACCCCTGCCCCGCTCCCCCAGTCAGACCCCGATCCTCCACCGCAGGGTACCGGGGGGGCGCACGGCACTGCCTCTATCGTCCCGTCCCCCCCCCCCATCCTTACCAGGCTCCGCCGGGGGAATTCGCCCAGCACGATGCTGACCACCGGGATGCGCAGCGCCGCCGAGATGAAGTCCAGCTCCAGCAACTCCTCGCGGCTCTGCGGGAAGGCAAGGATGGCCGAGACCCCTTGCACCACCACGGTGTGGCAGAGGCTCTGCAGGAAGGAGACAGGGTCGTTGCTCCACGAGGCGCTGGGCGAAGAGAAGGGGAAGAGGGGCAGGTCGCCCAGCCCCGCCTCGATCGCCATCACCACCTCCAGGGACAGGTTGTAGGGCAGCAGCCCGGGCACACCGTTTAGGTTGGACACGGCGAGCAGCAGCGCTTCCCGCGGCGAGGGGGGCGGCCGCCGCTCCCCCCCCGGGCCGCCCCCCGCCCGCCGACCCCGTGGCCCCTCGGGGCGCCCGCCCGGCACCTCCCCGGGCCAGGCAGCGGCGGCGGAGGGGGCGGCGCGGGGCTGCAGGTGGGTGGCCCCCACCCGCACCGTGTGCCCGATACGCCGCAGGATCTGGCAGGGCTGCGGGTGGGACGCGGAGCCGGGCATCGCCGCCAGCACCAACGCGCAGGGCGGCAGCAGCAGCAGGCAAGCCCGGCCCAGGACCCCGCGCACCCCCGGCCGACACATGGCCGGGAGCCCCCCGCCACCGCCGCCGCCACCGCCGCCGCCACCTCCCCTGGCCCCGCCACCCGCATCAGCCGCCTCGCGGGCAGGCGGCAGCGGCATCAGCGGCGGCGGGCAAGCCCCGCGCAGAGCCGCCCCCGCCGCCGCCCATGGGGCCGCCGCCGCGCCCCCGCCCCCGCCCCGGGCCTGCGGGGAAGGTTCAGCCCCCGGACCGCCCCCCTCAGCTCCGCGGCGGCACCTGCACCTGCGACCCTCGGCGCTCGCCCCGCCCGGGCGCTCGCTCCGCCCGGCTGTCCCGCCGGCAGCGGGATGATGCGCTGCCCCTTCCCTGTCCTGCCCTGCCCTGCCCTTCCCGGCCGCCCCTCCACTTCTCCCGACAAGCAGCTCCACGGCCCCGATCCACGCTCCGAGCCCACCGGGTTCGCCCCTGTCCGGCTCCGCCGCCGCCGCCCCGCGTTCCCGACCCCGCTCCACGCCCCGCAGCGGCTCCCCTCCTGCACCCCTCGGCCCAACTCCCTGCCCCGGACCCCTGCGTCCCCCGCAGCCCTCGGAGCGCTCCGGAGCTGGGCAAAGTTGGCGGCGCGGCCACGGGCGATCGCTGGGCTGCGCTGCGCTCCCGCCGGGAGAGACCCGAGTGGCAGCCCCGCTGGGCTCCTCCCCGGGCCGCCGGGACTCGCCCCCCCGTGCCGCCCAGGGGAGGAAGGGTTTTGGGGAGGCCGCCTGCTTGCAACCCCGGGGAGCGTCCCGGGACTGCCCCGACACAGCCCCTTGCCCGGGGATGTCGCGGGGTCCCCCCGCACCGCGTCGGAGGAGCGGAGCAGTTTTCCGTGCCCCAGGGCACGCGAATCGGAGGTGAGGCTCCAGTCCCACTCCGGCTGGAACCGAGGGGGCCGCCTTATCGGGGAAGCCGGCGGTGGTTGCGTACCGTGCCTTCTCGTACGCTGCCGCTTCAGAGTCGTTTTCCGGCATGTGATACCCAAGATCCCGCATCCGCAAGTCTTGGACACTGTCTAATATGGCTTTTATGACAGAACACCCTTATCCTTAGGGAAAACAGGGTAAAGCAGAGATGGGAGTTTGTGTAGGTGTCTGAAAAGGTCTGGGGAAAGCCCCGTCCTTATCGTGGTTGTGATTGAATTCTGGGCTGCCAAAGCCATACTGGCCCCGGGACTGAGACTAATACTGTGACTTGGGCACTGACACGCTCCGTGTTGCCTCTGCTCCGTGGTGGGTCTCCAGGATCTCAGAGGAAGAGCTTTCGCAGCTATGCTGCCCATCATCTCACCACGCTCCCCGGCAGTGAGGTGGAGGCTGCCTGTTTGAGTACACTTGAATGTATTTTCTGTCCGTAGGACTTCTCTCATCTTTCCCTGTTTGATTCAGCCCTGTCTAAGTGCAATGTGGTTTCCTGCTGTCCCACGTGGAAGGATGGTTTGATACCTTCACTCCTGGAGTGTTTACAAATCTTTTGAGAATTCCTTCACCAGCAGTTTACCCTGATGTAGTGCTTTTAACTTAAAGAGCTTCTCTCTAAATGTTAACCTTCTTTCCCCTTTCTTTGAGATCTATCTTCAGAGCTATTTATAAAGAAAAAGCAAATCATAGAATCACAGAATGGGTGGTAAATGATGGTGGTGGTGGTAAATGACCTTTAAAGGCCATGTCCTCCAACACTCTTGCCATAACTGGGACATCTTCAAGTAGATCAGGTTGCTCAGAGACTGACCTTGACTGTTTCCAGGGATGGTTCAGTCACTACCTCTCTCCACAATCTCTGACAGTGTTTTGCCGCTCTCATTGAAAAAAACATCCTTATGCTCCCTTTCTTTTTCTTCAGTTGGTATGCACAAAATCTGCAGAGAAGTAAACACTGTCCACCACACTGCAAAAAAGAGATGGTACTGCCTGCCAACAGGTCTGAACTGTGTGTTTTCTGATTTAAATTCATCTTTCTTTAGCTAGGGTTCACTATTGGTGTGCACAGTATTTAAGGTTAGGTTTCACCAAAGTCTTAGGCAGCTGTGCTGATGGTTCTGTCTCTTATGTCCTTATCCCCAACATGTTAGCACCTCATCATACCTGCTTGCTGTTTGCATCTTCCTAATGATCTGCAAAGCTAGTGTTTCTCTCATACTGCTCTCTCTAAATTGGTATGTGGTTGCAAAACTGGTCACTAGGTGGAAAACTAGTAATGGCAGACTAGTAGTTTGTAGGCCGGGTCTGACTGTACCAGTTCTGCACGTAAAGGTGAGCTAATACTATGCTTAAGAGTTAATAACAATTTCCAATTCCCCCTTCTTCCTTTTTCTTCCAGTCTTATAATCACATTTTTATTTCTTGATATCTTGCCTGGTCAGCCTGGGTTTACTCCTTTCACTTCTCATTTTTTTTTGAAGGAATGGGTCATATTAACAGAAGTGTTCCAAGTCTCCTCTGTTAGCAATAAGGAATTGTTGTCAGGGAGAATTGGCTTTGAACATGGTAAATCTCACATAGTGCTGAGAAAACTGATTTTTTTTTCTCTCCAAACCACAGGAGTTGATTTTCTGGTTGTGAGAATGAGCTCACTTGAGATCTGTACAACTCCAGAGGTGTTGTCTTTATCTGCATCCAATTTGACAAGTTTGGAAAAAACCTGGTAAGCATGTAACTTTTCTGCTTTGCAGCAAGGTAATTACTAGTTTGCGTGTGGGAATTATTATGATAAGAAATGGTTACTCTTCCGTGTCTTAACAAACAGCCCTAAACTGTCATTCATTTGAAGCTTCATTATAGGAGCAGATCTTTCTCTGGCTTTGGGGAACAGAAGGCATTATTTTAAACCAGTAAGTGTTTCAGAAAATTTAATCAACCTTATTCTGGAAACAGCTCTAAAAATTACACAAGAAATCAGTTAATAAAATGAAATCATTCGATATCTCCATCTTTTGTCTTTTGTTTGCTTGTTTGTTTTTGATTTTTCTGTGTTTTGTTTTGGTGGTGGTGGGGGGTTGTTTATTTGTTTCTCATTTGTGGATAATCTATGACCAGACTGCAATGTACTTTTTTTGGTCATTGTGCAGTGCTACTCTTGGGATTACTGCTGTAAAGAATTCCTGCTCTGGAGCTCATTTTCGAGCAAGTCATAGCAAGTGGTCACAGTTAGAAACCTGAAGTGGTCAAACTCCCATGACAATGCAATAATTTTGACTCAAATGGCTCTAGCTCTTAAAGCTTTCTTTTCAGCTTGATTATTTATAACAATGAATTATGAATATATCTCCTTTTCCATTTGCATTTATTTTTACTCTTTGTCTAAATATTCCTGTTAATAAAATTCTCTGCAATACCCCCAATATAATAAAGTGCTTAAACACAGTTTTGTTTTTCTTTTTTTTTGAAGAAGATATTTCACTCCTTAAGTGCTGTGCTGTGAGAGGTTGGACTATTTCCAGAAAGTGCTCTGAAAAAGGATATAAACCCCATCAAAATGTATTTATTTAAGTTGTGCCATTAATTTTTCTGCTTTATTTGCATAAATATGTGCAAAAGAGCACCATTAGTTTTAGCCTAATAAAGTGATTGGAGACTGCTGTGTGTCGATTGCACCCTGCTTTTTAGGAATTCTGCAGTCTCTCTTTCAAGCCTGCTGGCACAATAAGCTTTTTGACAGATCTGTTGACCTTTTTCATGTCCACATGAAGACTGGCTGTCTTCAGCTCTCCCCCTTTTTCCCTTTCTCGTGGTGGTTGCTGCCATAGGAATGTCCATTCTGCTCTTCTCTTATGTTAGTTGTTCCAGGCAAGTGGATGGACTTACTCTGAGGTGGTTGTCACTTTGTGTAAATATGAGGAGAGTAGTGCTGGTGGCATTGATTGCTGGGGAATGCTGGCCACAGAATATATCCATCTTTGATCAGTGTCTGAGCGTTACAGTTGAAGCTGGTGAAAACCCTCCAGCAACAAAAAATGCGGTAGGGAAATGTGATTAAGATCACTGCTTGTATTTCTCTTGCTGCTCTTTCTGCTTGCTTGGCTCATTGTCATTTCTTTGAAGCAGGGTTGGTTCTTTGCTTTCTGGGCTGCAGAACATTTGTCCTGTGTATATCACAGCGACCTTCTGCAAAGCTTGTTCCCTCTGAGCAACTTGGCTAATTTGGAAGTAGGTTATCACAGTCCTCCCATTCATCTCTGTGTTGCTCTGCTCCCATCGCTCTGAGGGAAAAGCTCCAAGGTCTTGCCAGTGTGATACTCAGATTCCTTAAAGCCCTGTTCATCTGCCCCTCCTGTAGCTGCTCACATTTTCCAAAATGCCCAAGTCACTATCTGAGATGGAGGATACCTCACACTGTTTCTTTAGCTTTAGAGTGGGTGAGAGATTTATTTTGGGTCAGCCTGAAAGGATTTTTTTCCCCCTTCACAACTATAATTAGACAATGAGAATTAGGGAAAAATTAACAGTTTGGGTAAAATTAATTCTTTCATTCGCTAAGAATGAACTATTTTGTTTCTATTTAGAACCCCCAGTTTATATAAATGCAATTTCAAGCATTTCAAAATGCTGTGTTTTTCATTTTCACTGCCATCTCCAGGAAAAAAAAGAGTCATCCTACTTTCTGTCCTTCATACTCTTTCACCAGCCAGAATAAATGTGCAAATACTTTCAGATATCTAAAACTGCATTAAGAATGTTAGAGTATCGTATTTGAAAAACTTCATGTCGCTGTAGTGGATCAAGACTGCACTGGCTGTTCCAGACTTCCTGTGGGATGATGATCCCTGAAGGAGTCAGGCAAGGCCTAAGGCCTCTTATCTGCAGCACACATTGTGTACATTCTGTGTTATCTTTGCAGATAGAGATCTACATAGCTGACATCAAGAAAGGCTTTGCTGACTGAAGGAGGAGGTCCTGTGGAGATAGGATGTGAAGAATGAAACAAAAGTGAATGACTAAAATTTTGAAGGACTCTATAGCCAAAAAGTAACTTTTTCTTGACTAAGGCTAATTTAAAATTCACATGTCTGCATATGCTAATAAGCTTAATGAAGTAGTGCTATGATATGTATGACTATATAACTCAACTCTCCACCTTGGTCCTGCTATATATAAGAAGAAGAATAATATTGGGCTGCATATCAGGAGGGTAAAAATTTCATCTGTTTAGGAGGAAGACCCAAAAAGACCTTGGAGACAGATGACTGGCTACTCTCCTCTCTCTTCTCCCAAGTGAGGACACCTTCTTGATAAGCTTCTGCATACCATTACTATTACCCAGGTTGACACAATATTATTGTTTTTATTAGATCTTTATCACAGCTGGTGCATTTATCCATGGCAATTTTGAATCTGTTCCTTCAATAAACTGAATTATTTATGAATCTGTGATTGTGAAAATTCCCACCGAACATGACCAGGCTGATGGTGCAGATTTGCTTCTAATCAGAAATGAAGCCCAGCCCCTCTCCTCTGAGGACCAGCTGGAATTTATTATAAATGCCCCAGCAAGGAGGTATATTTTCTGCCAAATTTCATACCCCTAACACAATGCTTCATGCCTGCAAATATCCTCCTGTCGGCAGGCCTGGTGTCAAATTCAAACAATGGCTTTGAGGTCAAATGGGTTTTCATCATGAGGGCTCCATGCTGATTTACTGCCCCACGAGAGAGGCTGAGACAGCTCTTCCTCCCCAAACAAAACTCCCACTTGCTTCTGTTGGCAATATAAATCCAGACAGACTGACGCTGTCAAGGAATGCTCAAGGAGTGAGTGAGAAAAACATACAACGAACCTCTTTGTACTTGTGGTCCCATTTGAATAGAAGAGCAGCAGGAGACCTTGTAACATTGCCGGGCAGTAGCGCATAGCCCACCAAACCCTCTGGCTTTGATAGTCTCCTCTCAAAAACTGATGCTACCACAGTGTGCTGGTTTAAAAGTTAACCAGCAGGAGAAATGAACTCAACTCAAAAGAGAGATTACAAGTCAGAATAACAATTTAATAAAATAATACAATAAGTACGACCACACGGACAAGCAACTGACCCTAACCCACAAAGCCCAAATGTACAACCCAGCACCCTGGGGCACAAACAAAGCGGTGCTCCCTGGGCCCCCCCTGACCCGAGTCCAAAGCAAAGGGAGAGGGGAAAAAACCTGCTGGTGGGAGAGCTGCTGCAGTCTGGCCAAAAGTGGTGATTGCAGTCCAGCCGAGGGTGGTGGTCTCAGTCCGGCTGAGAGCGGTGAGCTGCAGTCCTCCTCTAGATCCCACGAGTGGTGGTAAGGTTCCGAAACTCCAGGATTATATATTCTCTAGCTCAGGCAGGAATGTTCAGTCCCTTCCCCAGAGCGGGGAATTCCATAAAAGGATTCTCAGTCCTTCCCTCAGAGTAGGGAATTCCATAAAAGGGTGTAAGGGTGCTCAGTCAGGGAATTCCACAAAAGGACATGAGGACAGGAACATCCCCCCACCTCGCAGGCCTCTACTGACAACAGTTTCTGGGAAATGGCATGGAGGATACACAGTTTGGGCTATACCCATCCAGTGATGAATCGGTCCCAGCTAATCTAACTAGGACACACAGGAAGATTTTAAGATATTCCAAGTACCTATAAATGAAATTAAAAAAGGAAAAAAGTCACTAGTATTCAGTCACAGCTTCTTTCTACCACTGGGACTGATTAAAGGTGCCAAAAGTAGGCACAAATATACTCTCATTGTATATTTGTATATTGTACTCTTCCTTATCCATTGCCAGGATGAGGAAGGAAGTGTCCAGCTGCACGTGACAGCACCATTCTCTTTGTCAGTGTGAGTGACCCAATTGATTGTTTTTATTGCTCCCTGTCTGAGATGGCAGTGTATATCTTTCTAAACAAGAAGCTGTGAAACCTTAATAAGATCCCCATTTGCCACATATTTTGTTCCCGCCATTTTGAGTTTGACACTTAGTCATGTTTTCCTCCTTACCAGTCCTTTTGTAACACTTCCGGTTGTTCTCATCTTGGAGATACATTGTTCCTGGGCAGAGCTACAACTAGTAGAGAAACACTGTTGATTACTAAGCATCTGGATTAGTACGTTGATCCTCTGCCTGAAGTTTCTGCCACTGCCTGTAGTTGCTTTCATTTTTAAGTTTATTCCACTCAGTTTTCTTATCTTCTATGTTTTTTATTCATAGTTATTATGATGGTGATGGGAACAACTCCAGTAAATAGGATGGTCCCAGCACTGTTTGCAGCATCATCAGGTGACAGAGAGAGCCTTTAGAAGATTCCGGGTTTAGGCAGATGATTATCTGGGAATCCAGAGGTTGGTTGGATTTAAAGTCTCCCTCTGGAGTCTTGAATGCAAATTGTTGTGGAGCCAACTGTACAGGAAAGAGCTGTCTGGCTACTTGAGACCTGAAAGTACAGAGATATCTGACCAGGGACCTGTCAAAGAAGTACCAGATTTATGCCAGAAAGATGTTATCCTAGTATACACTGATTTGGTGAAGAAGAAAAGTCGACCCCACTGCAGACCAGCTTCACTGAGCTGGCACGCCCTAAGCAGAGCATGAAACTGGTTCCTGAGATGGTGTGTGCTTGTGTTTGTATGTCACTGCTGTGAATGCATCAATTTTTTCCTGACTTTTTGTCAGCAGCCAGGCAGCTTTCTAGCATCTTTCTGATGGAAGGCAGGGAGGGAGTTCTCCATGTGGTCTGGATCCTCACAGGGGCTCACATCTCTTTTAGAGTGGCAACTCTCAGGCACCTCCCTGACAAGCTGTATCATCTGCTACTCACTTCCAGGCAGCTACTCACTTCCCTAGTTTTTGTTGCAGTAGGAGATCCTCTATCATGACCCTGCTCAGGACATCCCCCATGAAAACAGGATGTCATTCCATGGACTTTTGTAGGATCAGATTGGATTTAATACTTTCCCTGTATGTATTTGCTTCTTTATTCCAGGATGACGATTTGAGCGATTGTGAAGATTTTGGGAGGTGGGAAGAGAAAAAAGAGAGAAAAATCTGTTTGAAGCCAGTGTCAAAATTGTTACCAACATCAGTATCATTTCAGTAATGAGATCAGACAAACACCTTCTCACAGAAAAAATACAGTTTTGAAAAAATATCAATATTGCTTTGCTGGCATGGTGGTGCTCTTGGTTTTACTTCCTCCCTCCCCAGGTCTGTGGCAAATACAAAGTTATTAAAGGCTGTGTGCAACTCTTGCATTGCTTTTGTTGGCTTCAAAAGGCCACTTGTTGTAAATGCTCAATAAAAATGAATAAAGATTGTTTAACTTTCAGGGAAAGGCTTCAATTTTCACAAGGTTAGGAGGGTACCCCCACACTGCATCACTCTGTCAGGATCACAGACTTCTTATTGTTTGTTCCCTCTTGCTCCCTCTGATTTAGAGGTGGAAGTAAAAGGGGAAGGGGAAAAGAGTAAGAAATTACAGGTGCTTATCAAAGTTAAATTATAAGGATGGTGGAAAAAAAAAGTCAGGAAAAGACTCAACAAGCAAACTAAGGGAAAGGCCACAACAGCATCTATGTAAGAAATAATTCGCCCAATTTGTCCAGCTAAACAATTCTGTCAAGTTTACCAAGGCTGCAAAATTGGCAAACTACCTCATCTCTGCTGAGAAGTGCAGAGGTGTCATGGGCTTAACCCTTCTGTTTGCTGTTTTAAAAACTGATTTTGTGAATGCTTCCTCAAGTCAGATGAGGTGACCTTACTCAAATTACTGGTTTTAATAAGGATTTCTGGTACAACCAAAATGGAGTTGGGCAGGAGTCAGCTGTGTTTCTGACAGTCTGTAGGCTTGCTCCTGCCTTTGGGCACCGTCTGAAAGTGCACAGCAGATGATACAGCTTGTCAGGGAGGTGCCTGAGAGTTGCCACTCTAAAAGAGATGTGAGTCCCTGTGAGGATCCAGACCACATGGAGACCTCCCTCCCTGCCTTCCATCAGAAAGAAATACCTCCTCGAACCTGGCATGTCCTTTTTAGCCCCCAGTCACACCTGTTGATTGATTCCCACGTGGCTGTGATATTGAGGAGCAGGCTGCTGATCTCTCCAACAGCTTGCTTTTTCTGCACAGTATTAGCTCACTGATGCGTGTGTGTGGTGTGCACATGTAACAGATAATGAATACCTTCAAAGATAGTTCTTGTTGAAATGTCCCCTAAAATGTGCCATACTGACAAGAAACCCACAATAAACCAAAGCCCACCCTATTGTCCTAAGGCATAGGGTTGAGCTAATGACTCGGCAAAGCCTTGGGACAGATCACACACCTCTCTCACCCTTTTCTTCAGTACCAGATGCCCCAGGTGTCAGCTGTGCTATCCAATCTATCTTTCTGAGAAAACACCCCGATAAGGGCATGAGCATGGATGGAAATAAAATTCTTCTGTACCAAGGAGCTGTTTAGCAATTTGTTCCTGTGCATCTAAGCTTAAGAACATGCTACTCAGCAAGGGTATAAGCTGCAAAGTGGTCTAAATTCCAAGTGAATCCCCTTTAAAAAGATATCAGAAAAGAATACATGACATAAGAAAATGTCTTAGAAGGCTAAACAATGCTGAATTTTGGCAGGATTGGGCTCACACAGGAGATTATGCTGGCAAAAGGAAAATGTCTGTGAAATGCTGACACACGAGATAAAGTACAAGTGAGAGTGGTTGCGGAGGTCAATAAAGCTAAGACAATCCCAGGGTAGGCAGAAAACTGGAATAGTTTATTGGACCTACAACTTCATATTTAAAGGATTTATGGTTTACATATTCGACAGGGTGTTTACATATTCATTTTATTACAATTGGAGGGTTTCGCAAGGATAAGGTAAAGGAAAAACCCAGGTTGACAATCTTGGGGTCTTAGGAATTACCTCATGGGAAAAACCCGTTTTATTTTAGGGGATTTTACAGGGGGGATTAGGTATTTGGTCTGCAGGATGCAAGGGATACAGAAAATACACATGCAAAGGGGGGAACTCAATGGGTTTTATGCAGAGGTCTGCTGAGATCAGGATGTGGATTCTCTGGTTCGGGCAGGGCACGTGATAACATCACCAAGGAATCTCTTTACATCCTGCTGAAGAAGGCAGGAAGAGTCCACAGAGACGAGGTCAATGAAGAGGGGTTTTTCCAGCTTCTGTACCCCATGGCCTTCTGTAAAGACCACTCAAATTTCTTTCTGCAGATAACGTATTTTGGAACCCAACAAGTGGCATTCACCCAAGGTTTTAGAAGGAAATAGATGAACTGGGTATGTGACTTCTGTTCCAGGGAGCCTTTAAATAATGTGATTCTGGATGCTCTCCTGGTAAGGTAGCACAGAAGAAGCAATAGTCCAATCAGACAAATGATTTTCATCATGCTCCACACACAACCTAAGAACTGAAGAATTTATACAAACTGCCCAATGAAAATTGAGCCTCATCTTTATAAAGTCTGTTTTAAAAAACACAAGTACCCTTTAAAAACACACTCATACAACTCCTAAGAAAAAATGCCAGTGTCAAATTATTTCTGTTGTACAAGTGAGATCTCTTGGAGCAAGCTCACATATTTTTCACATGGTACTGGATAGCAGTGGATAGGTACATCCTATGGAAAAAAAGAGAGTAAAGGTATCTCAGGATTTCTGATGTAATTATGGACTTTGAAATTGTGCTGTGCTTTCCAGCTGTAATACACTTTGTGACTCCTTACTGAGTTTCCATTTCTTAGTATCCAACACAGGGAGACAAATGGGTGTTACTGGGAAAGAAACACCTCTGAGAAAACAGAACACTACTTTTGCACTACCAGAGAATCTTGAAGCATCCTTTTGGCAAGTTGCTTTAAGTACCTAAGAGCTCAGCGATGAAGGGGATGAAAGTCAAGGTTTTTCTCTCTCGTTTGCAAACCTGGAGAAGAACTAAATGTCAGCTGTAACTCTTACAGATGGAGCGGCTAACCACTGTTGTGTGAGTCTTCAGGAAAAATCTCCAAATGTCAAAAATGAAGGTATATTCATAACACGACTTAGGATTTTTTTTTGTGTGTATCTGAAGCCTTGTGTATTCCTATCCCTTGACAAAGACCTATGAAAAAAATTGCATTTTTGCTTCCTACTAGTAGTTCTGAAAAGGAAGACAAAGCAGTCCTTGCTTACTGCAGGGGGGGTGGACCACATGACCTTTAAAAGTCCTTTCCAAGACAAACTATTCTGTGATTCTGTAATTATCAAACAAAAATAGCTGAAGAGCCTTGTCTTCTGTGTTTTAAAAGGATTTTTATGTGAGAAATTTGTTGGGTTGATAAGACTATGGCAGTTTAGATGAAAAAGCAGTTGTCCTGCTTATTTCTGCAGTGGAGCAGCTCCTGTAAGTGAGCTGGTGGAGAGAGAGTGGGAACTTGCTACCGACAACACATGGCTGTAGGAATAAAGAAACTGCAGAGTGTACTGGTATCTGAGCTTAGCTGCTTCTCTTACTTGCTTCTAGAGAAGCAAAATTATGCTCTGTTCTTGCTGTGGTTTAATCCCTGCTGGCAACTAATGGCCACAGAGCTGCTGGCTCACTCGCTGCTCCATAGGATGGGGTGTCAGGGAAGGGAAAAAAACCTGGAAACCTCATGGGTTGAGATAAGAACAGTGTAATCATTGAAACAAACTACAGTATAATAATATTCATAGTAATGATAATAAAATATACTACTACTACTAATTCTAACAATAACAATTGTAATGAAAAAAAAAATAAAACCTATTAAAAACCCCAACAAATTATGCACAACACATTCATGTGCTGACTGGCACCCATCCCATCCTCAGCGGTGGTTGGTCCCTCCTGGCCAATTCTTCCCCATTTACGAACTGTGCAGAACATTCTGTGGTGTGGAATATCCCTGTGGCCAGTTCAGGTCAGCCCTCCTGGCCATGCTCCCTCCCACCTTGTGCACCCACTCACTGGCAAAACCTGGGAAACTGAACCTGACTTAAGGTGAACAGAACTTAGCAACAACTGAAACATCATCATTACTCTCATACTGAATCCAAAACACATCACTGCACCAGACAATGGGAAGAAAATGAGCTCTGTACCAGACAAAACCAGGACAACATCCAAAACTTATCTGCCATTTATGTCGTGCCAGGCTCCACACTTCCCAATGCACCACTAGCTTTCTGATCTCTTAATGGATTTTCACGCAGCTGTCATTCCCTTAGTCTATGGACCATCCCTATAAAAGTCCTTTGAGTTCATTTAGTCCATGACCTTGGGTTTCATCTGTCATAACAACCTTCCAGGGCAGGAAAGATGGTGTGTGCTGTTGGATTGTTGCATGTTGAAGTCCTAATTCCATCACTGCAACACTTATCCAGTTTCATCAAAGCTCATTACCCATTAGTGTGGTGATTAGAGGGGAATTGGGGTCATATCCCAAATATGGAATAGCAGAGATGGGCACTGCAAGGGGTCCGGTGTGATGATGGATGTACAGTCACTGTGGAAGCCAACTCTCACCCAGAGTTAAATCCCATTGAGCCACACACCACACTTCCTCAGCCTCTCTAATTACCCACCAAATGCAACCAGGTCCTTGTGCAAAAGCAATCCCAAGGATGGGTTTGCTTTTGCCTAAGGCAGGAATAATCCAGACTACGTTCCCCAGCACATTTTTAATGTGTACTGAACTTTATCCCTTTCTACAGTACATAAAAGTTTTGATTAAGGAGGAAACCAGAACAGTCCTTTACTCAGTTTTCATACAGAGATTCAGACTCACACTGAAGGCCAAGTGCTGCTGAGTTTGTGCTCTGCTTGCCCCTGGCAAATTGACCTCAGTGGGAGCACTGGTGTAGTGAGGAACCATGCAAATGGAGCAAGCAGGCTGTCAGTGACATTAACAGCTGGCCATCTGGGCATTGGCTGCTCCTAAATTTAATGGCAGAAACATTTTTACTGGCTGACAAAGGCTAAAGAGAAATGAAAATTCTGGATGCTGTTTGGAATGCGGATCAGATTTTTTCTGCAGGCAACACGAAACTCATTGGAAACATCACTTGGGAAGACAATATTTTAGCTGATGAGTTTCACTATAAATGGGAAAGATGTTCTATATTCTGAGCCATTTTTGCCATGGAGGAGTCATCTTCAATCAAAACTGAATTGTTTTCCACATACACACAAATTGTTCAAGAACTAAACCTGAATAAATATTAAGGGATGAAACCAGAACTGCAACATAGCCCCACACATTGATTAAATGTCCAAATGTGTTACCCAGCCATTGAGGATTTCTCATGTGGAACTGTAAGTTGGAAGTGCATAGCTACTTGGTTTGACTAGGAGTGGAACAAAGGGAGAAGACGAAAGCAGGAAATTACCCACTGAAAAAATAATAATTAAAAAAAACTATCTGATATTACTTAGAGAAAATTTCTCCCTAATAAAGGATCGTAAGTATTTTGGAGTGGAGAAAAGTGAGAGCAGGAAATCCAATATTTAACAGTCTCATGACAAATTGATATGGTCTCAGTCAAAAACAGCAGGCGGTTTCTGCAGCTAGTATTATGAGAAAACCTTTTTTTTTTTTTTTGATTAAGCTACCAATTTGTTTACAGGAATAGATTTGTTTGTGTGTAACAGAGTTCTGCTACTTTGACTGTGTGAATTATGTGTATTTTGTCCCCTAAAATTACTTGCAGAAAATAATTTATTTGTCTTGGTTTTGCTTTGTTCTGCAGATAGCCTGAGAAATTCAGATGACTAAATTCCATAAGGACATTGGACTTCTTTGAATATATTTTAAAAAAAATTATTTCTTCAATTCAAGTGTGATCAAAGTCCTAAGCCATATTGATTAGCTGGAAGTTGCACTATTGTACCATTACATTTTGTTCTCACATTGGGAAGAAGCGGCTTAAATTCCCTTAGTGTCCCAAATAAATCCCCATCTGGTTAATTAAATCAATGACTTCTAACTCAAATCAGTGTCTTACAGTCATAGTTTTGCAATTATTATAATAGGAAAGTTGTCCTGAGCCCTGTGTGCCTGATGAAATCTATCATGCATTTGAATTCTGTCTATCAGCTACTTACAAGAAGCCACTTTTGATAAATCTGAAAGCTGAGACTGTAACTGACAAATAATTTGGGGAACAACAAATATTCCAGAAAGAAGCATAGGCTGCTTGAAGAACAGAAAAGAAAAGAGATTCACTAAGACTGCTGTGAGTTATTCACTGATGACTATTAATAATAAAAACACCCTCGAAATCTTTTGTCTTGAGGTGCTATCCCTGCCTTGCTGACAACCCATGGCTGATATGGAGCACTGTAAGTTTGTCAAGGAGCTAGACTTGTCTACAGGAAGAAGTTGAATCTCTTTAGCCTAATATAGCAATTGTTAGTTAGTTACAGTGTTGCCAAACACCTAGGGAAACAATCATAATCCAAAATAAGCACTATTCAGACTAAAATATGAATGCTTTTATGCAATACTCCAGACTGGTTTAAATAAACACTTAAAGAAAAGTCACATTTTTATTTAAAAGCATGCTATTTGTTCCTTGCTCAATCCTTACATTCTTCTGTGACAGTGGTAGCAAATTTGGCATAGGAGCTAATCCACATAATTTGAGATTGTGATTTCTGTGCCATTACTCTTGCATTAAACAGTAGAGCCATAATAATCACCTGTGTATAGATAAAACAGTGTCCATGTTGACAGTATTTTAAACACAAAGCTATGTTTGTAGAACAGGTTACATGTTGCAATTTCTATATTGAAGAAGGTAAAATTCTAGAATAGTCACAAGCCAGATATTGCTCTAGAATAGTCACAAGCCAGATATTGCTGTCCATGGTGTTACTTGAAAAAAAACAAGAGAAGAGTATCTTTGTGATGTAAAAATTGAAGATGCTGAAGTGTCAAGGAAAACAAAGAGTGTGATTGAGCTGCTCTTCCCATGTTAACTGGGAAAGATTACTAAGACCATAGTGGTTTATGAAGCTTTCTAACAGCATTTACTGAAAGCTTTTCAAGGCAGATGATTTGGTTAAGCTTCTTCACGTGTGTTTTAAGTTAGCTTGGATACAGATGAATCATATGCTAATATAATACTAGCTCTAAATGAGTTTATGAGTATAAAGCCAAAAGTCATTCAGTAGAAACCTGGTCCCCTTTGACTATTGCAGCAAAAAGTCATCAGCTGTGGGAGAAATAAGTATATGAGTGTAGTAATGCATTACTCACACTGAACACATCATATTACCTCAGCTGAAGGCCTTCTCATCAAATCACCTAATTTGTAAGAACAA